>NW_026126010.1:0-351097 GCF_943737965.1 Phodopus roborovskii | reverse complement strand
TTAAATCCCTGATATCCTTTTTAAAAAAGAAGGGACTAGGTTGGTCTCTTGCCAGTTTTACAACCACAGAAAATTTTCCTTAAGGGCCTTGACCACCTCTTTCAAATGTAACAACATCCCATCTCCCTGACTGTTTGAACTTCCCCTGTGTGTCCTGCTCAAATTTGTTACTTGTTTGTCAGAAGATAGGAGTCTTGGTTTTCATATGGATAAAGTAACAGATGGCCACCCTGACTACTAGATGAATTTAGATGGAATCCTGTGTCCCAAATGGTGCTGTCTCGTTTTCTTACTTCAAAACAAGTTAGTGGTTATTTTGAGAACTTGTATGTAATAGGTTGAATCTGTTGGTTCTATAAAAGGATAAGATCTCTTTCTTTAAATTCTCTGCAAAAACATGACAAGAAATAAGTTGAAAATTAAAAAATTAAAAAATAAGTCATGTAGCCCAGCAACATCATTTCTAAGTATTTACACTAGAGAGAAATGAAAACATATACCCAAATGATGGTAAATGCTAACAATCAGGTTTCCAGGAAGAAAACAGCTGTAATTTGTAGCATTTGCCAGTTGTGGTGTAAAAATTCCTACAGTGGCTATTTCAAACTACCAATATGACATCACTGAACCAGAGTTAATACAGGCCCTAAATTGGCTGTGGTGACCCAACCACAGCATGTCTCATATCCATAATAAAAGTAATGTAATTCTATGTTGAAAGACCCCCACTATGCTTATTGCCTGTTTAAATTGCTCTTGCTAATTTGCCAAGGTCAAGTTATGAGAAAAGTACAGGAGGGAACCAGGTGCTGCTCTCATCCAACGCCAACCAGATATCTGTGGTCTGCAGCTTGGACTAAAGCAAGGTCAGCAGGACAGTGTCCAGTATGCTGAGATAGTCATAACTGAATTCTTTGTATTCTTTGTGCCCAACCCGAATAACTGTCCTTGGTTAACTACAACTGCTACATTTAGATGAAACAATGAAGTCCCTGTAACCATGCTTCTGCTTCTGTAAGCCTGCTTCTTGCTACACCAACCTTATATAAACTGCATATGCTTTAACCAGACACGCTCTCTCAGTCTCTCAAAAGACTGGGGCGTCCATAGGTACCTGTGTGTAAATAATAAATAACCTCTTGCACTTGCATCCAGTGGTCCGGTCTCATCTCTTGGGGGCAAGGGCCTTCCCCCCGACAGGCTCCAAACTCTTGGGGTCTCTGGGGGGTCTTTCAATGTAAATGTTCAGATTAGCTTTATTTATATTAGCAAAAATTTTTAAAAATTAAAAATTAAAAAAAAAAGCCTAGAAACAGCCAAGGTATCCAACAAAAATATTGACCAAGAACTATAACAATGATCACATGAATAGAATGACATTTAAAACTCACAAAAAATTACAGAACAAATTAGATGAATCTCCTGGACCTCAGGTTAAGGGAAAGAAGCCAGACTCAAAAGAGAATCTCACAAAAGAGTATTCCATGGAATTCTAAGCCAGGCAAAACTAGTCTACAGTGAAAGAAATCAATCGAGTTGTCATCTTAGAAAGGCTTACACATTTAATCCCAGCACTGCAGAGGCAGAGGCAGAAAGATCTCTGTGAGTTTGAGGCCAGCCTGGTTTACATAGTAAACTCCAGGACAGCCAGGACTAAATAGAAACCCTATGTAAAACAAAACCAAAACTACCTTAGAAGTATTACGTACAGTTGCAGCCTCTACTTATAGGGGATTATGTCCAGATAAACCTGTCATAAATTGAAAATATAAGGTGAAAAATAATCTCATATTTTAATAAAGTATAGAATAAATATCTCATGTAATTTCTACAGTGCTGTTTATCACTGCAAGGTCTCTATTGTTTGCCCTCACAATGAAGGGGTCTGACCCATAGCAACCTGCACAAACAGGATC
Source organism: Phodopus roborovskii (assembly GCF_943737965.1). Lineage (NCBI taxonomy): Eukaryota > Metazoa > Chordata > Mammalia > Rodentia > Cricetidae > Phodopus > Phodopus roborovskii. Next base: position 349,181 of record NW_026126010.1, on the reverse strand, counting down.
TAACTGTATACTGCTACCCTCAGAAAGGGTAGAAATTGAAATTTGTTTTCTGCTGGGTGTTTACAGTTTTTTAATTTTTTTATTAAGTGATTTATTTTAGTGTGTGTGTGTGTGTGTGTGTGTGTGTGTGTGTGTGTGTGTGTGTGCACATGAGTGTAGGTGCCCTTAAAGGCCAGAGGCTTTAGTTAGGTCCCTCTGGAGCTGGGAATATAGGAAGTTATTTTGAGTCACCATATGGCGCTGGGAACCACACTCAGGTCCTCTACAAGTACTTTTTTTTTTTTTAATCACCCAACCAGTTTTCCAGCCCTTGTTCGTATTTTTTTGTTTTTTGTTTGTTTGTTTGTTTGTGTAGCCCTGGCTGTCCTGGAACTGGCTCTATAGACAAGTCAGAGATCCACTTTCCTCTACCTCCAAAGTGCTGAGATGAAAGGTGTGTATCACCACTATCTGTCTTATTCTTAGTTCACCCCACCTCCCACTGTCCTAAGGGTGGAAAAACATCCTTAACTGAACCACCTAAGTTGGAGGCCAACTGTATCAAATGAAAAATTAAAATCTGAAACCCAGGTAAGATGGGAGCATTCACAAAACTAAATCAGGAGGCTGAGCTAAAGGCCAGCCTGTATGACAGTCTCAATCTGATCTCAGTTAATCAATTAATCACCAAATTTTAACTAACTGCTTATGAGGGCTAATCTTGGCTATCAACTTGACTACATCTGGCACCAACTGAAACCCAAGCAGCTGAGCATGCCCATGAAGGATATTCTTGATTAGATCATTTGAGATAAGAAAACAAACCCTCAGTCTGATTCACACCTTCTGGTGGCTGCTCACATAAGACGATATGCAGGAGGAAGCTTTTTTTTTTTTTTTTCTTTTTGCCTGCTTGCTTCTCACTGGCAAGTTCATATATCCTGTTCCTCCCCAAACAAACACAAAATTGCCAGTCATTTACAAGCAACTGGATTTAATAAGCATTTTAAACTTAAATTTTCCTTATTTAAATCTTTTAAAGTAATAATTTGAATTTTCTATCCACATCTTCTAAGTTGTTGAAAAACATACCCTTAAACCAATAGACAGGGTTCTTTTGCTTTAATTTTTAAGTTATATACATTCCTTCTCTCTCTGTGTGTGTGTGGGGGGGTTAGCTGTCTCTCTCTTGTGTTTTGAGACAGTTTATCTGTGTAGCTCTGACTATCCTGGAACTCATTCTGTAGACCAGGTTGCCCTCAAACTCAGAGATCCACCTGCCTCTGCTTCCCTAGTGCTGGATTAAAGGTGGGTGCCACCACTGCCAGGCACACTCCTTCATATTTTAAAAGTATTAAATAAAAATGTAGTAAAAATACATTAAATTTCCAAACTCAGGAAAAAATGTCATTCTGTTTTCTCTCAGATATCTGTGTAAGATTTGGATATAAGGAAAATTAATCTTCCTTTTCTTTCTTTTTCCTTCATTTTGTTTTGTGTTTTCTTTTTCCAGGCATGGTCTCATTCAGCCCAGGGTGGCTTTGAACTCCATATATAGTGGAAGATGACTTTGCACTCATAATTCTATGGCCTCCACCTCCCAAATGTTGAGACTACAGCTTTGTCACACCATATTCAGTTCTCTAATCTTCCTTTCAGATAATGGAAGCATGAAAGACATGGTGCTGAAAAGGTAGTTGAGAGTTCTGCATCTAGATATGAAGAGAGTGACATTGGGCCTGGCTCGAATATCTGAAACCTCAAAGCCCACCTCTAGTGACACACTTTCTCCAACAAAGCCACACCTACTCCAACAAGTCTACACTTCCTAATAGTGCCACTTCTTATGGGGACCATTTTCTTTCAAACCACCACATTTAGACAGCCTCATTCTCAAAGGCTATTGGGTGATTCATCTGTCACTTTCTCTAATCAGCAAACACTTAGAGGCTTTGCTAATTTATATGAGTATTTCAGCATCTTTTCATTTACAAAGTTAATATTTATTATTTGCTCATGAGTGTTAGAAAACAACTCCCACTGATCACATTACTAGAGTTCAAATACAGGTACCAACTGAAGTATTTGGAGAATTCTTTCATTAACCCTTACGGTGCCCTTGAGCTTAGATGCACACATGTTTGCATCTTGCCTCATGGGGAATGCCTGATTTTTAAAGTTATTATGCAATACCAAGCTATTTCAAGTGATGTTGCACCTGTTTCCAGTTACATGAGACTTAAATGTTGGACAATCTGTTCAGTATGTGGTAATATTTTATTGTGGTTTTAATTTGAAATTTCCTTATCATATTTGAACAAATCTTTTTTCATATAGTCTTCTATACTTATATTAATCTTTCTACTGCTACATACAGAACATCACAGACTGGGTATCTTTATTTTAAAAAAGAAAAGAGAGTTCTGAGGCCTTCCCAGCAATTGAGAAGCAGAGGCAAAAATATCATGAAAGACCCCCACTATGCTTATTGCCTGTTTAAATTACTCTTGCTAATTTTCCAAGGTCAAGCTATGAGAAAAGTACAGGAGGGAACCAGGTGCTGCTCTCATCCAACGCCAACCAGATATCTGTGGTCTGCAGCTTGGACTAAAGCAAGGTCAGCAGGACAGTGTCCAGTATGCTGAGATAGTCATAACTGAATTCTTTGTATTCTTTGTGCCCAACCCGAATAACCAACTGTCCTTGGTTAACTACAACTGCTACATTTAGATGAAACAATGAAGTCCCTGTAACCATGCTTCTGCTTCTGTAAGCCTGCTTCTTGCTACACCAACCTTATATAAACTGCATATGCTTTAACCAGGCACACTCTCTCAGTCTCTCAAAAGACTGGGGCGTCCATAGGTACCCGTGTGTAAACAATAAATAACCTCTTACACTTGCATCCAGTGGTCCGGTCTCGTCTCTTGGGGGCAAGGGCCTTCCCCCTGACAGGCTCCAAACTCTTGGGGTCTTTCAATCACAAGTTTGAGGCCAGCTTGAATTACATAGCTAGATTAAGGCCACTCTTGGCCACTGTATCTCAAAATCTAAAACAGAAAAAAAAAAAGATGAGAGAGAGAGAGAGAGAGGAATGAAAGGAGATAGAGAAGAAATAAAGCAGGAAGAAAAGAAGAAAGGAAAATAGATAGAGAGATAGATCATGGATTTGGTCCCAGATCACGGGCCCAGTATAATGATGGCTTACATTTTGGAAAGTAAGTGGTAAGGGAGTATGTGAAGGTATGTGTGTGTGTGTGTGTGTGTGTGTGTGTGTGTGTGTGTGTACTAATGTATATGTGCACATTTGCAAGTATGTCTTCTTATCTCATTCTCTATTCTCATTTAAAAATATGTATTTATTTATTTAATGTGTATGACTGTTTTGCCTGCTTGTAAGTAAGTGTACTATGTGGGTGCCTGATCCCCATGGAGGTCAAGATGGCCTGAGATCCTTGGGAACTGGAGTTACAGATGGTTGTGAGCTGCCATGTGGGTGCTTGTAATCAAACCCAAATCCTCTGGAAGAGCAGTGCTCTTGTGCTCTTAACCACTGAACCATCTCTCTAGACCCCTCCCATTTTTTAAATTGTGTGTGTGTGTGTGTGTGTGTGTGTGTGTGTGTGTGAGAGAGAGAGAGAGAGAGAGAGAGAGAGAGAGAGAGGTATGCACTTAAGTGTAGGCACACGCATGGATATTAGAGGACATCTTTCAGGAGTTGGTACTCTCCTTCTAGTGTGGGTTTTAGGAGTTAAACTCAGGTTGACAGACATGCTAAGCCATCTCATTGACCTATCTTCCTATTTTTTAATAAAGCCCCCAAAAGTCAGTCATAGTGACTCTACCCTAACATCTAATCCTAATCACCTTCTAAAATCTTTACTGCTAAGATTTTTTCCTCTTCATCTGTTCCTCTAGATCTAATCCCCCTGACTCTTCCCCTGTGCTGTGGCAGAGAACCTGCTATGGTTTCCCTTTCCTCTCTGACAGGGATCTTCTACCCTAGCCTAACCTTCCTTCACTAACTCATCCTCCTATCCCAGCCTCCAACACCAGCAGGCATTCTCTGGGAACACACCAGCTGAGCAGGCCAGGGAAACAGGTAAAACAACTGAAGATCTTCACCACTTTCTCTTCCCCTCTAAGCCCATTCTCTAGTCTCATCCCTAGCTCTGTAACAAAGTATCAGCTGTAGCCTCCCCTGCCCTCCTGTCCCCATATCCTGTGGATCTCCCCCTTCTGACATCTCTTCCACCACTTGTTGCTTAATCCCAGCCCCCAAATCCAGCAGACACCCCTTGCCTGCTCTTCCTTCTCTGCTCCCCCAGATCCAAGCTCTGAAATAGAACATCTCCCACTGCCCATCTCCTGTGGATCCCACAGACTTTCCCCTACCAAGCCCCCTCACTCCAATTGTTGCTTTATCCCAGCCCCCAACTTCAACAGGCTCTTAATCTCTGCTAACCTTCAGACCACTCCTTCCAGGGAAGCAGATGTGCTGGGCTGTCTGTAGATCTTCCCCTCTCCTTCTATTCCTCTAGATCCAACCCTACAACCTCATCCCTATCCTTATAACAGATCCTCTGGGCTGACCTCTCTTTACTGTCTCCCCCATTCCGAGGAGACAAAATAAGCAGATCCTGGTTAAACACTCCGTTCTCCTTTCTCCTGTGAACCCTAGTCTATCCCCATTCCTAAGTGTCAGCTTCCAATATACAGAAACACTTTTCCTGGAACCCCCACCCCCCACCCATGGCCACAACTCTCAGAAAATTTCCTACTAGACTCCACACAGACATCACACTCTGAAATTTCAGAGAGAAACAGAAACAAAACACCCACCCAACAAAGACGAACCTAAGAATCAACACCAAGACCTGTAATCCTCCTAATCCTAGATGCCTAGACATTCATTAGCATAAAAACAAAATCAAACAGAACGGTGGTGGCATGTACCTTTAATTCCAGTACTTGGGAGGCAGAGGTAGGCATATTTCTGTGAGTTCAAGGCCAGCCTGCTCTACAGAGTGAGTTCCAGGACAGCCTCTAAAGCTACAGAGAAACCCTGTCTTGAAAACAACAACAAAACAAAATCACTGTCAAGGCAATATGTGTGCATCAAAGCCCAGCTCTCCTACCACAGCAGGTCCTGAATATTCCAACATAGCTGAAGCACAAGAAACAGACCTCAAAACAGCCTTTATGAAGTGACAGAGGTCTTTAAAGAGGAAATGAAGATATTCAGGAAAATATAAACAGTGGAAGGAAATGAATAAAATCATAGAAGACGTGAAGTAGAAATATAATCAACAAAGAAAACCCAAATTGAGGGAATTCTGGAAATGAAAAATTTAGGAATTTGAATAGGAAGTATAGAGGCAAGCTTTATCAACAGAATACCCAAGATGGAAGAGAGAATCTCAGGTGTTGAAGATACTATAGAAGAAGTGGATACATTGGTCAAAGAAAATGTTAAATCTAAAAACAATCCTGACACAAAACATCCAGGAAATCTGGAACACTATGATAAGACCAAACCTAAGAATAATAAAATTGGAAGAAGGGAAAGAATCCCAGTTGAAAGGCCCAGAAAATATTTTCAACAAAATCATAGCAGAAAAGTTTCCTAACCTAAAGACGATATCTATAAAGGAACAGGAATCTTATAGAACACCAAATAGATTAGACCAGAAGAGAAAGTCCCCTCAGCAAATAATAAACAAAATACAAAATGTACAGAACAAAGAAATAGTTAAAAGCTTCAAGGGGAAAAGACCAGGCAACATATAAAGGCAGCTTTATTGAATTATACCTGAGTTCACAATGGAGACTCTAAAAGGTAGAAGGGCCTGGAGAGATGTGCTGCAGACTCTAAGAGAACACAGGAGTCAGTGAAGACTACTATACCCAGCAAAATTTTCAATCACTATAGATGTAGAAAAGCCAATTTAATATAGCCAATATAATAAAGCCAATTTAAATAACATCTATCTACAAATACAGCCCTACAGAAGGTGCTAGAAAGAAAACTCCAACCTATGGGGGTTAGCTACACCCATGAAAAAACAGTGAATAAATAATCTCAGACAAAAATAAAAAAGAGAATCTCGTCCCCTCTGCACATACCAGCAGCAGCACCATCACCACCACCAACAACAAAATAACAGGGATTAACAATCATTGGCCATTGATACCCCTCAAAATTAATGGACTCAATTCCCTAATAAAAAGACACAGACTAACAGAATGGATGTGAAAATAGGATTCATCCTTCTGCTGCATCTAAGAAAAACACATCAATATCAGGGATAGACATTACCTTAATATTACCTTGGGGGTAAATGGTTAAAATAAGATATGTCAAGCAAATGGACATAACAAGTAAGCTGATGTCATAGTTTTGATATCTAACAAAATAGACTTCAAACCAAAACCAATCAATAGAGATAGAACTGGATACTACATTCTCATCAAAGGAAAAATCTGCCAAGATGCCATTTAAATTCCTAACACCTATGCCCAAACACAAGGGGTAAAAGAAACACTACTACAGCTTAAGTCACATATTGACCCTCTCACAAACTGATAGAGACTTCAATATCCCACTCTCACCCACACAAAACCTAAACAAAGAAATGTGGAGCTAAATGAAGTTATAAACCAAATGGACCTAACAGATATTTGTAGAACATTTCACCCATACACAAAAGAATATACCTTCTTCTCAGCACCTCATGGAACTTTCTCAAAAACTGACCACATACTCAGACACAAAGCAAGTCTCAACAGATACAGGAAAATTGAAATAACACCCTGCATCCTATCACATTACCGTGGATTAAAGCTGGGTATCATCAACAACAGAAACCTTACAAACTCAAAGAAGCTGAACAACTATCTCCTGAATGAAAAGTGGGTCAAGACAGGAATAAAGAAAGAAATGAGAGACTTTCTAGAATTCAATGAAAATGAATACACAGCATGCTGAAATTTATGGGACACAATGAAAGCAGTGCTAAAAGGAAAGTTCATAACACAAAGTGCCTACATCAAACAGCTGGAGATATACCATATTAGAGACTTAACAGTACACCTGAAAGCTCTAGAACATCAACAAAAAAGTGAAGAAGACCCAGCAAGAAATAATCAAACACCCCTAGTGAAATAGAAGTAGTCATTAAAAGTCTCCTGACCAGAAAAAGACCAGGACCAGATGGTTTTAGCACAGAGTGCTACCAGACTTTCAAAGAAGAGTTAATGCTAATACTTATCAAATTATTTCACAAAATAGAAACACAAGGAGCATTGTCCAATTCATTTTATGAGGCCACAGTTACCCTTGATACCCAAAGACCCAACAAAGAAAGAGAATTAAAGATTAATTACCCTTATGAAAATAGATGAAAAAATTCCCAATGAAATATTACAAACAGAATTCGAGAATCATCCATCATAATCAAGTAGGCTTCATTCCAGAGATGCAGGGATGGATCAACATATGTCAATTGATGAACAACCAACCATATAGACAAACTGAGAGACAAAAATCACATGATCATCTCATTAGATGTAGGAAAGGCCTTTGACAAAATCCAACCCCCTTCATGATAAAAGTCAAGGGGAGATTAGGGATACAAGGGACATAACATAATAAAAGCCCTTTGCAGCAAGCCCAAAGACACCATCAATTTAAATGAGAGGAGAAACTCAAAGCAATCCCACTAAAACCAAGGAACAAGACAAGGTTGTCCCTTGACAACTGAAGGCAATGTGGGGGGACAGATTGGAAAGGAATAAGTCAAAGTTTCTTTATTTGCAGATGACATGATAGTATTTATACATAAGGACCCTAAAAATGCCATCCGGGAAATCCTATAGCTGATAAAAAATTTCATCAAAGTACCTGGGTACAAAATTAACTCACAAAAACTAGTAGCCCTTCTATATATGCAAATGACAAATGGACTGAGAAAGAACTCGGGGAAACACCACCTTTCACAATAGCCTCAAGTAATATGAAATACCTTGTGGTAATTCTAGCTGAGCAAGTAAAAGACTTGTATGCTAAAATCTTCAAGTCTTTGAATAAAGAAATTGAAGAAGATATCAGAAGATGGAAAGATCTCCCATGCCCATGGATCAGTGGGATTAATATAGTAAAAATGGCCATCATACTAAAGTAAATCTACATATTCAATGCAATTACCATCAAAATTCCAACAAACTTCTCCATAGATCTTGAAAGGAAAATTCTCAACTTCATGTAGAAAAACAAACAAACAAACAAAAAACCAGGATAGCTAAAACAATTCTAAACAATAGATATCACCATTCCCAATTTCAATTTGTATTACAGAGTTATGGCAATATAAACCTCAAGGTTTAGGCATAAAAACAGACACATAAATCAATGGAATTGAAGACTCAGGCATAGACCTACACACCTATGGACACCTGTGTTTTATTTGTTTTGTTTTGTTTTTTACACACACACACACACACACACACACACACACACACTTCTGAGCTTGTCAACTTGAGAGGAAAGGTTTAAACTAGGTTGGTGTTACATGCTTGTTATCCCATCACTTGGGAAGCTGAGGTAAGATATAGTCATGAGTTCTAAGTCAGCCTGGGATATACATAATATCTCAAAACAAGACAAAACAAACCAAAAATAAAAACAAACTATAATAAACTCAGTTGTAATCTGTTCAATTTACTTATGAAATGTGTCTCATTGTGCGTTCACCAGACATTTATACATTGTGTCTTTTTAATATGTTTTTCTAAGTATTTCAGTGTCTCTATACCTTTTGAGTATATTTTAAAATGAGAATAGGAATCTTAGAGGAATAAACGCTGCAACAAAAATTACTTGCACGCTTTTAACATAATAGGACACCTCTCCCTGAGCCACTAGTTATTCTTAGAAACCACATCATCTCCACCTCCATGACTAAAAGGAAGTGCAGACACCATCTGTCCCAAGCTCAGCTGCTGGAACTGGAACCCATTAGCCCCAGCCCTGTGGGTGGAATGTGGGAGGACAGCAGTCTTCACCACTGATTTGCTGATTGTTTTCTTTTTTTTTTCCCCTTTATGTGTATATTTATTTTTTATTTTTTTATTTAAATTTGAAACAAGGTTGTTTTACATGTCAATCCCAGTTCCCTCACCCATCCTCCCCTTCACCCCCACCAACCCCCTATCTCATCCCCTTTTTGCTCCCCAGGGAGGGTGAGGCCTTCCATGGGGAGTCTTCAAAGTCTGTCATATCATTTGGAGCAGGGCTTAGGCCCTCCCCCATGTGTCTAGGCTGAGAGAGTGTTCCTCCACGTGGGATGGGCTCCCAAAGTCCATTCCTATACTAGAGATAAATACTGACCCATTACTAGAGGCCCCGTAGACTGGCCAGTCCTAACTAACACCCACATTCAGGGGATCTGGATCGGTACTCTGCTGGTTTCCCAGCTATCAGTCTGGAGTCCCTGAGCTCCCCCTTGTTCAGGTCAGTTGTTTCTGTGGGTTTGTCCAGCCTGGTCTTGACCCCTTTGCTCATCACTCCCCCATCTCTGTAACTGGATTCCAAGAATTTGGCTCAATGTTTAGCTGTGGATGTCTGCTTCTTCTGTTTCCATCAGCTACTAGATGAAGGCTCTAGGATGGTATATAAGGTAGTCATCAATCTCATTATTGTGGAAGGACATTAAAGGTAGCTTTTCCACTGTTGTTTAGATTGTTAGTTGGGTTCATCCTTGTACGTCTCTGGACATTTCCCTAATGCCAGATTTCTCCTTGAATCTATTATGGCTCCCTCTATTATGGTATCTCTTTCATAGCATTATTTTTAATAGCCAAAGCCTGGAAGCAACCTAGATGTCCCTCAACTGAAGAATGGATGGACAAAATGTGGTACATTTACACAATGGATCATTACTGAGCAGAAAAACACAATGAGATCCTGAAATTCGAAGGGAAATGGATGGAACTAGAAGAAACCATCCTGAGTGAGGTAACCCAGTCACAAAAAGACAAACACGGTATGTACTCACTTATATGTGGATATAGAGCAAAAGATTACCAGCCTACAATCTACACCACCAGAAAAGCTAGGAAACAAGGAGGACCCTAAGAGATACACACATGGTTCCCCAGAGAAGGGAAAGGGACAAGATCTCCAGAGAAAATTGGGAGCATGGAGGGTGGGGAGAGGGAGTTAGGAGAAAGAGAAGAGGAGAAGAGGAGGGGAGAGGTGGGCATGAGGGAACAGGAAGATTGAGACAGGGGAAGAATAGAGGAAAACAAGAAAACAAATACCATAACTGCTGATTGTTTTCTGCAATGGCTGTATGCCACTCAGAAAAATGGAAATGGGGCCCTCTGCTGGGCCATGCACAAAATTCCATTTTGGGAATTTTCTGGAAAGAAATAAGTCATAGTGAAGGGCAATATTCTAAGAGCCAAAGAAAAATAAGCAAGTATTAATTTAAACTAGTAAGCCAGTTGGAAACAGCTTAGATTTATTTGGGTGATCAAATTAGAAAGCTTACTCTCCCTCTCTTTTGCATTAGTGACACATGAGGTGTATTGAATGTAAGTTTGCCTTTTAAAATGAATGACTAAAACCCATCATTCTGAAAAGAAAAATGGTGATTCTTTTTAACACACCTAATTTACTATCTTCAGACTATTAATGAACATGGGGGTATATGTAGAGGTCAGAGGACAACCGCAAGAGTAAGCTGTTCCCTTCCAATGACTGACGAGTCTTGGCATCAGATACCTTTACCCACTGAGCTATCTCCTACTTCAAATATTTGTAATTTTGCTGTCTTTTGATTTTTAAATGTCTATCTGGGTAGTGTACAACATGTTATGACGGTTTTCTTTGCAGAACCCCTTGTATCCAGCCATATTTTAAATGAAGATGCCATAAAATAATTGGATTATGAGTCTGAAACCCTTGGGGACAGATATGTAGACATTATTATTGTTAGTGTAAGGCTGATTCTTCACTCCTCACATATGTCAATGGTTAAAAAGAATAATTATTAAGGACATCACTGCATTGACTTTGCATGCTCATTAAACATATTCACTAAAAGGAATGAGTTAACTTGGAAAAATACTGTGTGCTATAAAAATAATGTGCAGAACAATAAGTACTCACTGATCTTATTTTAATTTAAAAATTATTTTAGAGCCTGAGTCTACACCACAGTGTCAGAAAAATCGATTTATATTGCATGACCCAGAACTTGTTCTACAGCACTTCAGAAGCACAGCAAATGTGGTGGCTGGCTTTGTGTCAACTTGACCCAAGCTAGAGTCATCAGAGAGGAAGAAACCTCAGTCATGGAAATGCCTCTATGACATCCAGCTGTAAGGTATATTCTGAATTAGTGATCAGTGGGGGAGAGCCCAGCAAGTTGTGGGTTATATCATCCCTGGGCTGGTGGTCCTGGGTTCTATAAGAAAACATGGGGAGCAAGCCAGTAAGCAGCATGGCCTCTGCATCAGCTCCTGCATCCAGGATCCTGTCCTGTTTGAGTTCCTGTCCTGACTTCCTGTAATATGAACAGCAATGCTGAAATGTAAGCCTAATAAACTTTTTCATACCCAACTTGCTTTTTGGCCATGGTGTTTTGTCACAGCAATAGAAATCCTGAGACAGCAAATAATTAAATTTAAGGGACTTAATTGTTTCTTTTATGACTGTTGTCAATTATGAAAAATCCTTTCCCTTCTTTTATTCTCTTTTGAGATGTGGAGGTCTCACTATGTCACCTACACTAGCCTTGAACCCAGGATCCTCCTTTTATCCCCCTAAGATTCATATTCTTATTTGTAAATATACTTAAAAGATACAGAGATAAATAAATGCTTAGAAAAATATATCGAAAAGATACAGATGTATAAATGATTGGTGAACATATATTAAGAAATACTTCATAAATAAATTGAACAGATTTACATCACTATACACAGCTCTGCCCTTGTTTTTAATTTAATTTCATGCATCCAAGTTGCATTTTTCTTCAGATTATGGGTTTTGTTTTACATTTAAAGCTTTTATCATGGTGGAATTTTATTTTGGTGTGAGGACTAATAAGACACATACCACATTTTCCTGTTTTTTTTCCTGCTCAAGCAACTACTAGAGTGGCCTAGAAACATTTGGAAGCTACGTGCATTTCTCAGGAAAAGAACACATGGAGAAAATAGTAGAAAGGTATTTTCATGTATGAATACTGAGGCTCTCAGAATTTCTAGAGAAATTCCCCTATCACTAGTGACAACTTTTAATGGAAGAAAACGTTCAAAACTCTTCAAATTATTCTATTCTATACGTGGGGAGGTGACATCCCAGAAGACTATAGAACAAGTAATCAATCTAATCATTACCTAAATAGACCCGTCTCAGGACATTACTTATAGAAAATGCACAACATGACATCTTAATGCATGCTATTTTGGTATCTAAAGTTCCAAATTGGTAAGGCAGAAAAAGATGGCATTGCTTTTATCTTACATTGGTAACACAAGCTAGGAATGATGGTTCATGCCTAAAACCCCATCATTTGGGAGGTGGAAGCAAGAGAATGAGGACTTCAAGGTCATCCTTAGCTATGCATAACAAGTTTGAGGCCAACCTGTGCTCCACGAGACATTGTCTCAAAAGAAAATCTGGTAACAAACAAGCCTTTTAAAATAGCAATACAGGTCCGTTTGGCGTCCTAAGCGTGCGGGGCAGCCATGTTCGTCCAGTAAAGCATGGCTAAGAGCTTGAGGAGTAAGTGGAAACGGAAAATGCGTGCTGAGAAAAGAAAGAAGAATGCTCTGAAGGAGCTGAAGAGACTGAAAAGTATCCTCAGAGTCGACGGTGATACTTTAATGAAAGATGTTGAAGAAATAGCAACCGTGGTGGTACCCAAACAGCGCCAGGAGAAAATGCAGTGTGCTGTGGATGAGGAAAAGGATGACATGAAAATGGAGACTAAAATTATTAAGAGAAAGAAAAAGACTCTTTTAGACCAACATGGACAGTACCCAGTATGGATGAACCAAAGGCAGAGAAAAAGATTGAAGGCGGAGAGAGAGACAGACAGACAGAGAGAGAGAGAGAGAGAGAGAGGAGCCAAGGAAATCCCTGGAAAGTATTCATGGGACAGAAGTTTGGTTGTTAGTAATGTCTGCATTTATTTCAACTCTTACTAAATGGAAACTATTTGTTTTCATATTTTAGTTTGTCTTGCATTTATAATTCAAAACCAGAGTAATTCATTTGTTTTGAGGGAATTTGAATAAACTATCTTTTGTGATGAAAAAAAAAAAAAAGCAATACAGAGCCCTGGAAAGAGGGCTCAGCAGTTAAGAGCAATGGCTGCTCTTCTGGATGACCCAGGTTTGATTCTCAGCACCCACATAGTGACTCATTAACATCTGTAGCTCTAGTTCCAGGGGATTTGATGCCCTCTTCTGGCCTTTGCAGATACTTCACACATCTAGTGCATGGACATACATATAGGTAAAATAGTTTTTAATTAAAAGAAGCAACATAGCACAGTACATAGGGATGGGTGTGTAGCTGCAGTTGCTTGGACCACAAGTTTGAGACTAGTATTCCCAACATAACAAAACCATGACTTAAAATAATAGTAAGTCAGGAGTGGTGCCACTTGCCTTTAATCCAAGTAAAAGAGGCAGAAGACTGTATATGAGTTTGAGCCAACCTGTTCTACACAATGAATTACAGACCAGCCTTACAGATGCTGCCTCAAAATATAAAAAAGAAAGAATGAAGCTGGGAGTTGCTGGTGCATGCCTTTAATCCCAGCACTCGGGAGGCAGAGGCAGGTAGATCTCTATGAGTTCGAGGCCAGCCTGGTCTACAGCGCGAGCTCCAGTACAGACTCCAAGCAATACAGAGTAACCTTGTCTCAAAAAACTAAAACAAAGAAAAAAAAAAGAAAGAAAGAAAACAATAGAGGGATACAGAGATGGCTCACTGGTTAAGAGAACTTACTGTTCTTTCAGAGGTCCTGGCTTCAGCTCCCCACCCACAGGCATCTCACAACCACCTCTAATTCCAGTTTCAGGAAATGTGACACCTCTGGGCTTTACAAGTACTGGGTCCAAATATGGTGCATATAAACACACAGAGAAACAAAGAAAGGAAGGAAGGAAGGAAGGAAGGAAGGAAGGAAGGAAGGAAGGAAGGAAGGAAGGAAGAGAGAAGGGGGAGGAAATCTTTAAAAAAAAATAGATAGGTGGTGCATACCTTTAATTCCAGCCATTAGGAGGCAAAGGCAGGTGGATCTCTGTGAGAAACACTTAAAGAAATATTTGGCATCCTTAGCCACCAGGGAAATGCAAATCAAAGCTACTTTATCTTATACTAATCAGAATGGCTAATGTCAATAAAATGGCAGCTCATATTCTTATTTTTTCTCTCAAGACAGCATTTCTCTGTGGCTTTTGAGACTGTCCTGGAACTAGCTCTTGTAGAACAGGCTGGTCTCAAACTCACAGAGATGCCCCTGCCTCCTGAGTGCTAGGATTAAAGGCATGTGCCACCACCGCCCGGAGTCAGCTCATGTTCTTAAGGATGTGGAGTAAGGGAAACACTCATCCATTGTTGGTGTTGGTGCAAACTTGTATAACCCTAATGGAAATCAATACAGTGATTCCTCAGAATGTTAGGATTCCACCCACCCCAAGATTCTATTATACCACTCTTGGTCATATACTTAAAGGACACTTCATCCTTCCAAAGAAACACTTGTTCAAACATGTTCATTGTTGCTCTATTCACAATAGCCAGAAACTAGAAACAATCTAGATTTCCCTCACGAGAAAAATAAACAAAATGTGGTACATTTGCATAATGCAATATTACTAAGCTTTAAAAACTAACAATGACATGATGAAGTTCAGGGACAGGGTCACATAATGTAACCCAAGTTGGCCTTGGACTCATGATCTCTTTCTGCATTATCTTCACTAGTGCTAAGGGCTCTTTAGTGTTCTTTCTTTTCTTCCTTCCTTCTTTATTTTTTCTCTTTTTGGGGACAGTGTCTCACTGTGTAGAGCAGGAACTCACTTTTGGCCTTGATTCACAGAAATCCACCTGCCTCTGCCTCCTGAGTACTGAAGTTAAAGATGTGCACCACAATGCCTGGCCTTGGTGTTCTTTTTATTTTTCAGAAAATAAAATATTATTTTAATTTTATTTTGCAATTATAACATCATTGTTGTGAAATATTATTTTAACTAGACAAAGATGTATTACATTTGTTTATGCTGCAGAATATTACTTTACTTGTATAAAGATGTGTTCCTTTTGTTTATGCTGCATTTGTTTAATTATATAAAGATATGTTGCATCTGTTTCATCTTACCTGCCTAAGGCACCTGATTATTCTAATAAAGAGCTAAGTGGGGTTAACAGAGAGGCAAAGAAAGAATAGACAGGACTGGCAGGCAAAGAGAATAAATAGGTTAAATCTATACTCAAAATGGAAAGAAGAAGAAAAGAATGAGAGAAGGAGGAGAACAAGGTACATACCAGGCAGATGCCAGCTATTCATAGAGAAGCAGTGAAAGTAAGATATACAAAAGAAAGGTAATAAGCCTCAAGGCAAAGGGTAGATAAAGAGAAACAAGTTAATTTAAGTTAAAAGAGCTAGCCTGAAAATATCTAAGTTAGGCTGAGCATTCAAAACTAATATTAAGTTTCTATATCATGATTTTGGTGGCCCCAAAGAAAAAGGCAGTAAGCACATACTTAATATTAACAGAGCAGTCCTTTCCCAGAACTTTCTCATGACAGACAAATTTAAACATAATCGCCTGCAAGTGCCATAAATTATATCTGGAAAAGCACAGAAGCAAGGCAGAAGGCTATATCCAAATTCAAGGTACACTGAGGACAGCACTCAGCATAGCCTTTCACCAGACTGAGTTCTATTGCTATATTCTGACATCCAACAAAAATAAATTGAATGTCAATGTTTGTCTCAGGAGGCATGAAATCACATCCAAGAACATTCCAGAGAGCAAAATGTACTTGAGGTAAAGGCCCTCTGCCTATTTTTTTTTCTGGAGCCTTTCTCACATCTCATTGCTTTGATCATGTTCCATGTTCCAACAGTTTAAAGCTATCATGTGGGTGCTGGGAACTGAACCCAGGTCTTCTGCAAGTATAGCAAGTGCTCTTAACTGCTGACCCAGTATCTCCAGTGACAATTTTTTGTACATATAATTTTACTCTAAAATATATACAGATCTTGGCATGGTGTTGAATATCTGTAATCCCAGAACTCATGAGGCTGAGGCAGGGGGCTTACTGTGAGCTCAAGGTCAGCTTGGACTGCATAGTGGGTATGTAGTCCAGAGTAGCAAACCCACCCTATCCCAAAATAGAAATTGTGCAGAAAGTTACAATTTCTAGAATAGCTAAAACAATCTCTAAATACAGAATTTCTGTACCCGAGGCTTAATCCTACAGTAATCAAAGCAGTGTGATACCAGACAGAGAGACACAGATGAATGGAGAAGTCTAGAGAACTCAGAAATTGTCCTGTGACCACTTTATACCCCAACAGACTCAAAGGCATTGTGGGCTTCATTATGAAGCATAAAACAATAAGCTTTCAGGAAAGAGAAGGACCTAGGAAGCTACCTTGGAAATTAGGAACATTGCTGTGGTAAGATAAGTATCTTCCAAAAGCCAGTGTGTTATAAATCTTTGATGCCAGCCTGTGTTGCTATTGAGAAATGATGTAACATTTAAAAGGTGAGGCCTATTGAGAAGAAGCTAAGCCACTGAGAAGAGTGTCCTTGAAGGAGATGTTGAAACTCCAGTCCCTTCCTTACTATCTTTCCTCTCTCTATTTCCCAGCAACCATTTGGTGAATAGTCTTTCTCCACAAAGTCTTCATGCCATGATGCCCTACATTGTCATAGGACCAAAGCAACAAGGACAAATGACTATGAATGGAAACTCTGGAAACAGGAGCCAGAAGTTATTTTATTACAGTTATGGAAGGCTTGTGAATACAGCCAGATCAAGAATTTGGACTGGATGCCTAAAACACAGCTTATAAATTTGATAATGAGAAACCCTTACTTTATGAAAAACTCTACAAACAGAATGAAATGAAATATTGTGGATAGGGTGGGGATTTGTAACCACACATTAGCAAAAGCTGTCTAGAATGTTAAAGACTTCTCAGAACACGGCAGTAGCTGAGTGTTGTGGTGCACATGTGTAATTGAGACAGGGGAACTATAAGTTCCAGACCAGCCTGGGCTACATAGCAACACCTTAATTGATAAAAGTAAACAAAGAAACAAAATTAACAATGAAGAAACAATTGCAGAAAATAATGGACAAAAGGAAGCATGGAAGATACAAAAGGACATTTGCCAAACAGGAACAGCAAATGGCAAACAGGTACATGAAAAAGATGGTTGATGGCATCTGACATTAAGGAAATACAAACTATAGTCACAATAAGCTAATACTCCTACTAGAAGGTCCAGTGAAGAACAGTGATGATACTGAACACAGGGCACAGAGAAACTGGAGCACACAAACATAGTAGGTGGCAAAGGGAGATAATAACTTTGGTTGGCTTGACTGAATCAACTGCTTCCTCCTCAGGAGGGGGAATATACTTCATCCTGGATTCTTTAAATTGAAAGTTTTACAATTTATTAGTCCTTTCCTTAGAAATTGGTAATGTAAGGAACTAGCAGCAAGCTGACCCCCGCCCTACGATGGGCGGGACGCTCGTGGCCATGTCATCGCTACATCAGCCTTACCTGGCTGCCAGAGGACTCAGTTATGCATGCGCAAGCCTCTTTTAAAGCAAGTGCCCCATACCCCCCCCCCTCTCTCTGGTTCCTCTCTTGCCCCCTCTCCTGCTCTCTCTCTCTTCTCTCTCTCTCTCCTGCTTTCAGTTGGCCACCAGCTACCCCTCTTTCTCTCCCCTCTCTCAATAAACTCCACATGGGCACTGTGTCTTGTGTTTGTGTTTCTTAGGCATTAGCTGCAGCAAAAGAACAACATTGGTGCCGAAACCCGGGTTTTTACTTCACCCATGGGAAATAAACCAGCCTATATATCCCCTACAAAATAAGTCAAATTTGCCAAAATTACTGCCAGCGAACAGGTAGATGGAAGGAGTTTTTTCTACCTCTCTACTAAATAATCTCCCCCTAAACTTGTTTCTTTCTCTTCCTGCCAGGTTAAAACTCTCCTGCCTGCTGCAGCTGCAGCCTGTCTCAGGGCAGTGGGCTGGGCTGAGGCATCATCTGCTCAAGTTTTTCATTCTTCCCCACGAATGAGGTTTTCGGATTTTGTGCCCTAGCATCACTCATGCTGACTGGTGCATTCGTTTCTCAGACCTGATGGGAGCTGTCATTCTGTATATGTTTCTCATACTGGTTAATAATAAAGCACTGTTGGCCAATAGGAAAGGAAGATAGGAGGGACTAGGAGACAAGGAGGAAATAGGAAGCAGGAAGGAGGAGTCGAGATGGAGAGTCTGGAGAGTGCTGGACGCCAGCCGCCTCCCCGGTAAGAGAAGGCCATGTGAAAATACATAGATCAGCAGAAATGGGTTCATAATTAAAGGCAGAGCTAGCCGATAAGAAACAAGTAACCGGGCCAACAGTATTGTACCAAATACAAAGTCTCTGTGTATTATTTGGGGCTGGCGGCATGGCGGCGGGACAAGACCAGCGGCAGCGGGCAGAAAAACCGTACTTGTTACACAGACCCATGAGGGGTCTCTCGGGTTTTATACCCTAGCACTGCCCTTGGACTGGTACATACATTGCTCAGGTCTATGGTGGTCTTTTTGGATTTGTACCCCTTGGACTCCGGTGTCCTCTTAGTTTCACAAATCCTTCTGCCTCACTCGTGGAGAGAAAAAAGCCAACAAAATATTATCTCAAAACTTTATGATTTCTGCCAGCTGTTGGAGATATGTTTATGGCAGCCGCTGTTTTGACTATGTGGCCTAGCCTCACCCCCCATGGTTCTTCCCTCTGCTACACCAGCCACCTAGGCAGAGGGAGTCTAGCCAGCTTCTGCCGCCAACAGAACCTGTAATTTATTTACCTTTTGCTTTTATTCTTTTATTTGCTTTATTCTCCGTCTCTAATTTCTTTTTTCACTATGTCATACATAGCTTCACATTCTAGTCTTTCTCAATTTTACCCAGTCCTGTTTAATATATAACTTCATACAACTTAATTTCAACTGTACTCTCAAATACTTCTAAATTGTTATGTGCCTTTTAATGGTGGTAAACATTTAAGGTTATACATGTCTATTTCAAGCTAACAAAATATTTATGCCACCCAGTCTTTCCTGTAAGCTGTTTATTAAGGTTAAGCCTCTATCATCAAAGGGAGTTTTTCTCTACCTCTTTGTCCTCTATGGGTATAAGTCTAACCTACTAAGTTAAAACCAGTTACAGTCAGGCTGCAGGGCTCTGAGTAAAACATCCCTCCACAGGCTCTCAGCTTGGATCCAGTTTTCCAAACAGATTAATTACAGGGATATTTTGTATACTAAGGTATGATAAGCAGTCAGACAGCCCTCAAATGCTCAGAGATCTAGAGAATATGGCATTTGAAATGTTTCACTAAAAAGTTTTTATAACAGACAGGCCAGCTGCTGGCACCACCCATTTCCTCCAAGAAGACTGATGGGCACTGAAGAAGCTCCACCCACAAAAGTGGCAACGCTAGCCACTGAGCAATACTGCCTTTCATCTCAACTGCTGCAAAGGGCTCTAAGGACCGTGGACAAGAGGGCAGTGAAATCAACTTTCTCCATGTTGCTTGGGCCAACAGTAGGTAAGTCTTCCAAAAGCTCCTAATCCACAGGTCTCGTGCCATCAGCAGAAGGCAGATGTCCTTAAAGCCTCTGACTTCAACTGTGGAGAACCTGGGGTGGCTGTCCATGCTGCCAGCTAGTAAGTCTCTGTTACTTTCTAATCATTCAGATAAAATTTTATCCTTCTCAAGAACTCTGATGCTTTTGACGACTGGTAGCTTTGTCAGCTTAAAGCAGCAGCCAAGGCTCCAATTGTTACAAAACAGATTTCAAAAAATGGGTATTTTAAGGTTGCTACTGTTTATAGTCTTAACATTAATCAATAAAGTTTTAACAGTATTAAACACCATACTATGCCACTATATGAGCATAACTGTAACTATGACCTTACAATTAAGGTGCTTTTCATTGTGCTAAAAATCTGCCAGCTGCATGTGTTAATTCTTTCAGCCAAATCATTTCTAACATGAGTTTGCTGCTAATGTGTCTTAATATTTATGTTTTCACAAACTCAAAGGATTCTTTTAAGTTCCAGGGAGCAGAATTGGATCCATTTACAGGTCAGATCCACTCCAAATAATGATTAGTCAACTTTTCCCTGGCCTTGGGACTTCCTAACCTTGTCCTGGGACCCCCTTGGGAACCCCTCCCCCACCTCACACTTTTCCCATTAAGTACTAAGTCCTAAGAGAAAAAACCTAACCTTGTCCTCTGTTCTGCTAACACCTTGCCAGGTCTCAAAGAGATGCCAGAGCCCCATACTGTCAGAACTGTGATGAAACAACCAGCTACCAGGATGTGGCAGCACCCCAGCCTTCTAGGATCCCCCACAGACAATCTACGCCCCCAATTCAGCAGGAAGCAGTCTCCAGAACTCAATGTCCTTATTCCCTAACCTGCCATGCCCAACCCCCACCTTTTTAATAACAATAAGAGGTGGGAATGTTAGGAACTAGCAGCCAGCTGTCCCCCACCCCGACGATAGGTGGTATGCTCATGGCTGTGTCATCCCTACTTCAGCTTTACCTGGCTGCCAGAGGACTCAGTTACGCATGCGCAAGCAAGCCTCTTTTAAAGCAAGTGCCCCACCCCCCCACCTCCCATCCCCATTCCTCTCTCTCTCCCTCTCTCTCTCTCTGGTTCCTCTCTCTAGTTTCTCTCTTGCCCCCTCTCCTGCTCTCTCTCTGCTTTCTCTCTTTCTCCTGCTTTCAGTTGGCCACCAGCTACCCCCTCTTTCTCTCCCTTCTCTCAATAAACTCCACATGGGCACTGAGTCTCATGTTTGTGTTTCTTAGGCATTAGCTGCAGCAAAAGAACAACAGGTACTGTCGCAGCAGATGAGGTCATGGCAGAATCTTTACTTCTTTTACTATCATCCAGTCCCCAGCTCATTGTGTTGGCCTTTGCTAGTCCCCCAACCTCCACCATTCTATTCTTGTGCCTCCTTTTGCTGTTTTCTTCAGGCCTTTTTATTCTCATGCAGCCCATGTCTCTCAAAAGTTCATGTTTGGGCTCATTTGTCTGTGAATAATCCAAGAAATTATAAATGAGCCTGAAGCCAGTTGTATTGCCACCACCAAAATGGGTTCTAACTCCCAACTACAAAGATGATATTTAGTGTAGCACTATTTTCTCTTCAAGACTTCCAGCTCACAAATAATGACACAGGGATGTATTATTAATTATGTGCAAACTTCTACAGCTATTTTGGAGATCAGTATGGCAGTTCCTCAGGAAAATGGGAATCAGTCTACCACAGAACCCAGCAATTCCACTCTTAGGCATATACCCAAATGATTCACATCCATGTATTATTAATTATGAAAGCTTGGACATTAGCTTAGGCTTGTCCCACTAGCTCTTATAACTTAAATTAACCTGTATCTATTACTCTACATTCAGCCATGTGACTTGGTTACCTCTGCTCTGTTATGTGTGTCTGACTTCTTCAGAGTCTCCTGGCATCTCCTTGTCATAATCTGCATGCCTAGATTCTTCTTCTTCCTCTCCCCAGAAATCCTGCCTATCTCTCCTGCCTAACTATTGGCTATTCCGCTCTTTATTATTAAACCAATCACAGTAACACATCTTCACACAGTGTACAAATATCCCACAACAACCTGTGTGGTACTGCACACTTTGCCTAGTTTCCCCAAATTTCTGTCTTTTGTTCTGTTGCCTTCCCAGGGTGAAGGACAAGTGACCATTTTTTTTTTTCTCTGAAGTAGATGACTGGTCATGAACTTCTTGGTCCAGTTGTTAACTGTGTCATTCATGATGGTGACCATCATTGAGTAACCAAGGAGGGGTTGGCAAACACATCTGGAAGCCTTCCCATGTAGAGCACCCAGTCCTAAAACAGTTTAACTTGCATCAGCCAGATCTGCAATGACCATTCCTGGAACACTCAGACCCTGTACACCCAGGCCTGGGTCAACCAGGCCCAGAACATCCCATTCCACCAGCACTGCAGAGTGTAATCTCCAGCTACTCTGTGTTCCAGAAAAAATGCCATCACTGCTTTGGAGGCCATGGTGAAACATGTGGTGGAAATCCATCCGTATTCTAGTAGTGTGGATTTGTTCTTTGAGTCCTTAGCTCATACATAGCCTGATGGTGTGATGACTATGTTGTTCAGTTTCAGTCAAGACAGTTGCCTCCACCTGTGGCTTTCTTAGTGCCTGAGAGCTGTGCTGCTGCCAGGCCCATACAGACCTGAATATCATGTGCTGCCACCCAGAGCCAGGGTGTCATACAGGCCTGAGCTGCAGGGCCTGTGGCCCTGTTGCAGATAGGACCTGTGTTGATGGCCAAAGCTCCTGTCCTCATGGAAGGCAGTGCAGATGCGTAGGATCTGGACCCAGACCCAGAACCATGTGGAAGCTAAAGGGCCATGCTGTCATTGGGTTCATGCCAACCTAAGTGATCTGCACTACCAACCAGGACCTTGGTGACATCCAAGACTGGACTTTAATCAAGGACCATGTCTGGGTTCATGGTCCAAGTACAGCTGGGGTCTATACTAATGTCCATGGCACTAAGGACCACACAGACATCAGGGGCCTGGGCTGCCACCTACGGCCAGGTTAGTGTCCAAGGGTGGAACCTCTGCCAGGGCCATGCAGATCTGAGTATCCTGCACTGCCCCCCAGGGCCATGGTGTCTTCTAGGCCTGGACTGCTGCCAGGGGCCATGTCTGTGTCCTTGGCCCTGCTGCAGCTGTGTTCTGTGTTGATGTCTATGGCTCCTGTTACCACTGAAAGCAGTGAGGATAGAGCTGCACAGAGTTGGCGCCACCCCTCACTGTCTGCAGCACTAGGGAGAACTGCCCCTGCCCCTCCCTAACTGTACCACTCTAGAGAGCAGGTCATGTACCTCCCCAGGGCAGCACAGTAAGAGTGGGAGAGCTAGCCCCCTGGTCTGTCATGCAGTGAAATAGGTGAGATAGAGATAACCCCCTTGCTCCTTGTTGCTTGCCATATACATGAGAGTGGGAGAACTGGTCCTGCCCATCACTGGCTGCAGCACTTGGGAGAGTAGGCCCTGCACCTAGCCTGGGCAGCATAGTGGAGCTGACCCCATTGGCAGAGGAGCAGATAATCAGAGGTGCTGGTGATCCAGTACATCGAATATGCATGGGAGAGTTGCCCCACCCTTCATCTTCCATATGACAGAGTGGGTGAGGGAGAGACCTCCCATTCCATGTACCATCTGCTGCATTTGGTGGGTGGAAGAGCTGTCCTTGAGGTCATGACAGTGGGAGAATTGGCACTGTCCCCCACCAGGGGCAGCACTCGGGAGAGCAGACCCTGCACCTCCCTTGAGCAAAACAGTAGAGCTGGCCTGGGTGGTATGAGTGCGGGTGAGCTGGATTGAGGGTGTGAGAGCAGGAGAAGCGCCCTGTTCCTTGCTGACTGATACATTGGGTGAGGTAGTCAGAGCAGTCCTGGAGAGGTCACCTGGGTGGTAACAGTGGGGGAGAGTTATCCGGGTGATGAAGCCAGCTACCACCCAGGCCCAGAACCAGGACTATGAGGGAGCCCACTTCAACACCCACCTCATCTGTGAACTGCTGAAGCATGTAAAGAGTCCAAACCTGCAGATCCAAAGCTACAGGATCTACAAGACACATGACAACAAGAGGACATCCAAGAGTAGTCCAAAGTGAGGGCCCAGTAGTAATAAGCAGAAGCCAAAGGCCTAGAACCAGACCAATGACTCATTGCAATGGACACTTACAAGTAAAGATATATGGACTAAAGGGTGAACTCTGTGACTCACTGGGCCACATTAAAGCTTCCATGCCAATTTTTGTTTGTTGTTTGTTTTACTTTTAAATTTTGTTCTGGGGGCAGGTTTCAGAGGCAAAAGGCAGAAGTGAGGGGGTGGGGAGATGAGTGGGATCCACAAAGAATCACTACAATGTTTTTTTAAAAATTGCATTCAAGTATATATTACATGTGTTGAGGGCAAGGATGTGGGAGATCAGAAGATAATTCTAGAGAGCCAGTTCTCTTCTTCCATCATGTGAACCCTGGGAATTGAACTAAGGTTGCTAGGCTTGGCAACAAATGCCATTGCCCACTGAGCTTCTTGCCAACCCTGCTTTGTCCTTTTAGATTTGTTTTAAAAGAAGATTTTAAACATCATTTATACTTGACTGTGTTATGATGAATCAGTACCAGTTTGCCTGAAATACAGATGAATAAAATACAAATCAACCCTTAAAGTCAGACAATTCACCCTGAGGACCTGGGTTTTGAATTTGAAGGCTGTCCTCAATGAAGACAGGAGATAAAAGCTGGTCAGGCAGTTTTAGGCCAGAATTCTGGCAAACATTCTTGTCTTTGTCCTTGGTCAGAAGCTATGGCCTTGGTTCTGTCCTGGGCAGTGAACAAACATTCCAAATGTGGGGACTCTGGCTTCTGGTCTGGTTTCTTCTCATGTGTCTTCTTTTGTCAAGATGCCTAGAAGCTATACTTGATGATGTGACAAAGTCTCCAGTCCAGACACCCTCCCATTTTGGTGAACAGCTATGGAATTTGATCTCTGGGTTTTCAGAGACAGCTTGCATACATTATAATGTTAGGAGTGACACATTTTAATCTTGGGACCTTGTATACTCAACTGCTGCCTTAATGTTAGCTCCTTGTGTTTATAATCTACACTCACATGGTTTTGCTGCATTTTTACTCTAGTATGGGTGCCTTTGATTCCACTTCCAAAGCCTGGCAGGACTGAAGACTCTAAACCTTTCTATGCCCTAGTTTTGGCCCATCTCCTAAGTTATTTTAGAGCCTCAACTTTTTAAACGATTTTCCCTTGGAAATTTTTAGTTTATTTGTCTACTTAGAAATTTGCATCATCATAGCTGATGAAGTATTCACAGAATATTCCTTTTGTTTTATTTTGTTTTGGTTTTTGCCAACACCAACATTGGCCTTTGCAGTCCCCCTGGCCTTCCTCATTCTGTTCTCATGTTACTTTCACTATTTTTCCGAGGTCTTTTTCCTCTCATAAAGGTTGTGCTGTGCAAGTCTGTATTTAAGCTCCTTTTTTTCTTGCATAATTTAAAGGACCACAGATCATGCCAAAGCCAGTCATCTTGCCACCACCAAAATAATTTCTGGTGTGATTTTGTACATTTGGCTATCTTTCCCTAAATTTCTAGATTTGGTACTGTCGCCTCCCCAGGGTGATGGACATCAGTGATCATTTGTTTCCTCTGAACTAGACAGTCATGAACTTCCTGATCATGACCCTTACTGTATCATTCTTGATGGTGGGAGTCTTTAATAGCTGCCAAGGGGCCTCAAAGCCAGGCATTGGTGGCTCACAACCAATATAAGAGTTAATCCAACTGAGTCTGTCAATCACCTGGCCAGGAAACCATGTCTCAAGAAGCTGATTTGCCAAAGGGCAGGCTAATAAAATAGGAAAAAAAAAAATTTCCTTAAAGAAGTGATGTGCGTACATCCCAAAAGCCCCTCCTCAAGGAGTTTCTGCCATGCCAGCCTAGTTAAAAAGTATAACTTTCCCTCCTTTCTATCTCTTTTTTGGACACTGGCCAAAAGCCTAAGCATCTTTTCCAAACACTGGGTTTTCTCACTTGCTCTCTGAAATTCCTTTATCTGCCATGCTGACTTTCATCAATGAACATGCCAGCTTTCTCAGACCCTGACTCTCCCTTTGCTTGGCAGCTGGCAAGATTACAGCCCACCTACTTATTGTGTTTCTTTTAAACACTAATAAAATGGTCCCCAGTCTGTTTTAAACTTCTTTTATTATGGAGACTAAAAATCCAAATGGGAACCCCAATTCCCCCAGCAACACTGGAGTTAAACTATGATGAAACTTTTTTGTGCTTTCTTTGTGTTAACTACTATAAAGTGTTAGCCATGGCCCTTTATGAAGTGCAAGAAAGGTAACACCCCCCTTCCCACCCCCAACTTACAGCAGGTCTTCTTTGCATTTCAATGGCCAAAAATCACTACTCATGTGAATGTGTAAACCCACAAATGAAGATGACTTAGTTAGCTCAGTTGGTAGAAGAATAAATGAGAATAGGTGTGTGGATCCCAAGTCTTTGTGTGCTCCAGTCAGGCATTTAAGTTTGGAGATCTAAAATGTTCTAGTGAATCAGTGTCTTGGCTGGATTCTATAGCTCCAGTGTTGGTAGCTTCCCTTCTCTCCAGGCAACTCCACAGGTGAACTGGCCCTCTGTTCTAGGACTCTGGGGTCCCTAGAGGAGTAGCTTGGTGCTTTTTGGTATGAGTCTTCATATTTGTATACTGAGGGTCATGTCTCCTGCCTGAAAAACACACCTGTGGTGGCAGCAGAGATAGTCTGGTCCGTGCAAATAGAGGCATGGTAAAGGATGATTCTAGGTGAGATGCAATCACCACTTGGGGTGATTTCCTACCAGATTTGTGCAGCACTGGTGGCAGAGTGTGAGCGTGTGTCCTGGGAGTAGATTTTGGAACTAGACTCGGTTGGATTTGAGAAAAAGGGGAAAGGGGATGCAAAATAAATAGGGAGAGTTATTAGCTGGTGAAAAAGACTTGGGGAGGAGGAGACTGCTTCCTAGCACCAACAACCCCCTCTGCTGTCTCCTGAATAGTTGTCTTACCATCTTGAGATGCCATTTAGGCATTTATGGTGACCTGAACCAAGGAGTTGCGGCGACTCGCAGTGCCCAGAGACCTATGCCTGCATGTAGGGAAATGGAATCCATAACGCTACAAGTGCCACAATCATCAAACCCCTAAATGTTCTGTTCTTCTTGGCACCTCCTCTTAGAATCAGAATGCAGGGTTCCTGGAGCTTTGGCCCTGCTGGCCATTCTGGGCTTCTCTTGGTCTGTCCATTTCCTCTGCGCCTAGTGACATCAACTAGTTCCGCAAGAGTGTCTGCGGGAGAGAACCCTGAAATTAACACGCGAGAGGTCTGGAAGGAGCAGGGTAGGAAACTGCCAGGAGAAAGCCCAGGAGATGCAAAATGGAGGAGGGGGCGGAGAGGAGGGTGGGGTACCAGAAACTGAGGGTTGTGGCGTGAACGGCAGGGGGCGCCAGAGACCGCTTGAGGCCAAGGCCAAACTGCAGTGGCAAGGGAGTAGCCTTGCAATCCGCAGTCCCAGGGAGGGGCTTCCTCCGCATCTCGCTCTGCAGTGATGGCGACAGTTCTGCCTGCCTAAGCACCACGACCAGGATCTGCATTTGCTATGTGGAGTAACCTTCTGTTCCTTTTCCCACCTCTTCGCATCTTCTCCGTCTTCTTTTCCATGCTCGTCTTCTCTTGATAAATATAGGTAGAGATATTTGTATTTGTAAAAGAAGAAACTTGAATTTCAAACATCATGTGAAAAAAAGGACAAAGGAATTAAGGAAACCCATAGTCTCCAAAATGTTATGAAACCATTAAAAATATTACCAACACAGGAAGCCTATTTTAAAATACTATTAATGTAAAAAAATTGCCAGGCATTGGTGGCACACACCTTTAATCACAGCACTCTGGAGGCAGAGGTAGGTGGATCTCTGTGAGTTCCAGGCCAGCCTGTTCTACCGAGTGAGTTCCAGAACAGGTAGGACTTCACTTTGCGTGGGGGGTGCAGGGTACAGCCAAATCTCCTAGTATAAATGTCATCTACACAAAGAAAAGTGATGAGAAATTGAACATAGTGGTTCACTCCTATAATCCTGTTACTAGGGAATCTGAGGCAGGATCACAAATTCCTGACCAGCCTGGGCTATGTAATGAGAGTTCTAGGATAACCTGGGCTGTAAAGACCTTGTATCAAAATCAAACAATAATAAAAAGGCAAGACAATAAAAAATTTCCCAAAATATTAATAATTTTTTGTAAGTGTTGAAGTACTTTTCCATATCTTTGAAATTGGTAGAGTGTGGGTAAACTCACACTCAAGTGAAGTATAAAACTCCCTTTGTTTACAAATAAAGAGATGTAAGCTGCATGTTGGGTTGTGGTAGAGCTTGAGGAAGGTATGTGGGTTCCTCATTAAACCTCAGCTTTCAGGGAGACACATGTTTCTTTTTTGCTTCTACTCAACCATTCCTTCTTTTTACCAAGAACACCCACCTCTCTGCCCCTACACCAAACTGAAAATCCTATTAACATTTCTCTGCTGCAAATAGTTAAGAATTTCTCAGTTATCTAATAAACTGATCAAGTCTATTCACACCTGGCCCTAGAAGCACAGGCAATTAAGCTCCAACTTACAGCTTCCTAGTAACTACCATTTTCCCACATACACGAAGCACGAGAATGTATCAGACAGATGAGGCAGCTTTCCATGTCCCTGTAATCATCCCCTGGCTGATGGTGTTCAGGGAAGTTCATGTTTCCTAATGAGGAGCTTTAGAGCACCTGCGCAGTGAGACTTCAGAGTGATAAATGGAACTTTCTTAAAGAGACACGGTTGATAATGTTTCAGGCACAATTTAGTGTTGAATACGCCATTGTGAAAACAATTGACATTAAAAAGGTACCAAGGCCCCCAGAGAACCTAGGTAACAAGGAGGACCCTAAGAGGGACACATGGATCCTACTGCGAATAGGAAATAGATGAGATCTCCTGGGTAAACTGGGGGCTGAGGAGGTAGAGGGAAGGTGATGGAGGATGGGAATATGAGGGATCAGGATGGTCGAGTTTTTGGGAGGGATGGAGAGGGAGCAGTGAAAGAGCAGTCTTGATAGAGGGGGTCATTATAGGGTTAGGGAGAAACCTGGTGCCAGGGAAATTCCCTGGAACCCACAAGGACCCCTAACAATAGTGGAGAGGGTATCTGAACTGGCCTTCTCCTCTAATCAGATTGCTGACTACCCTAATTGTCATCACAGAATCTACATCTAGTAACTGATGGAAGCAGATGCAGAGATTCACAGGCAAGCACTGGCCAGAGCTGTCAGGTCCAGTTGAAGAAAGGGGGAGTAAATATATGAGCAAAGGGATAAAGATCATGATGTGAAACTTACAGAGACAGCTGACCCAAGCTCATGGGACCTCATGGACTCTGGATGGACAGCCGAAGAGCCTACATGGGACCAAACTAAGCCTTCTGCATGTGGGTGACAGTAATGTGGCTTGGTCTGTTTATGGGGCCCCTGGCAGCGAGGCCAGGATCTATCCCTGGATTTTTGGAGTCTATTCTCTATGGTGGGATGCCTTGCTCAGCCTTGATGTGGGGAGGAGGGCTTAGTCCTGCCTCAACTGAATGTTTGTTAACTCCCCATGGGAGGCCTTACCCTTTTTGGGAGTGGATGGGGGTGGGGGAAAGCAAGAGAAGGGGGAAGCGTAAACTATGGTTGGTATATAAAATGAATAAAACATTTAAAATAAAATAATGGCACCAAGGCAAGAATGGGGGGCAATACCTGTAGTCCCAGCTACTCAGGAAGATGAGTTAGTAGGGCCAGTCTGGGCTATATTGCAAGACCTTATCACACACATGTGCATGTGCAACACCCCCTCCCAACCAAATAAGTGCTGTGGAACAATCTTTGTATACTGTAAATATGTATGTCTCTCATTGTCAATTAAAAAACTGATTGGCCGATGGCTAGGAAAGATTTTAGGGGCAGAGAGAATGCTGGGAAGAAGGACAGAGTCAGAGGAGTTACCAGTGAGACAGAGAGGAAACAGGAGATGCAAGCTGAAAGAGAGAGGTAACACCATGTGACAGAATGTAGATTAATATAAATGAGTTGGTTTAAATTGTAAAGGCTAGTTAGTGATAATCCTGAGCTATTGCTGAGCATTTATATTTAATATTAAGTTTCTGGCTGGTGATAGCACACATCCTTAATCCCAGCACTTGGGAGGCAGAGGCAGGCAGATCTCCGAGTTCGAGGCCAGCCTGGTCTACAGAGTGAGTTCCAGGACAGCCAGGGCTACACAGAGAAAACCTGTCTTGTTCAAAAAGAAAAAAATTAAGTTTCCATGTGATTATTTTGGGAAATGAATGGTAGGGAAAATTCTTCTTACAAATAAGCAGCAATAACTTTTAAGCATCTCTCAAGCTAGTCCCTAAAGACTATATATGGTTCTATATGAGTGAGGGGACAGGACTAAGGGAGGAATCTGCTTTCAGGCACTCCCCACAAAGGTGCAGAAGGAAAACTTCAGCAGATAACACCACATGGAGAAAGCCTTGACATCTTCCATGCAAATGCGGAGGAGCACTCTGCCTTAGTTCTTTTGCCTGAATGGGTTATAGAAAGAGTGGTCTCTCTGTGCAAGGAACTTGATGCACAGCTCTAGTTTAGCTGGGCTGAGGTCTAAGTCTGTTGAACATACTGAATGAATTTGTCCTTCTCTCCACCCCTACCTGTCTGGTTGACCTGGAGTCAGAGGGGACCTGTAAGTAAAATGCTGGAGGAGTAGAGATGGGAAGTGGAGCCACCCTGATTCATTCCTGCCTCAGAAAAGTACTGACCTCTATTGTTCTCTGTACCTGACATGTCTTTTCTCTTCCAACTTGTTACTATGAATTGACTCAGTGGAGAGATGAGTCAGGATCTGGAAGTGACTAGTCGTGGAAGGGAGAGGGTGGATCAGTCTACATTACTTCCTGTTCTTGTGCCAAGCTACAGGGCACAAGTAAAACTTATGCCTTCCACCACTACACATGTCTAGAAGAAGGCAATAAGGGAACCAAGAAATGACATTTGTCATTTTCCCTACTTCCTGAAACTATCTGTGGCTGCTATTTGTACTATATGTCCTAGGCCACCCTAACATCCAGCCCCATTGCCCTAGTATCCAGAAGGATTTCTCTCTCATCTCACCCATGCTGTTCATGAGAATCTCATCCAGAACCCATTAGAATGAGAACTATGTACTTTAGAACCAAAAACACATGACGTTTCTCCAATTGTCAAAATTAAGGTAGAAATGGCAATTTGAGACCCATATATGTATAAATGAAAGAATCTAGCATCTGATCATTGTGGTACCCTCCCCACTCCGTTTATTCATCATTTTTAATATGGTCTTTCACATCTATGAGTTCCGTATCCATGATTCAACCAACTATGGGGTGATTTTTTTTTTTTTTTTTTTTTTTTTGGTTTATGAGACAGGATCTCACTGACTAGCTCCTGCTGTTATGGAACTTTCTATGTAGACCAGGCTAGCCTTGAACTCACAGCAATCTGCCTGCCTCTGCCTCCTCAGTCCTGGGATTAAAGGCATGCTCCACCAGGCCCAGCAAAAAAATTTAATGTCTGCAATAAGTATGTACAAGCTTTGCCCTTATCATCCCCTATAACTGGACAGTACTTGCTTTGTGTCAGGTATCACATACAAGCCAAAAACTATTTAAAGTGTATGAGAGGATGCATGTAGACCACAGAAAGCATTATAACAGTTTGCACACGGGATTTGAACATCTTGGGATTTGGGTATCCACAGGGACTCCTAGAACCCATTCCCTATGGACTATAATCCTAAGCTTTAGTATTCAAATCGGCATTAGTGTATTGTTTTACGCAGTGAGCTTTTGGTCGTGTGTGACATCTTTGCTTTTTATTTTATTATTTTTATAACATATTTTTAATGATTCTTTGTGAATTTCACATCATGAATCCCAATTCTGCTCATTTTACAGCTCCTCCATATCTGCCCTTCACCCTTACAGCACATCACCCCTCAAAAGAAATTTAAAAAAAAAAATCAAACAATACCCGAACAATCAAAAACACTTCGCTCCTCCATCTTTCCCACCTCTTTATTCATAGTGTTAATGGGAGTCATGGTGTGTCACACATGTCCTGTGGTTTTACTTGTAAATGTTCATTCTAGTGAGTCACTGGTCTGGTTCAAGGCCTCTGGTTATTGGCACACCATCATCACTGGACCCTCACCAAAACTGTTCTCAGATCTCCCAAGGCTGCTGCAAGTCACAGATGTCCTTCAGGTATCTCTCAGCAGGACCAGTCCATTCACGAGCTCCAGCAGGTCATAGATGGGACAGATGTTAGAGTGGGCCACCTCGGGACCCTGGATATGGGACTGCGTGGTAGTTGAGCTGGTCAGTCCTGGCTGCTAGGGCCACCCACCTTAGCTGAGCCAGCTCTCCTATGCCCAGGCATCAGGGCCTGCTCTCCCACACCCTTGGTGAGAGGTGAGGCATGTCTAGGACCATGGTCCTGCTGTGTTGATGTCTGTGGCTTGTGTTGCCACAGGGGTCCATAGGAACCATGGATGATGAAATCTGAAGGCCATACTGAGCGGCCCTTGCCCTTCACTGGCCCTGGGAAAGCTGTCCCTGACCCTTTCTGGACACTGCAGCAAAAGAATTGGTCCTGACCCTCATGGGAGAGCTGGCTCCAATGACCTGAGCTGAGGGAACTTACAGTTGTAGTTTTTAAAATATTTTCGTTTATTCCTGTGTCCATGCGTCCCTGTGTATGTGTTTCTGTATGTATGTGTCTGTGTGACTGCATGTGTTTCTGTGTGAGGAAGTGTGCAGAAAAGGGCATCTACCCCCTTGGAGATGGAGTTTGGGGATTTGTGAGCTGCCCAAAATGGGTGCCAGAATCTAAACTCTAGTACTCATGATTGAGCACCAAGTATTCTTAACTGCTCAGCCATCTCTACAACCCCTGACATTTGGCTTTTGTAATTGGATTGAGAATTTTGTAAATTGCTGTTAAGCTAAGCCTACTGTTATCTTCACTGACAATTCTAGCATTGTCCAACAGAAATTTATCATTAGCCATAAATAGTTAAAATTTTCCTATTTCCACTACAAAAAGGAAAACAACAAGAAACAAATGAAGTTAACCATGTATTATGGTTAACCCAATATATTTTAAATCATTTCAGCTCAACATTTTTCCAATATTTAAAAAATTAGGAGGCAGGGAGGGAGACTAGGCTGCTAACAACCTTGCAGTCTTCCTGCCTCAGTCTGCCAAGTACTGGGGTTACAAGAGTACATCACCATGTATTATATTTTAATATAAAATACTAATGAGATATTCTACATTATTTTTTCTTTTCTTTTTTTATTTAAACAGACTCAATTCACTTTATTTTTCTTATATAAAACCCCTTATGTGGTGGCAACAGCTGGAGCCTGGGTCCTCTGAACAGAGACTCTGGTATGGGCTTTCACAAGATGGTCAGTGAATTCCTGATAAGGAGACTTGGTGAACGCAGTCTCTTTCCAGAGGTCAGGGGTCTATATTATTTTTTCATAATAAAATTTTAGTATCCATCATGTATCATACACCTTAGATCTTGTGGCTACTGGCTACTAATTAAATAGCATAAGTCTATGAATTATCTATTCTTTTGTAGGCAAGATGAGGATTTCCCCATTAAATTAATTTTTAAATTGGCCAATCATTTCACTTTTGTCTTTCTTTATTTCATATGCACTGTACAGTATATTGAACAAAAGGTAAGTGTACAAGAACTATGACACAAAAAAGCAAGCACAGAAAAGTATGAAAAGAGGGTCTTAAAGGAATATTTACACACTCAAGTTCAGAGCAGCAGCTCAAAGTGGTAGAAACCCAAATGTCTATCAGTAGACAAATAGACAAGCAGAATGTCACAAATACATACAATGGGATATGCAGCCATAAATAAGAAGGATTATTTTAAGACTTATTTTTATGATTTTCAGTCTGATGTATGTGTATGGGTCCGTGCAGGTGCATACAGAGTCCGAAAATAAGTGTCAGATCCCCCTGAAGTTACTGAAGCCCACCAGGGTACTGAGAATCAAACTCGGGTCCTCTTCAAGAACAATGGACATTTTTGTTTGTTTGTTTGTTTGTTTGTTTGTTTGTTTGTTGAGATATTATTTCTCTGTGTAGCCATGGATGTCCTGGAACTAGCTTTGTAGATTAGAAAACTTGCCTCTGGGATTAAAAGTGTATGCCACCATGCTCAACTCAGCGTGAACTTTAACTGCTGAGCCATCTCCCCAGCTCAGCAAGGATTTCTTTTTCTTATTTATTTATTTATTTATTTATTTATTTATTTATTTATTTTTGAGACAGGGTTTCTCTATGTAACCCTGGCTGACCTGGAACTCACTATGTACAACAGGCTGGCCCTGAACTCACAGAGATCTGCCTCTATCTCCCAAATACTGGAATTAAAGGCATGAACTACCACTGCTCAGCAAGGATTTCTAAAAACAAACAGCAACAAAAATTTAGCTGGGTGGTGGTGGCACACACTTTTAATTCCAGCATACTGAAAAGAGGAATGCAGGTCTCTAACTTCAAGGCCAGCCTGGTCTACAGAGTGAGTTCCAAGACATTCAGGGCTACACAGAGAAACCCTGTCTCGAAAAATCAAACAAAAATTATTTTTATTTAATGTGTGTATTTTACCTGAATATATGGGTGTTCTGTGCTTGCTTAGTGCTTGCAGAAGCCAAAGGAGGGCACTGGATTCCTGGGAACTGGAGGTATAAATACTTGTGAATATTCACATGGGGGTTGGTAATAAAGCCTGGGTCCTCTGGATGGGTAGGAAGTACTCTTGACTGCTGGGTCATCTTTCCAGTTATAACAAGGATTTCTTTTTCAAAAAGGTATCTTCACAGTAGGGCATGGTGGTTCACACATTTAATTCCAGCACGCTAGAGGCAGAGGGACATGGATTTCTGTGAGTTCAAGGCCAGGCTGGTCTACATATGAGTTTCAGGACAGCCAGAGCTACATTGTGAAACATGCCTTAAATAACAAAAATACAATTTTTTAAATTAAAAAAAATATAGGTGGTCAGTGGCAGCACAAGCCTTTAATCCCAGCACCTTGGAGGCAGTGAGTTTGAGACCAGCCTGGTCTCCAAAGCCAGTAGAAAAATATATGCATATATATAAAATAAAGAATAAAATCTTGTTTAACTAAAGTAAAGCTGTAAAGAAAAAAATCACAATCACAATCTATAAGGTAAAATCTGACCAATATTATTACATGACATGAGTATTTGCTCAATAAAGGAAACCATAGATAAACTATTAAGACATGAAAAGTTAGATGTTTCTACACCTTACATGAACTAAGAACAATATCTATTGTGATTCACCATAGCCACAAAGTGGTTCAGATGTTCATTAAAAGAGGAAGTGGATAAATGAAATGTCATGTTACCATACATAAAAGGAATGAAATGCAGATATATGCTGAAACATGGATGAGCTTCCAAAACATTATGCTAAGTAAAAGAAGCCAGACAAAAATATCACATTTAGTATGATTACATTATATGAAATATCAAGAATTGGCAAATCCACAGAAACTGAATTCAGATCAGTGATTCCCACGAGCTACAGAGAGGAATGAATGTGGAGAAACTACTTAATAAATAAAGGTTAATATTTAAGAATAAGGGAATGCCAGGTGGTCACAGAGTCCCAGGAGAGCCAGGGATACACAGAGAAACCCTGTCTCAAAAACACAAAATAAATAAGTAAGTAAGTAAATAAATAAGGAATGTTTTGGGAGTAAAGGCATGTGGGGCTTGATAGGTGAGTGAGAGGTTAGAGCTTTTGTTGTTCTTCCAGGGGACCTCAGTTCACTTCCCAGAACCCACAGCAGATAGTTCGCATTCCTCAGTAACTCTAGTTCCAGGGGATCTAACACATTCTTCTGGCTTCCACAAGCACTCCCTTTGTACATGCACATATACCTCCAAACACATAATTATAAATGATAAAAATTAATCCTTTTTAAAAGTAACGATGTGGTTGGACAACATTGTAAATTACTAACTACTACATAATTATTTACTTTAGCAGATTAATTTTGGTCTGGTGTGGTTGGCACATGCCCATAACCCCAGTATTCCAGAAATTTAGGCAAGAAAATCTCAAGTTTGAGGCAGACCTGGGCCACATAGCCAGACTATTTCATCATCATCATCATCAATTATGGTCCAGGTGTCTGTAATTTTAGCACCCTAGAGACAGAAGTAGACAGTTTTCTAAGTTTGATGGCAGCCTGGTCTACACAGTAAGTTCTACCCAGCTAGGACTACATAATGAGACTTGTCCCCAAAATATTTTTAATAATTATTTATTTTATGTTTATGAGTATTTTGCCAGCATGTATGTATGTGCACCACATGCATGCTAAGTGCTCTCAGAGGTCAGTACAAGGTGTCTCATCCTCTGGAACTGCAGTTATGAATGGTTGTGAGTCATGATGTGGGTGTTGGAAATTGAACCCAGGTCCTCTACAAGAGTAACAAGTGCTCTTAACCATGGAGCTGTCTCTCAAGCTCCACAAAACTGTTTTTTTAAAAAAGATTAGCTTTATGTTAGATACATTTCACTTCAGTAACATTTATTTTAAATTATGTATACATGTATAAATCTGCTGGTGAATATGTGCATGTATGACCCAGTGTCCATGGAGGCCAGAGATGTCTGATTACCCTGGAATTTGCGTCACAGGTGATTATCAGCCACCTAGTGCAGGCTCTGGAAACTAAATTTGGGTCCTCTGCAAGAACAGCATATGCTCCAAGCTACTAAACCATCTTTCCATCCATTCAATAGTATTTTTAAAGAAAAAAGTACAGAGCATCTAGGAGGCAGAGACAAGAAGATTGCTGGGAGTCAAGGCCAGCCACAGCATGAAACCTGTCTCAAAGAAGCAATACTGTATTTACTTATCCTTATTGTAGGATACAGTGTGAACTGTCTTTGTTTCTGCATCCCTAGTGTTAAGATTAAAGATATGTGCCTCCATGCTCAATGAGGTTTAATTATTATTATTATTACTTTCTTAACCATTTTTTAATTTTAATAGGTTTAGGTTACTTCTTTGGGTTTTTCAAGACAGTTTCTCTGTGTAACAGCTCAGGGATTAAAGGTGTGCATAGCACTACCCAGCTAATGGATTACTTTTTTAATTTAATTTTTTGCTTATTTTGTTTTCTTTTTCCAAGACAAGGTTTCACTGTGTAGGCAGCTCTGGCTGTCCTGGAACAAACTCTGCAGACTGGGCTAACCTTGAATTCAGAGATCCATTTTCTTCTGCCTCCTGAGTGATTTGGGATTAAATGTGTGCTTTCATAATTAATAAGAAGTCTCTATGGGGTTATTTGGGAGCTGGCAGGTGGGGCAGAAAAATCCACCTACAGTTGCCATTGGCTGTCATGTTCATAACATGCCATGTTCTCTGGATGATACTGTTTCTAGGAGTTCCAATTCTGGTAGAGTCCATGGCCTGAACTGGAGATGCTAGGGTCAAAAGGAAGATCTTCTGGCCTTTACTGAGAATCTGGCCCAGGGACCATGCAGAAAGTTAAAGATATCTGGAAATCCACGATCAAATGTTGCTCAGTATAAACTGCCAAAGCATTAAACATACTGGATATAAGATGATATGATATCAAGAAATTATTTAGGCATGGGCATGGTTTTAATGTTATACATAGGCTATATAATAAACTGCTTATCACTGAAATAACATCTTTAAAAGTACTTCAAGGGCAATTTGAAGCAATGAAGAGAGGGATGTAAGGATGAACAGGTAGGTGTAAGCAAAGGCTGCACAGATAAAATATATATGACAAAATACTAAATATAGAACCGGATAAAATATATATGACAAAATACTAAATATAGAACCTAGATAATAAAGATATTAAACTTCTTTGTGTATTTGAAACTTTGCATAGTAAAATATTGGGGAAAACCTTAATATGAATGACTCAGAATATGTAGGGCCCTGCATGGACCCCCACCAAGGCACCTTGAGCAAGCCTGAAGCTGTTGGCTAGAACTCCTTGCCCCAAAGCTGTTGTTGGTACTCTTCCCGTTTTGATAACACACCTCGTAACAACACACCCAGTGATAACACACCTCGTGACAACACACATCTTGTGTGGAGGAGCTAAGCCTAAAATTTATTCCTGTAGTTTTCCATTGTGCTGTAAGTCAGTATTTAAGTCTGTTCCATCCCCTCAATAAATGGCATTCGGTGTTCCGACATTGCCATTGAACGAATGACCCGCTGTCTTGTCTCTTTGTTTTAATCTCTAGGCCTTTGCCTGATTAGTGGAATAGATCGTAGCACGGGCGCTACAAGAATATATGAAACAAAATAGCAAATTGAAGATAATTATTAGAATAAAGACTAGTTTATAGGAATTTGCCTTTTCATTGGTACTTTCTGAATTTTGCATCACACATCCTCCAATCCCACTCAGCTCCCAGTCCCTCCATATCTACCCCTTGGCTCCTGCAACTTCTCCTCAAAAAGGCAACAAACAAAAAAAAAAATCTCAAAGTGGAAACTGCAATGTGTCACACAGTGTACCCTTTTGCCCAAACAGCTTTACTTGCAAGTGTTCATTGCAATGAGTCCCCATATACCCAAAGAGTCTGGTATGGTTAGGTAGAAGCTCCACCTCTCTCTCTCTCTCTTCCCAGACCATGCTCCCCTCAGAGAGCCCACCAAACAGTGGTTCCTCACCTCAGAAAGCCTGACAAGAGTTAGCCCCTCCCCAGGGCTGCTCAAGACCACACCTATAGGCTACTTAAGATCTGGCCTCCATATTTGCTGTGTGATTCCTCTCTGCCCTCCTGAGGTGACTTAATTCAAGAGTGCTTTGATCTGTTCATTAAACCTGGGTTTATTAATTTGGTTTTATTGGCTTATTACATCAACCACAAGCAGATATACAATAGCCAGGGTTTCAAAACTTACCACCAAGGGTTTTCTTCCAAAGCACCCTCTGGTTTGTGTTTTCACGTGGACTGCACGGCAACCATTGCTATTTGACAAAGTTCCAGCTTTTCGGCATTGCAGACCACACTTCTCCAGCACCTTTTTACTTTCATTTTTAATGATTCTCAATATTAATGCATTTCCCTTTGGGAAATTCTGTGCGGGCTTTGGTAAAGGATAAAAAATGTGTACAATGGTAGTGAAAGACCCGCAGAGCGTGGACTTTCAAGCTCCCACTCAGGAAAGGTGACACCCCAAATCACTCACAAGAAGGAGAAATGGTCTTGATGTAAAAGCATGAGGTCTTTTATATTCCAAGTGCACTGGGGTCCACAGTCATGTGCCATGCAGGGGTAGAGGACTGAAGATCCTGAGTACAGAATTGAGACAGCTTTTATTATAGGATTACAACAAAGCCCACGCATTGTAAACCAATCATCTCATAGTATCCAGAGCCCGTGCGGTTTGGACCAATCAACTTAAACCATCCAAGCCCGCACTTCATAGACCAATCAGTTTTCTATAGCCCTGGAGGTCTGCATTTGTGTGGGTTCCTAGGTGGGGTGACAAATGGCAGTTAGGTTAGGTCACTGGGGGGGGGGTTCACAAGCAGTTTATAAAGTCGGGTAAGCTGCAAGGAGTGTGACCTTTCACCTATTTACTGGCTGAGGGCAGGGTCTGGAATTTAAGGTATTTAGTATTTTTAAACTTCTAGCTTCCTAGGGTCATTGGAGAGTTAGGCTGTATTTTTCCATCCTTACAGTAGCCTCTCCTAAACAAAATAATTATTTGGGAAAAAAATCCCCAGCACCGAGGAACCAGGAATACCATTGTGCCCTCCTAGTTACAACAAGAACAGGAAAATTAGAGATTTACTAGACATACCTGATCCCAAGGATGAGACACCTACAATTCAGATCCAGAGCCTGAGGCCATTAAGGTCAAGAGTTGGTTTAATAAACACAGAGAAATTAGAATGGTACCATATAATGGGAAAAGAGTAAGACATTAGAACCTTCCCTTTTGCAGTGTTAGTTATGAGGGGAGCAGGCTCATATAAAAATACTAAGAAACTGTAGTATAGTGTTTGCTCCCCAGAAGTCCTTTTCCCAATTCAGGCATTTAGATAAGGTTCTCAATTCCCTTGGGGGCTTGAGGAAAGTTCTTGCTTGAAAAAGCAGTCATTCTTGTGGAAGGCTTGTGGCCCTCCATTAACATGCGACTGGTGCCTATTGTCAAGATCAATGCTGAATTCCTCAACCCCTGATCACAAGCCACAGCCATGCTCACATGCTGTATTCTTTTTTTTTTTTTTTCAATTAAATGCTGCTGGCAGCCAACCTGGTTCATCCTAAGATAATGTCCCCCCTCCCAACTCCACACATCCTCTTTGGGACCCGAACCACCTCCACCCACCAGAGCCAGTCTTAGACAGTGTTTACTAAAATTCTAGGTGATCAGAGTAAGCACAGGATCAGCCTAACCTACCATTTGTGTAGTTTAGACAGTGTACCATCCTTAGCAGAGAAGAGTCATATTCCTCGAGGTCAGCCAAATGCCAGCCTTTCAAAGGACTGCAGTCCCAGGTCTGTCCCTTGGATGGTGGACAAGGCATTTTTGACATAAGGAGTCAGTCTGTGCAGCCAAGGCTGACTCTGAGATCCAGAAAAGCTCTTCTTGCCTCAACCTTCATACTATATAGGACTACAGGTGTGTGTTCTACTATGTCCAAGTAACCAAGGCATTGTTGTAGCACAATTATCAGTAGGAGCCCAGCAACAGGATGAGGCCATATTGCAGTAATGACCTCACTTTGAAAGAAGTATCAAATATGTGTTTTTCTATACAATACTAAAAAGCAAAACAGAACAAACTAACAGGAAACAAACTTGTTAAAAATCTTTTTATTTACCACCACCACACTATTTTTTATTACTTTTAATTAAATAATTTGTTTTTTCATACTTTACATATCGATCCCAGATACCTCTCCCTCCCTCCCTGTCTTCCACCCTCCCATCCCATCCCCCCATTCCACATGTGGGATGATGCCTTCCAGGAGGGGTCATCTAAATTTGTCAAGTCATTTGGAGTAGGGACTAGGCCTTCTCTCCTGTCTCTAGGTTAAGAGAGTATCCCTCCATGGGGAATGTGCTCCCAAAGTCCTTTTGTGCACCAGGGATACATCCTGGTTCCACTCTCAGAGGTCCAGGCCTTCTAACTGAGACCCATATTCAGGTGGTCTGAGTCAGTCCAATGCTGGTTTCCCAGCTATCAGTCTGGGGACCCATTGGCTCTTCCTTGTTCAGGTCAGCTGTCTCTATGTGTTTCTGTAGCCTGGTCTTGTCCTCCCTCTCTGCATCTGGGTTCCAGTTGGGATCAGTGTTTAGTTGTGAGTATCTGCGTCTGTTTCCAAAATCAGCTATTAGATGAGGGCTTTATGATGGTGGATAAGTTAGTCACCAATCTCATTATGAGGGAAGGGCATTTATGGTAGCCTTTCCACTGTTGCTCAAATTGTTAGTTGGGGTCATCCTTGTAGGTCTCTGGACATTTCTCTAGGTTCAGTTTTCTCTTCAAACCTATAATGGCGAAGTTAGTTGTTGATCTCACTCTCCGGGAAGGGCATTTATGATAGCCTTTCCACGGAAGCTGAGATTGTTAGTTGGGAGCAGTCTTGTAGTTCTCTTGACCTTTCTTTGTGTTCAACTTTATATTCAAACCAATATTGGCTCCCTCTTTTATGTTCTCTCTCTCTGTCTCTGTCTCTCTCTCGTATCTGAATCTTCTTCGAATCCCCCAAGACAGCGCCCCTTACCAGCAGGAAGTAGTTTGGAAAGAACGACGCCCAAATTCCCAAATATTGTGTATAAATGTTTGTTTTCATTTAATTGGACTTTGTTATATAAAATTAAATAAAAAATTATAAATAAAAAAAACCTATAATGGCTCCCTCTTTTATGGTATCTCTCTCTCTCTCTCTCTCTCTCTCTCTCATCTATTCCTCCCCAACTCAATCTTCCTAGTCCCAAGTACTTTCCTGTCCTCCCCTTCTCTTTCTCCTAGCTCCCTCTCCACTCATTGCCCCCCCCCACTCCCAATATGCTCAGGAGAACCTGTCCCTTCCCCCTTCTGTGAGGGACCTTGTATGAATCTCTTAGAATTCTCCTTGTATCCTAGTTTCTCTGGCGATATGAATTATAGGCTGGTGATCCTTTTCTCTATGTCTAAAATCCATATATGAGTGAGTACATACCATGTTCCTCTTTTGTGACTGGGTTACCTCATTCAGGATGGTTTCTTCAAGTTCCATCCATTTGCCTGAAAATTTCAAGATTACATTTTTTTCCCCGCAGAGTAGTATTCCATTGTGTAAATGTGCCACATCTTCTTTATCCATTCTTCAGTTGAGGGGCATCTAGCTTGCTTCCAGATTCTTGTTATTACAAATAATGCTGCTATGAACATAGTTGAGAACATGTATTTGTTGCATGGATGTGGATCATTTGGGTATATGTCTAAGAGTGGGATTGCCAGTTCCTGTGGTAGACTGTTTCCCATTTTCCTGAGGAACTGCCATATTGATCTCCAAAATGGCTATATAAGTTTGCACTCCCACCAGCAGTGGAGGAGTGTTCCCACTTCTCCACATCCTCTCCAGCATAAGTTGTCATTGGTGTTTCTAATTTTAGCCATTCTGGCAGGAGTAATATTGTGTCTCAGAGTTGTTTTGATTTGCATTTCCCTGATAGCTAAGTATTGAGCACTTTCTTAAGTGTCTTTCAGCCTTTTTTATTTCCTCTATTGAGAGTTCTCTATTCAGTTCTGTACCCCATTTTTAATAGGGTTATTTGGTGTTTTGGTGACTAGTTTCTTTAGTTCTTCGTATATTTTGGAGATCAGCCCTCTGTCAGATGTAGCGTTCCACCACCACACTTTTATGTAAGCATTTTGAAGCCCTCTTTCTCTAGTAAAATTTTGTTTACACATAGGTCCACTTCTCTAATTCTAGGAAGCTGATGGCCTGGCCAGTGACCTTTTCTCCTGAAAGACCCCCACTATGCTTATTGCCTGTTTAAATTGCTCTTGCTAATTTGCCAAGGTCAAGTTATGAGAAAAGTACAGGAGGGAACCAGGTGCTGCTCTCATCCAACGCCAACCAGATATCTGTGGTCTGCAGCTTGGACTAAAGCAAGGTCAGCAGGACAGTATCCAGTATGCTGAGATAGTCATAACTGAATTCTTTGTATTCTTTGTGCCCAACCCGAATAACCAACTGTTCTTGGTTAACTACAACTGCTACATTTAGATGAAACAATGAAGTCCCTGTAACCATGCTTCTGCTTCTGTAAGCCTGCTTCTTGCCACACCAACCTTATATAAACTGCATATGCTTTAACCAGGCACACTCTCTCAGTCTCTCAAAAGACTGGGGTGTCCATAGGTACCTGTGTGTAAACAATAAATAACCTCTTGCACTTGCATCCAGTGGTCCGGTCTCGTCTCTTGGGGGCAAGGGCCTTCCCCCTGACAGGCTCCAAACTCTTGGGGTCTCTGGGGGTCTTTCATTGGAGGTCCCACCGAGATTGGAGACCCTTCCCCCTGGAGACTGACACTGACACCCACAGGGAGGTAAGCTGGCCAGCGCTTAATTTCTGTTCTTTGTTGTCTTGTTCATATGTCTTTTACTTGTTGCTTGTTGCGCAGCGATCGGTAATCGGCTAGGCTAGTCGAGTCTGTAGGCAGCTTGAGAAGGAGCTGACGAGCTCGGACTTCCACCCACCACCCTGGGAGACGTCTCAGGGATCTGGGGTGTCCGATTTTTCGGGGCCCACAACGAGTCCCGGGGATTCGTGGTTTTGGAGGGGCCAGAGGGGGGCTTAAGACCCTCTGTGCCTCCAACTCAGTATCTGGTTTCGGTTTTACACCGAAGTCGCGCAGCGCGTCTCTGTGCCGGCTGTCTGTGTGTTCTGTTTGCCTTGTCTATTTACTTGCTTCTTTATTTTGAAAAAGACATGGGACAATCTGTAACTACCCCTTTGAGT
Source organism: Phodopus roborovskii (assembly GCF_943737965.1). Classification (NCBI taxonomy): domain Eukaryota; kingdom Metazoa; phylum Chordata; class Mammalia; order Rodentia; family Cricetidae; genus Phodopus; species Phodopus roborovskii. The sequence goes on along the minus strand of NW_026126010.1, from coordinate 305,072 downwards.
CTGACCCTAGGTCACTGGAGCGAAGTCCAGGGCCGAGCGCACAACCAGTCAATGGACGTAAAGAAAAAGAGATGGCAAAACCTCTGTGCTTCTGAATGGCCGACATTTAACGTCAGCTGGCCCTGTGATGGGACTTTCGACCTTGGTATTATCTTGCAGGTGAAGGAACGAGTCTTCGATGCCGGGCCCCACGGACGCCCTGACGAGGTGGCCTATATTGTCACCTGGGAAAATCTGGCCTCTGACCCACCCTCTTGGGTGGCTCCCTTTGTCACCCCCAAACCCCCTTCCAAATCTCTCCCCAAGACTGATGTGGCCCCACTTTCACAGGGACCCACTGCTCCTCCTTTGCCTTCTTCTGTACCACTCATTCCCTCTCAGGCACCTGCCAAATCTCAATTATATCCTGTCCTCAAGAAAGAGAAAACCCCTCACTCCAAATCTATTCTTCCTGCTGATGAGTCTGATCTTATAGATTTACTTTCAGAAGACGGAACCACCCCCCCTTATCAGCCCCCTACCCAGGGCACTGTAGGTGGCGGTGATGCCCGGCAAAGGGGTCCGGACAAACCAGACAGTACCAGTACCACTCCTGCCCTGGACTACAGACAAGAAGAGACTACTGCAGACTCCCCAGTAGCTGGCAGACTCCATGGTCGAAGGGAGACAGCCACAGAAGGAACCTCCCGAGCCTTTCCCCTGTGCCAGACTGCTGGACCAGGAGGCCAATTTCAATACTGGCCTTTCTCAGCGTCCGACCTCTATAATTGGAAATCTAACAACCCCTCCTTCTCCAAAGACCCTGTAGCTCTCTCTAATCTAATTGAATCCATCCTAATAACCCATCAACCCACTTGGGATGACTGCCAACAGCTTTTGCAGGTCCTTCTAACCTCAGAAGAAAAACAACGTGTCTTCCTGGAGGCTCGAAAGAACGTCTTAGGAGATGATGGGAGACCCACTCAGTTGCCTAATGAAATTGAGGAAGCTTTTCCCCTAAATCGTCCTGACTGGGACTTCAATACTGCTGCAGGTAGGGGACACCTGCGCCTTTATCGCCAGTTACTCATAGCGGGCCTCCCGCGGCGCTGGACGCCGTCCCACGAATTTGGCTCAGGTAAGACAGATAACCCAGGGACCGGAGGAAACTCCGACTGCATTTTTGGAGAGGCTAAAGGAAGCCTACCGTATGTATACACCCTTTGATCCTGATAGTAACGAGCAAAGGGGCAATGTTTCTATGGCTTTCATTTGGCAGTCGGCTCCAGATATTAGGACTAAGTTGCAGAGACTAGATAATTTACAAGATTATAGCCTGCAGGATCTCGTAAAGGAAGCAGAAAAGATCTTTAATAAGAGAGAAACACCTGAGGAAAAAGAAGAAAGACTTAGAAAGTTGCAGGAGGAAAGAGAGGACAAGTTAAAAAAGGAGCTAGAAGAGAGGGATCGTAGAAACCGGAAAGAATTAAGCAAAATCCTGGCCACTGTAGCTCAGAATAATCATAGAGCAGGAAGTCAGGAAAGGAAGGGAGAAGGAAGGAGGCCCAGGGTAGATCGAGACCAGTGTGCCTACTGCAAAGAAAAAGGCCATTGGGTCAAAGATTGCCCTAAGAGACCTAAAACTCAGAGGCGTGGAGACGGACTCCCAAGACCAACTCAGCTTCTAGCCCTAGATGAAGACTAGGGCAGTCGGGGCCAGGAGCCCCCCCGCCCTGAGCCCAGGCTAACCTTAAGAGTCGGGAGGCAGCCAGTCACCTTCTAGGTGGACACTGGAGCCCAACATTCAGTTCTCACTGAAACGAACGGGCCATTGAGTACCAAAACAGCTTGGGTACAAGGAGCCACCGGAGGAAAACAATACCGATGGACCACGGAGAGAAAAGTTCATCTCGCATCAGGTAAAGTCTCACATTCCTTTTTGCATGTACCGGACTGTCCATATCCATTACTGGGTCGAGATCTACTGACTAAATTAAAAGCCCAGATCCATTTTGAAGGATCAGGAGCTAAAGTCTCTGGCCCACAAGGGGCTCCACTTCAAATATTAACTTTACAATTGGAAAATGAATATAGACTTTTTGAAAAGCCTCCTGAACAGCAGGAAGGAATGGACTTATGGTTAAAACAACATCCCCTGGCCTGGGCAGAAACAGGGGGCATGGGGCTGGCCATACAACAATCACCCCTAATAATTCTCCTGAAGGCAACAGCCACCCCTGTCTCAATTAAACAGTATCCTATGTCAAATGAGGCATATCAAGGAATCAAGCCTCACATTAAGAGACTATTAGACTGATCCGCCTATCTCTGCGGGTCCACTCGGAGTTCCTGCGGGCAAGATCCTTGAACCCCAAATCCGGGCCCCTGCCAAAGAACGAGGTCTCAGCTGGAGAGCGCCAGTTTCCAGTGAGATCCCACTACCCTGCAAAACCTTCTCAAGTTCCAGCCCAGCCCTCGTCCTCTTCTGCCGGCTATTGGCCAGAGGTGAGTTTGGGCCCAATTGGGGCTGCCTGTCCCCTTCAACCTCTTTTCCCCCCTCCCCCGCCTGAACTCACTGGATTGGCCCCTGATCCTGCTGCTCCTGTCTCCAGTCCCCATTGAGAGCACCCTTGGAGCTCTGATACACCCCCACCCATCCCAACCTCCAGCCTACCCCCCCCCCCCTGTGCCCTACCCCACCTAAGGTCCTGCCGCTCTGGTTGAGCACTGGGACAGAGGGTAGAGCCAACAGTCCACCCTACTTCGGAGACCTCTCGGAGCAACTCCGAACAAAGGAGACCTGACTATCCACGTGGGACCACCTGTAATTTCCACCTGCTTGGTCTCTGACCCCGCCTCCAGTCCTCTGCTGGAGTCCCGGGCCCCTCCCAGAGATCTGCCTATCTCTGCGGGTTCACTCAGAGTTCCTGCGGGCAAGATCCTTGACCCCCAAATCCGGGCCCCTGCCAAAGAACAAGGTCTCAGCTGGAGAGCGCCAGTTTTCAGTGAGATCCCACTACCCTGCAAAACCTTCTCAAGTTCAAGCTCAGCCCTCGTCCTCTTCTGCTGGTCATTGGCCAGAGCTATTGGCCAGAGGACCACTGTGAGTACCTGCTGGCATCTTCTTCTGGATCCTCATCCTTGACCCCATCCCTGGATCCCTGTCTGCAGAGAAACCTCCTAGAGAGCTTGGACCACACAGAGCTGCAGACATTGAATCTTTGATCCACATAAGCCCATCGGGAAGGACCATAGAGAGAGGGAAGAGACACCACCAACACCTACTGGAAGAAACTATGGGAAGAAGGCAATACAAGAGAACACCTAACAACAGAAAGACAAACATGACACCACCAGAATCTAGGGAATCTACACCAACTAGAATGGAACACAACAACAAAGCAGAGGAAGCAGAAGGGTACGACTTAAAAATCACCATCATAAAAATGATAGACGCCCTCAAAGAAGATATGAGAAAATCCCTTAAAGAAATGGAGGAAAAAACAAACAAAAAAGTGGAAGAAATGAACAAATTCCTTAAGGAAAGTACAGAAAGCCAAGAAAAAACAATTAACCAGGTGAAGGAAACGGTTCAAGATTTGAAAACTGAAATTGAGAAAATAAAGGCAACACAAATGGAAGGAAAGCTGGAAATTGAAAAGCTGGGCAAAAAATCGGAAACCACGGACACAAGCATAACCAATAGAATTCAAGAGATGGAAGAGAGAATCTCAGGCGCAGAAGATAAACTAAAAGAAATAGATTCATCGACCAAAGAAAATCAGGAATCCAACAAATCCTTAACACACAAAATCCAGGAAATGTGGGACACCATGAAAAGGCCAAACCTAAGAATAATAGGCATAGAGGAAGGTGAGGAAGCCCAGCTCAAAGGTGCCGAAAACATATTCAACAAAATCATCGAGGAAAACTTTCCAAATCTGAAGAAGGACATGCCCATGAAAGTACAAGAAGCATACCGAACCCCAAATAGGCTGGACCAAAGAAAAAAAGACCCCTCGACATATAATAATCAAAACACCTAGCATACAGAATAAAGAAAGAATATTAAGAGCAGCAAAGGAAAAAGGACAGGTAACATATAAAGGCAGACCTATCAAAATTACACCTGACTTCTCCATGGAAACCCTCAAGGCCAGAAGGTCCTGGATAGATGTTCTAAAAGTATTAAGAGAACATGGATGCCAGCCTAGGCTACTATATCCAGCAAAACTCTCAGTCAATATAGATGGAGAGAACAAGATATTCAATGACAAAACCAGATTTTCCCAATATGTATCTACAAATCCAGCCCTACAGAAAGTATTGGAAGGAAAATTCCAACCCAAGGAAGGTAACTACGCCCACGAAAATGTAGGCAACAGATAATCCAACTACACCAGAAACCTAGGGTGAAGCAGAACAAATATATTCACAATACCACTGACAACAACAAACCTAAACCAAACAAGCATCAACAATCAATGGACCTTACTCACCCTCAACATTAATGGTCTTAACTAACCTATAAAAAGACACAGGCTAACAGAATGGATACGAAGACAGACTCCATCCTTCTGCTGCATACAAGAAACACATCTTAGCTCCAAAGATAGACATTACCTCAGGGTAAAGGGTTGGGAAAAGATTTTCCAATCAAATGGAAATAAGAAGCAAGCAGGCTTAGCTATCCTAATATCTAACAAGCTAGACTTCAAACCAAAACTAGTCAAAAGAGATGAAGACGGTCATTTCATATTCATCTCAGGAGAAATCCATCAACACAAAGTCTCAATTCTGAACACCTATGCCCCTAATACAAAGTCACCCACATTCGTAAAAGAAACACTACTAAAACTCAAAGCTCATATAAAACCTCACACACTTATAGTGGGAGACTTCAATACACCACTCTCAACACTAGACAGGACCACAAATCAGAAACTCAACAAAGAAACAAAAGAATTAACAGAAGTTATGTCTCAACTGGGGCTAACAGACATCTATAGAACATTCCATCCAAAGACAAAAGAATATACCTTCTTCTCTGCTCCACATGGAACCTTCTCTAAAATCGACCACATACTAGGAGACATAAGAAACCTCAACAGATACAAGAGAATAGGAATAGTCCCCTGTATCTTATCGGACCACCATGCTTTAAAATTGGAATTCAACAAGAACACACATAGCAGAAAACCTGCAAACTCATGGAAACTTAACAATGTGCAATTGCACCACTCCTGGGTCAAAGGAGAAATAAAGAAAGAAATTAAAGACTTTCTAATATTCAACGAGAATGAGGATACAACATACCCGAACTTATGGGACACCTTGAAAGCAGTGCTACGAGGGAAGTTCATTGCACTAAGTGCACATATGAAGAAAACAGAGGATAGTCACATAAATGAATTAACAGCCCAACTGAAAACCTTAGAACAGACAGAAGCGAATTCACCCCGCAGGAGCAGACGCCAGGAAATAATCAACTTGAGGGCTGAAATCAACAAAATAGAAACCAGGAAAACAATACAAAAAATCAATGCAACAAAGAGTTGGTTTTTTGAGAAAATCAACAAGATAGATAAACCTTTATCCAAATTAATGAAAAAGCAGAGACAGAACATGCAAATTAACAAAATCAGAAACGAAATGGGTAACATAACAACAGACACAGGAAATCCAGTCAATTTTCAGGTCATACTTCGAAAATCTGTATTCCACAAAAATTGAAAATTCAAAGGAAATGGACAAGTTTCTGGATAACTATCACTTACCAAAATTAAATCAAGAACAGACAAACAACTTAAATAGACCTATAACCCGAAATGAAATAGAAGCAGTCATCGAAAGCCTTCCAACGAAAAAAAGTCCAGGGCCAGATGGATTCAGTGCAGAATTCTACCAGACATTCAAGGAAGAATTAATACCACTACTCCTCAAACTGTTCCACAAGATAGAAACAGAAGGTTTATTGCCAAACTCTTTTTATGAGGCCACAATAACTTTGGTACCCAAACCTCACAAAGACACAACTAAGAAAGAAAACTACAGACCAATATCCCTGATGAACATTGATGCAAAAATACTCAATAAAATAATGGCAAACCGAATTCAAAAATACATCAGAGAAATCATCCACCATGATCAAGTAGGCTTCATACCTGGATTGCAGGGATGGTTTAACATATGAAAATCTATCAACGTGATCCACCATATAAACAAACTGAAAAAGAAAAACCATATGATTATCTCCCTAGATGCGGAAAAAGCCTTCGACAAAATTCAACACCCTTTCATGATAAAGGTATTAGAGAGGTCAGGGATAACAGGAACATACCTAAACATAATAAGAGCAATATGCAGCAAACCAACTGCCAACATCAAACTGAATGGAGAGAAACTTAAGCCAATTCCTCTAAAATCAGGAACAAGACAAGGCTGTCCTCTCTCTCCATATCTCTTCAATATCGTACTAGAAGTTCTAGCTAATGCTATAAGACAACAAAAGGAGATCAAGGGCATCCAAATTGGAAAGGAAGAAGTCAAACTGTCTCTATTTGCAGATGATATGATAGTTTACATAAGCGACCCAATAAACTCTACCAGGGAACTCCTACAGCTGATAAACACCTTCAGCAAACTAGCAGGATACAAGATAAACTCAAAACATTCAGTAGCCCTACTTTTTTCAGACAATAAAGAGACAGAGAAAGAAATCAGAGAAACATCACCCTTTACAATAGCCACAAGCAACATAAAGTATCTTGGTGTAATGCTTACCAAACAAGTAAAAGACCAATATAACAAGAACTTTGTGGCTCTAAAGAAAGAAATTAAAGAAGATACCAGAAAATGGAAAGACCTCCCATGCTCTTGGTTAGGTAGGATAAACATAGTAAACATGGCAATCTTACCAAAAGCAATCTACAGATTCAATGCAATCCCCATTAAAATCCCACCACAATTCTTCACCGACCTTGAAAGGATAATAATCAACTTTATATGGAAAAACAAAAGACCCAGGATAGCCAAAACAACCCTATACAATAAAAGAACTTCAGGAGGCATCACCATTCCTGACTTTAAGCTCTACTACAGAGCTATAGTTCTGAAAACAGCCTGGTATTGGCATAAAAATAGACAGGTAGACCAATGGAATCGAATTGAAAATCCTGATATTAATCCACGCACCTATGAACACCTGATTTTCGACAAAACAGCTAAAATTATACAATGGGGCAAAGACAGCATCTTCAACAAATGGTGCTGGCACAATTGGATGAGGGTGTGTAGAAGACTGCAGATAGACCCATGTCTGTCGCCATGCACAAAACTCAAGTCCAAATGGATCAAAGACCTCAACATCAATCCAGCCACATTGAACCTCTTAGAAGAGAAAGTAGGAGGTACCCTTGAACAAATTGGTATAGGAGACCGCTTCTTGAACATAACTCCAGGGGCACAGACACTGAAAGAAACAATTAATAAATGGGACCTCTTCAAACTTAGAAGCTTCTGTAAGGCAAAGGACACAGTGGACAAGACCAAATGGCAGCCCACAGACTGGGAAAAGATTTTCACTAATCCTATATCCGACAAAGGGCTGATCTCCAAAATATACAAAGAACTCAAGAAACTAGTCAACAAAACACCAAATGACTCTATTAAAAAAAATGGGGTACAGAACTGAAGAAAGAATTCTCAATAGAGGAAATCAAAAAGACTGAAAGACACTTAAGAAAATGCTCCACATCCTTAGCTATCAGGGAAATGCAAATCAAAACAACTTTGAGATACCATCTTACCCCTGCCAGAATGGCTAAAATTAGAAACACCAGTGATGACTTATGTTGGAGAGGATGTGGAGAAAGTGGAACACTCCTCCACTGCTGGTGGGAGTGCAAACTCATACAGCCATTTTGGAGATCAGTATGGCGGTTCCTCAGGAAAATGGGAATTAGTTTACCACAGGACCTGGCAATCCCCCCTCTTAGGCATATACCCAAAGGATTCACATCATTGCAACAAAGACATCTGTTCAACTATGTTCATAGCAGCACTATTTGTAATAGCAAGAACCTGGAAGCAACCTAGATGCCCTTCAATTGAAGAATGGTTAATGAAGATGTGGCACATCTACACAATGGAATACTACTCTGCAGAAAAAAATAATGGTATCTTGAAATTCGCAGGCAAGTGGATGGCACTTGAAGAAACCATCCTGAATGAGGTAACCCAGTCACAAAAAGAGAAACACAGTATGTACTCACTCATATATGGATTTTAGAACTAGATCAAATGATCACCAGCCTATAATTCACATCACCAGAGGAACTAGGATACAAGTTGTATTCTAAGAGATTCATATAAAGTCCCTCACAGAACTGGGAAGGGACAAGTCCCCCAGACCTCAGGTAAAGTGGGGGAGGACAGCTAATGGAGAGAGAAGTAGGAGAAAATGAGAGGGAGGAGAGGAAGGCATATGCGACCAGGAGGATTGAGCCTGGTTAGGAATGGAAAATAGGAAAGAGAGAGAGAGAGAGAGAGAGAGAGAGAGAGAGAGAGAGAGAGACAGAGACAGAGACAGAGACAGAGACAGAGAGAGACAGAGAGAGACATAAAAGAGGGAGCCAATATTGGTTTGAAGATAAAGTTAAACACAAAGAAAGGTCGAGGGAACTACAAGACTGCTCCCAACTAACAATCTCAGCTTCCGTGGAAAGGCTATCATAAATGCCCTTCCCGGAGAGTGAGATCAACAACTAACTTCTCCATGGAGTCCTCAACTAATGCCTGTTGAAAACAGGAGCAAACACCCATACATAAACACTGAGTCAAACTAGAACCCAGAAGCAGATGGAGAGGACAAGACCATGCGGTAGAAGTACATAGAGACAGCTTACCTGAACAAGGAGGAGCTAAGGGCCACTAGACTGATAGCTGGGAAGCCAACAGGGGACTGACTCGGACCCCCCTGAATATGGGTCTCAGCCAGAAGGTCTGAGCAGTCTAAGAGACCTCAGACAGTGGAGCCAGGATGTATCCCTGGTGCACAAAAGGACTTTGCAAACATATCCCCCATGGAGGGATAACTGCCTTATTCTAGAGATAGGAGAGAAGCCCTAGTCCCTACTTCACAGGACCTGTCAGATCTACATGACCCCAACTGGATGGCATTCCCCTACATATGGTATTGTGGTGGGGGGTTGGGAGGGGAGGGTGTTTAGAGTGCATGGGAGAGGGCAGAGAGGGCAAAAGAGAGGGAAGGAGGGAGGGAGGGCTGGAGGGGAGGGAGGGAGGGAGGGAGAGGGAACTGGGATCAACATGTAAAATAATAAATTAAAAAAAAAAAAACGCTTTGACTCCAAAATTTAAGTTGAAGAACAAGTTACTGGGGAAAAGTATTTCTATTTTTGTTTCCACAGAAAATGAAAAGATGTGGATTCCTTCCAGACTAATGTGGTTTGATCACACCAGACCGCCTGAAACAGAGTACAAGCTGATCCTACATTCCCAACAGCTGGACAAAACAGCCCTACAGACTACAGCTAGGATATCTGAATCTTCTTCGAATCCCCCAAGACAGCGCCCCTTACCAGCAGGAAGTAGTTTGGAAAGAACGACGCCCAAATTCCCAAATATTGTGTATAAATGTTTGTTTTCATTTAATTGGACTTTGTTATATAAAATTAAATAAAAAAAAAGAAATAAATAAAAAGAAAAAAAAAGAGACTATTAGACCAAGGGATCTTGATCCCCTGCCGATCCCCATGGAACACTCCACTTCTGCCTGTAAAGAAGCCAGGAACCGGGGATTACAGGCCAGTCCAAGATCTTAGGGAAGTCAATAAGTGAGTGGAGGACATTCACCCCACGGTGCCAAATCCCTATAACCTACTAAGCACCCTGCCTCCTATTCATCCCTGGTACACTGTCCTGGACTTGAAAGATGCTTTCTTCTGCCTGAGGCTGAGCCCCCAGAGCCAGCCTTTATTTGCTTTTGAATGGAAGGATCCAGAACTGGGCATTTCAGGGCAATTGACCTGGACACGCCTACCCCAGGGGTTCAAGAATAGCAGCACTCTCTTTGACGAGGCCCTTCACCAAGACCTGGCAGATTTCCGGATCAAGCATCCATCTCTGATCCTGCTGCAATACGTGGATGACCTCCTCCTTGCAGCCACCACTGAACAGGACTGCACAACAGGTACTGGGGCCCTATTACAAACACTGGGGAACCTGGGGTATCGAGCCTCTGCCAAAAAGGCTCAAATATGTAGACAGGAAGTCACCTATTTGGGATACAAGCTAATGGATGGGCAAAGATGGTTGACACCTGCCCGCAAAGAAACTATATCTCGTATACCCATTCCCCAAAACCAACGCCAACTTAGGGAATTTTTGGGGACTGCAGGCTTCTGTAGACTCTGGATTCTGGGGTTCGCAGAAATAGCAGCCCCCCTTTACCCACTAACCAAGCAAGACACACCTTTTAAATGGACTGAGGAACAACAGCAGGCTTTTGATGCTATCAAACAGGCCCTGCTGTCCTCACCAGCCCTGGGCTTGCCAGATGTCACCAAGCCTTTTGAACTCTTTGTTGATGAAAAACAGGGCTATGCAAAAGGAGTCTTAAACCAAAAGTTAGGACCCTGGAGACGGCCCATTGCCTACTTGTCTAAGAAATTAGACCCAGTTGCATCAGGATGGCCTCCATGTCTCCAGATGGTGGCAGCGATTGCAGTTCTAATCAAGGACGCCACCAAATTGACTCTGGGACAGCCAATGACCATACTGGCACCACACGCAGTTGAGTCCCTCATCTGTCAGCCACCAGATAGATGGCTATCTAACGCCCATCTAACTCACTATCAATCCCTGCTCCTGAATGTAGACAGGGTTCAGTTTGGGCCAATAGTAACCCTGAACCCAGCCACCTTGTTACCGCTGCCAGAGGGACCAGTGTCCCATGACTGTCAGCAGATCCTTGCAGAGATGCATGGAACACGGCCTGATCTGACCGATCAGCCCTTGAAAGATGCAGACTACACCTGGTTCACAGACGGCAGCAGCTACTTGCTAAATGGTGAGAGACGGGCAGGGGCTGCAGTGACAAATGCCTCAGAGGTCATATGGGCCACTGCACTCCCCGGAGGCACCTCTGCTCAGCGAACTGAACTCATTGCTCTGACTCAGGCTCTCCAGATGGCAGCAGGTAAGAAGCTTAATGTGTACACTGATAGCCGGTATGCCTTTGCCACTGCCCATGTCCATGGAGAAATTTATCGGAGAAGAGGCCTTTTAACATCAGAAGGCAAAGAAATCAAAAATAAAAATGAAATCTTGACATTATTAAAGGCCCTGTTCCTTCCTAAGAAATTGAGCATAATGCATTGCCCTGGACATCAAAAGGGGGAAAGCCTGGAGGCAAAAGGAAATCGCCTGGCTGATGAAGCAGCCAAACAAGCAGCCTTAGGCCCCCAACTATTGACTATAAGCATATTGACTGAAAAGGAAACAGCTAAGACTCCAGATTGGGACTATGATGAAACGGATTTGGACATTGTTCAGAAACTAGGTGCAGATTATGACCCCAATCGGCAATGCTGGGTCTACCAAGGAAAGACTATACTGCCTATAAAAATGGCAAAAATGTTAATAGACCACCTCCATAAACTGACTCATTTGAGTGCCAAAAAGATGAAAACTTTGCTAGATAAACAAGAAATTGGAACTTACCTTCCCAATCGGAATTTATTACTGGAACAAGTAACTGCTAACTGTCTGGCCTGTGCCCAGATCAACCAAGGAAAAACCAAACTGGATCCTGGAACCTGGCTTCGTGGCCATAGGCCTGGTGTCCATTGGGAAATAGACTTTACTGAAGTCAAACCTGGAATGTATGGTTATAAATATTTACTGGTTTTTATAGACACCTTTTCAGGATGGGTGGAAGCGTTTCCTACCAAACATGAGACTGCAAAAATGGTCACCAAGAAACTATTGGAAGAAATCTTTCCCAGATATGGGATGCCACAGGTAATAGGATCAGACAATGGGCCTGCCTTCGTCTCCCAGGTAAGTCAGCTGGTGGCCAGGTTGCTGGGGATAAACTGGAAATTACATTGTGTTTACAGACCCCAGAGTTCAGGACAGGTAGAAAGAATGAATAGAACCATTAAGGAGGCTTTATCCAAATTAACGCTTGAAACTGGCTCTAAGGACTGGGTGCAACTCCTACCTCTGGCCCTCTATCGGGCCAGAAACACTCCAGGCCCTCATGGCCTAACTCCCTTTGAAATCCTATATGGCAGTCCACCGCCAGCTGTATCATTCTTTGATGCTGACATTTCTGATTTTGCAAACACCCCCTCCATGCAGGCACATCTACGATCCTTACAGATAGTCCAAGAAGAGGTCTGGAAACCTCTGGCAGCCGCATACCAGGAGGAACAAAGAACCTCTTGTCAGCCCCACTCTTTCCAGATTGGCGATTCCATCTGGGTTCGGAGGCATCAGACTAAAAACTTAGAGCCCCGCTGGAAGGGCCCCTACACTGTGCTCCTGACAACTCCCACCGCCCTGAAGGTGGACAGGATTGCTGCCTGGATCCACGCATCCCACGTGAAGGCCGCACAACCAGAACATCGGACCCAGGACCAGGCCCCATCTAAAACAACATGGAAAGTTCAACGCTCTCAAAACCCCTTAAAGATAAGACTTTTACGTTCCCAACATTAGCAAGCATGCTTTTGTACATAGGTTTAAATGCTTCTGAAGCGGGATCTCCCCATGCCCCCCTGCTCTTAACCTGGCAAGTGATTTCCCAAACTGGTGAGGTCGTCTGGTCAACCTCTGGCCTTAATCTACCTGGCACCTGGTGGCCTAGCCTCACCCCTGACTTTTGCCAACTAGCTTCTGGACTGGACACTTGGGACATCCCCACTTATGGTGCAGACTCCCTTAAAAAGGACATGCCTAGAACAGAAGACGGATGGATAGGATGTAGCAACCCCCAGACCCGATGTTTTCTAGCCCAATCAGACTTCTATGTCTGTCCTCAGCTGAGTCAAACCAGGGGGTCAGGATGTGGGGGGCATCAGGAATACTTTTGTAAAAATTGGGGATGTGAGACCACCGGGAGTGCCTATTGGAAGCCCAGCTCGTCCTGGGATCTAATAACAGTGCGCCAAAATTACACTCGCCCCCCCTTGGGCAGGAAAAGCTGCCACCCTCCCATCAATGTGGGGGGGTTGGGTCTGTGAGTCAGCCCGTTGTCTCCCTTTGAGAATTGACTTCACCATCCATGGGAAAAAGGACTATGCGGTTTGGACACAAGGGAAGACATGGGGGCTAAGGTGGTATCTGCCAGGCCTGGATAAAGGAGTTGTCTTTAAACTTCGCCTAAAAATTAGAGATCCTGACCCACAAGCCATAGGGCCAAACTCTGTGCTTACAGACCAAAAACTTCCCTCCAGGCCACAGCCAACTCTCCCTAAAAACACCCACTTATTCTCAATCCCAGGTACCGGGGATAGACTATTAAAATTAATTAGAGGGGCTTACACAGCCCTCAATGCTACACGCCCTGACCAGGCCAAAGACTGTTGGCTCTGTCTCCTTCCAACCCCCCCCCATTATGAAGGTATAGCTATTAATGAAAAATTTTTAAACCATACCAGTCCCCCTCAGCAATGCTTGGACTCACCAGGTCTTAGTTTGACTCTCCCTGAAGTCACAGGGCAGGGGCTCTGCCTAGGCACAATACCCAAGACCCACCAAAAGCTATGTAATCAGACACTGCCAATTACCCCTGGCAATTATTTTCTTTCAGCTCCCAATGGAACCTACTGGGCATGTAGCACTGGACTGACTCCTTGCATTTCAGCACAAATCCTGAATAAGGCTTCTGATTATTGTGCTCTGGTTGAATTATACCCTCGTATAATCTATCATACTTCTTAAACTGTTTATAAATTCTTTGAAAACAAACATAGGTACAGGAGAGAGCCTGTCAATATAACCTTGGCCCTTCTTCTAGGGGCTGGAATAACAGCAGGAATAGGCACAGGAGCAGCAGCCTTGAGTCGAGTCAGCCAGTATGAGTCTCTTCATACTGCTATGACTGCAGACCTAAAGGCAATAGAAAGATCCATTAGAGATCTCAAAGACTCCCTAGTCTCCTTATCTGAGGTAGTTCTCCAAAACCAGAGGGGACTTGACCTCCTATTTTTAAAGGAAGGGGGCATATGTGCTGCCCTCAAAGAGGAATGTTGTTTTTATGTGGACAAAACAGGAGTTGTGACTGAGACCCTAGACAAACTACGGGATCGGTTGGAGAAGAGACAAAAAGAATTTGAGGCCCAACAAGGATGGTTTGAAAAACTTTATAATCGCTCCCCTTGGTTTACAACCCTGATATCCACCATCACGGGACCGCTAATTATATTCCTTTTGATTCTCACCTTTGGTCCCTGCATTCTGAACAGGCTAATACAGTTCATGAAGGAACGCTTGTCAGTAATTCAAGCCTTAGTTTTGACCCAACAATATCAGAGACTAAAACAATTAGAAACTGAACAACAGTGAATAAAAGGTTTTATTCATTTAATAGAAAAAGGGGGGAATGAAAGACCCCCACTATGCTTATTGCCTGTTTAAATTGCTCTTGCTAATTTGCCAAGGTCAAGTTATGAGAAAAGTACAGGAGGGAACCAGGTGCTGCTCTCATCCAACGCCAACCAGATATCTGTGGTCTGCAGCTTGGACTAAAGCAAGGTCAGCAGGACAGTGTCCAGTATGCTGAGACAGTCATAACTGAATTCTTTGTATTCTTTGTGCCCAACCCGAATAACCAACTGTCCTTGGTTAACTACAACTGCTACATTTAGATGAAACAATGAAGTCCCTGTAACCATGCTTCTGCTTCTGTAAGCCTGCTTCTTGCCACACCAACCTTATTTATATAAACTGCATATGCTTTAACCAGGCACGCTCTCTCAGTCTCTCAAAAGACTGGGGTGTCCATAGGTACCTGTGTGTAAACAATAAATAACCTCTTGCACTTGCATCCAGTGGTCCGGTCTCGTCTCTTGGGGGCAAGGGCCTTCCCCCTGACAGGCTCCAAACTCTTGGGGTCTCTGGGGGTCTTTCACTGGGTTCCAATTCTTTTCAGACTAGTCAAATGAGTAAGATTGTGAGATCAGAGCCCAGCCAATGGGGAAAAGACGCTGTCACCACCTGAGTTAGAATAAAAAAACCCAGGACTTTTGTCCAGCCTCTGTGTGTTTGCTCTTCTCTGGCACACCCTCTTGATCAAGAGTAAAGCTCACCTTGTTCAGATGCTTGCTTCATTTAAAATTGTGGTCTCCTTCTTTGAGTCCCTAAGCTGATTTTTTAAAAACAATTCACAACCCTCAGAGAGCCTGGATTTAACCACTTAAAACATCATTAGCCACAAAACTCTGCCTTAGAAAACTGTAAGACCCTCAGAATGAGGAGTCTTCCAGGTTGGGTCGATACCCAAGAACTCAATGTCCAGTCCAGTTGCTGCAACACGCAAGAGGCTTTAATGAACAGAAAACGTTTGCACAAACGGTCTCCTCCAGCATGCAGGCTAGAAAGAAGCCTCCTCCCCTGGGCCCAGGTGTTTTTAAAGGCAAACCCACAAGCTTAGGGAGGGGGTGGGACCCTCTGTCCATTGAGTACGTGACCCTTGGAGGTCGGATGGTCTGCTATTAGGGTCAACAGACCTTAGGGCCTCAGGGTGTGCTAATTAATTTTGTCTGGGCAAACCAGAGTTGCAGCTATCTCTTTGTTTCCTAAGGATCCTATTTACCACCTGTTGACTCACAGGAAAGGAGGGGCAGAAAGGAGGGGCAGTGTGAACTTTTGTTATCTCAGGACCTTGTGAGAGGAAGTTAGCAAATTCCAAGGAACAGATATTGGTTTCCAGGTCAGTCCATCATTAACATTACTTTTTTGGTCTTTCAAAAACAAGGTGGCTTTCTTCTTAAATTTCTCTTTTGCGTAGCCAAAGCATCAGTTTTGGCTCAGGCAAACTCTGGTCAATAAGTTCAAGTGGATCCGAATGCCCTCCAGTGCTGAGACAAGGCCAGCATAGGCAGGTGCTGATGCAAGCAAAATTCAAGGGTGTGCACGAAGCACAGTGGACACTAGGTATTACTGATTATCGGTTTCTGGAAGAGCCTGCCACCCACTTCAATCCATATCATTCAGTTTATTGATTGTTTTCAGAGGAACTGTCTAAAGGAAGATAGGTTCCATCGGTTTGGCTTATCCAAAACTTTGGTCACTCCTTCCCACACATGTGGGTGGTGGCTTCATGAATTGTGTGCTAATCGTAGGAGTAAGCTTCACTCCTGTCTCATCTGTGCAGCCATGGGTGATGGGAGGCTTGGCAAATGTTTTACTACAGACCACTCAGCAACAGCTTGAAAACAAGCCATTAGGCTTCCAGAAGGGAGAAGGGAGAAATTTAAGGAGTTATGGGGAAACTGAAGCTTGTCACTGGCTCACTGTCTCCTCTGCTGAGCCTCTCAGAGTTTCCCTTTTTACTCCATTGTTACAAAAGCAGTGAGTCTCACTCACTTTCCCTGGGAGAGTTGAATGCAAGGAGGCAAGACATACTTCCCTAGGAAAATGCCTTTAGGCAATATAACGGGAAAGACAGGAATTGGTAAGAATTGGATTGTTTCACAATTGTAAAGCATTGTTTTACAACTTTTAACTTCCCATTCATTTTGTCCAGCTCATTTACCCAGGGAGTAACCTTTTAAAAACCACAATACAACCCCTTGCTGTGGCTAATCACACCTTAGGAAAGCATGTATCACAGGAAAGCCCCCCCCCCCTCCCAGGCTTCTAGTCCCTTAGTATGAACTGTAGCTAATCTACACCCAGAGCACAGGTCAACAGTGAAGAGACATCTCCAGGTAGGGTCCCAAGTCTGATGTATGGGGAGTGGGTACAGGAATCACGCTCCATGTGATGTGTCCTCCCCCAAGAGGGTGTGTGAGGAATCACAGTTCAGGAATGCAATTTGTCTTTTAGCTGATTGTAGAGTCATTTAGCACTGCATTTTCAAATGGTGTTTTGGGGACATGCCCTTTCCTGTCATCATTTGTCTATGACCCAGACAGTCCCATCAGCACTCATATTTCCATCGTTTTATGGCCCCACAGAGTCTGTCTTAAGCTTTGTGTTATTGTTAAGCTGATCTTCCACTTCTGCTCTGCCACCTAGGAGCAGAACCAGCACAGAATACACTATCTGGTTTCAGTCAAGCCCAGGTCATTTGATCAGTCAACCAAAGACTTTACAAATGCAGTGGTTTAATTTCTATGGCAGCAAAGCAGACAGCTGTGTTTGGGGCACAAATAACAGACCAGGTTTTCCTAAAAGTCCTATTTATCTAATCAATTGGAAAGTCCAAACAGACCCATTCAAAACATGTACATGGGTCTAGAAATCCTTCAGACTTTCCAGGGCAACAAGAACACATTAGCAAACTTAACACTGCTTTTGAAGACTCTAACAGTGGATTTCAATGTAGAAATTTCCTCTCTTCTGGTTTTCTTTTTCTTGAGGCTGCAATCGACAGAAATAATTACTTACAGAGATTTGTTCTATTTCCAATCCTCAGTTGAAATTGCAATTCTCCCACAGGCAGCAAAAAGCAAGGGAGCTCTCCCCAAGACACCAACACTGGCTTTTTCTCTTTCCAGCTTTATCAGAGCAAGTCATCGTGTATTTGAAAATGTGATGCATGTAACATTTTACATCAATTTATATTGTATGTCCAGTACCAAAATTTTTTTTTCCTCTTAGCCTCATAGAGTCCTTGAAATCTAAGCTGAATTAAGGAGAGGCAACTATGCTGCAAAGGCAGCTGCTTAGTTCGCTTTTGTTGTTGTTGTAGTTTGTTTCATTTTACCATTTTTGTCTTTTGTTTGGTTGCTTGTTTTCAGACAGGCTCTCGCTAAATTGCCCAGGCAAGCCTGGAACTCATGTCATTTAGACCTATCTCAGACTTGTAGGTCTCTCTTGCCTGACTACAAAGATACAGATTTTTACCATTCCAGCTGGCATTTGTTTTTCCTTTTTAACCCTTTAAGCCTCTGATTTATCTCAATCCTTACTCTAGTAAGGGAAATTAGTTTTTCTGTTGTCCTTCCAACTGGGGAAGAGAGCAATGCAAACTTTAAATGTTTGCTTTCTTTTTGAGACACAGTCTCACTGTACAGCTGTAGAGGGCATGAGCTCAGATAAGCACTAGGAAAACAAGAATTGTTAAACACACAGGCTTTTTTCTTCAACAGAAGTAATCAATACCTGCTTATCATTCAGAAGGCTGTGACTGGATGTGCTAATACCAGGGAATCTTTGCTATTCTGTAAAAGCCAGCCCTCATCGAATCCTCCAGAATCCTGAGTGTTATTTCTCAGTCGATAGGACTGAAAAGGTCCCACAAACTCTGCAAAAGAGTTTGCTATTATGCAGAGTCAAATCATTCCTCCCTAGGCCCTGACTTCTGTATGCCATTTCTCTGTCAATAGAACCCATTCTAGTGGAAAAAGTCGAAGGTCCTTTGCTAAAGAGATGCACTTTGCAAGGGAGTTTCAATGTAGCCATGCCTAAAGCTTTGTAGTGATGTCAAGTGGAAACTTTCCCAAAGTTTTACTGTTTAAATGTGTAATAAAATTAATGACTTGGTGTCAGATTCCAGAAGTTTTGGCTCAGCTCCTACTAACTGAAGTAGAGCTGAACCTAGCAGAGCTTACCTCACCTGGAGTGTTCCCTGGCAGCTGTGGCACTTGTAAGGACTCTTGTATGCAGCTTTCACTGGCATGGAACTTTCTACGGTCCCACAGAGATCTCTCTGTTCTGCCTCCTGAATGAGGAGACTAAAGGTGTGCATCACCACATCCAGTACTGCCCCACCACCAGCCCCCAAGAAACATATCTGATTCTCCCAAAGCCCACCTTCAGAAATTTTTCAATTCCTCACTCACTATCCACTGCAAGAAGAGAACAGCCACTAACATATTTTTGTTGTCTTTAGCTCACTGGAAACTTATTTGGGAGGGACATTACATTAGAGCCCTTTCTCCTCTCACATGGGAGAGAGACCCATGGCACTATCAGGAGGTGTGGCCTTGTGGGAGGAAGTATGCCATTAGGAGATGGCTTTGGGGTTTCAGAAGCTCAAGCCATGCCTGGTGACTCTCTCTTCCTGCTGCCTGAAGATCCAGATGTACACTTCTCAGCTACCTCTCTACCACCATGTCTGCCTTGTGCTACCTTGCTACCTGTACTAACCTCTGAAACTGTAAGTGAGCCACCCCAATAAATGTTTTCCTTTATAAGAATGGTGGTGGTCATGTTGTCCCTTTATAGCAATAAAACCCTAACAAAGACAGACTACAACCCAAAGTTATCATTTGAGTTGTATTTTTTCCTTCCTTGAGTTGACAAGGACAAAAATAGATGAGGGCTTTGGCTTAGCTCCTGTTGCTTTGCTGGCTCAAGCCTGCAGGCTGTGGCCAAGAGATGTGTCTCTGTTTTGCAGCCCACATAAGAAGACTGTGAAACCAGGAAACCTTGTTTGGCTCCATTTTTGTGTGTTTGGAACCTTGTTTTAAAGCTTTCTCAGGTCTTATGTGGAAATATGTTTCTCACATTGGAAGCCATTTGTTGTGAGTCTTTCTTTGTCCCTCCAGTATCTCTCAAATAACCACACAGAGAGTGCCTATTGATTATGAATGCTCAGCTGATAGCTTAGGCTTGTTTCTAACTATTTCTTATAACTTAAATTAACCCATATCTTTTTAGAAATAATTTATTTATTCTTTTAGATTTTATTTTACATTCCAACCACAGTTCTCACTCCCACCCATCCTTCTGCCCCCCATCTTCTCCCTAGCCCACCCCTAGTCCACTCCTCCTCATAGGTATGGGCTCCCATAGGTTGGAGCAGAGCCAAACCCCTGTCCCATGCATTAAGGCTGAGCATGGCATCCACATTGAAAATAGGCTCCAACAAGCTAGCACATGTACCAAGTTTGTATCTTTTAATCTATGATCTTTTACATGACTTGGTTGCCTTTACTTTGTAAAGCCCATGCTGCATGCTCTGCTTCCATGGTGTCTCCTCAAGACTCTTCCCAATGTCCTCTCTGCCCCCCAAATCCTCCCTAGCTATTGGCCATTCAGCTTTTTATTAAACCAATCACACTGACATATCTTTCCTTTATTTAAATAACTATTTATTTATTTTACATAACAACAGTAGCTTTCCCTCCCTCCTCTCCTCCCTTTCCCCCTTCTCACCTCCCTACCTCCCCTTCTACTCCTTTTCCCTCTCCATTCAGAATGGAGCAGGCCTTCCATGAGCTTGAACAAAGCATAGCATATCAAGTTGAGGCAGGACTGTACTTCTCTCCCTGCATCAAGGCTGGGTGAAGTAATCCAGCATGGGAAACAGGCTCCCAAAAGCCAGCTAAGTGCCAGTGACAGGTCCTGATCTCACTGCCAGGAACCTTATAAACAGACCAAGCTACACAACTGTCAGACACATGCAGAGGGCCTAGATCAATTCTATGCAGACTCCCTAACTTGGTCCAGAGTCCATATACTCCCAGGAGCTCAGGTCAGCTGTCTCTGTGGGTTCCTCTGTCATGACCTCCCTGACTCATACAATTCCTCCTCCCTTTCTTCAGGAGGACTCCTGGATCTCAGCCCAATGCTTGGCAAATCTTTACACAGTGTAATCAAATATCTGGAAACAATTCTTCTTATGTTACTTTATTCTTTCTTAAAATGCATTACTTTAGTATTTTAAAACTAGTTTTTTCTAAGACTGCCTATACTTGTTTTCTTTCTTTAGCAGCAAACCTCATTTTTAAACATTCTGTATCCGTTCAAAGGTTCTCTTGGTCTGGAGCTGACTTTACTAAGTGCCTGTAGCATTCTCTGACTGCAAGGCAAACCTTACACTGCTAAGCAGCTGCTGTGTGGCTCTGGCAGCTGGCTCTGCCTGAGTCTGAGCAGCAGGCATTTTGTTTTTTTTTTTTTTACCTAGCACATTGGCTGCTCAAGTGCTCTGCTGCACAGCAAGGCCTCTTAAAGGAGCAGTATCTATTTTGTTTTGTTTTGTTTTCTTTCTTTTTAAATTTTTTTCAGCTTTCTTAGGCCCTATGTGGAAATGCATGTTGAGCGCTATTTGTAGATGGATTTTTCTTTGGACCACCAGTTCATGTGGACTTATTAATCATGAAAGCTCAGCCTTAACTTAGGCTTGTACCAGTAGCTCTTACAGTTTAAATTAACCCTGCCTAATTATTGGCCACTCAGGTTTTTATCACACCAATCACAGCAATATATATTTCAGTGATATAGTAGCTATTCTACCAGAGCTATTGCCACACAACTTGTTTTTAGCTGGTATTGCCTATCATCAATCCAGATGCTCTGTTCTTTAATAGATGCCTCGGGAAGGACTTATGAAAACAGCTCTTGAATTCTTGCACATTGAGAACAGTTTGTCCAAGTCCCATAGAGTTAAAAGGTAGTTTTGCTTGGTAGAAATCCCTTGGTTCCTTGGCTCACAATTTCTTTCTTTTTTTTTTTTTTTTTTCTTTTTCTTTTCTTTTTTTTTTTTTTTTTTTTTTTTTTTTTTGTTTTTTTTTTTGTTTTCAAGACAGGGTTTCTCTATGTAGCTTTGGAGCCTGTCCTACCTGGGCCTCCCGAGTGCTGGGATTAAAGGCATGCACCACCAATGCCTGGCTCACATTTCATTTCTGGATATAGCCTGTGATTCCAGTTTATTCTGGTACCAAGAGTTCCTTTCAAACCTGATGACGGTCTATTGTCTAACAATTGCTGAGAGAAGAACTTCTTCCTGTTATTGTAGATAGATATTCTTGTTCTAAGATACATGGTATCTCAATTATTTCTTGTGTACCACACATTTCTCCAACAAAATATTCCTTTCCCCCAACACACACTTGAATTTATCCTTCAGCTGATATTTAGTTCATTTTTGTCTTTCTTCTGCATTTCAATTGTGGATACTTTCTACTAGTATATCAAATTCCTTGAGGTTTGCATCTGTAAAATTGAACCTACATTTAATAATATCTAACTCATTGCATTTTTTCTTTCTATTTGAGCCTTTAAAAATATCCTTTTGAGCGTCTGAGATGGAGCTATAGTGATTGTTTTAATATTCCTGATTATTAGGACTGTGTAGCCCAGGTTGAACTCAAACTCACATAGCCTTAAATTCTGCCTCTGCTTTCTGTGTTCTGGACTACCCCTCCTGCCATGGCTATTGGTTAGTGTGTGTGTGTGTGTGTGTGTGTGTGTGTGTGTGTGTATGTGTGTGTGTGTGTGTGTGTGTGTGTTGGAATCCACAGCCTCACTCAGGCAAGGTAAGCATTTTACCATTGAGCTTCATGAGCTTCATTTCCCACTCTATGCCTAGTTATTTTTGATTAGGTGTGAGCCACAGTAAATTTTACCTCACTTGGGAAAAATACTCAAGTACATTTGGTCTGAGGTTGATTTTTGTCCCCAGTACTGAGGTAAAAGCCTTTTAAGTGCTGTACTTAATTCCCTGCTAATGCTTTTTATTCCAGTCACAGTGAACAGAAACTATTTCCAATCCGAAATGTAGTAACCACCAGGACTGATCATTTCTGGTAGTTCTTTGTCCCGATGGATCATGAGCTGAGGAAGACTCAGCTGAAGATTCAAGGAGACCTGCTGCAGAGGTCTGCAGAGCTTTCTCTTTCCACCTAGCGCTTTCCTCTCTGGTGCCCTGCTCTATGTGTTCCAGCTGCCTCACTCTCCAGGCACTTCCTTAACTCAGGAACAGCCCTGTCTATGCCTTTCCAGCTCTAGGATTATAGGCATCATGTAATACCACTTTTTACTTGGGTACTGAGAATCCACTCACACCCAAATGCTTACACATTGGGCACTTTAACAACTCAGCCATCTTCGTAGTCCCCTCTTTCTCATTTTAAAGCATATTTCTTGCCAAGCAGTGGTGACATACACCTTTAATCCCAGCTCTCAGGAGGCAGAGGCAGGCGGATATCTTATTTTGAGCCCAGCCTCAAAATAAGTTTCAGTACAGCAGGGCTACACAGAGAAACCCTGTCTTGGAAAAAACAAAATTACATACACAAATAAATAAATAAATACTTCTCTTTTACTTTTCTAGTTCTCTTTTTGAGCCTTATTACATGTCTCAGGCTGGCCTTGAAGTCACTTGACAGCTCAAGCTGGCCTTGAACTTGCAATCCACCTATTTGAAGTGCTTATTTGCTTCATGTCATTTGCAGTTTAGTCTACTCGTCTGAATTTTTTTCTTTCATTCCCAAATATTCACTTAACTCTTACCATTATTTCTGAGGTTTCCTGGTAGGTTTTTTTTTTTTTTTTTTTTTTTTTTGAGACAGGGTTTCCCTGTGTAACAGCCCTGGCTATACTGGAACTTGCTTTATAGACCAGGCTCGCCTTAAACTCAATGAGGTTCATCTGCCTCTGCCTCCTGAGTGCTGGGATTGAAGGCGCATGCCACCACCACCCAGGCTTTTCTGGTAGTTTCCAAGTTTTTCTTTCATTGTCTTGAATAATTTTCATGATGTCTCTTAACTTGTTCCAACGAGCTGGCTACAGTTTTTTTTTTTTTTTTGTGAGCTAGTGTTCCTGGCATGCTTTCATTGTCTGTAAAAATGGAATCTTATCCCTTACTCTCCCACTCTTATAGCTGTGTGAGATATCCCCTGTATATTTATGTTGCTCTTCTTTATATTAAATTAATGTTCCTAAACTTTCTGAAGAAGGTGGGGTTCAGGGTAGATTTTCAAATGTCAGAGCTCCCTCTTCTGTTGTTTTTGCATAGTGCTAAAAATTATGCAAGTTAATATGAGTTTTCTTTGCTCTCTTCCGCCATGTTGAAATAGACATTCTTTTATCCTAAGGTAACCCAAACCTAATATTGGTAACCCTAATAGAGATCCATGTCTTAACCATGTCAGTAGTGTCATATGACAAAAGAGGTTTTTCCACTGAGATTGCATTAAGCATTTTGAGATGGAGAAATTATCCTGGATTATCCATCTGGCCCTTAAATACAAATCACAGGGAAGAAGCAGCAATAAGTGGCATAATTGGAAGAGGAGAAATGCGACTACAGAATGTAACAGGACTTTCTTTAAATTGCCAGCTCCCAAATAACCACAGGAGACTTGTTATTAAGTATGAAAGCTTGGCCTTATCTTAGGCTTGTTCTCAACTAGCTCTTAAATCTTAAATTAATATGTTTATATTAATCTACATTCTGCCACATGGCTTGTTACCTCTCCTCTGTACCATATATCTGACTTCCTCTGTGCCTGGGTGGCTAATTTCCTGCACCTCAGATTCTTTCCCAGAGATCCTATCTCTCCCCAGTAGTCCTGCCTATCCTCTTCTGCCTTGCTATTGACCACTCAGCTCTTATTAAACCCATCAGAAGGTGCCTATGCAGGTGAGGTTAAACAGAGACATTTTCACACAGTGTACAAAATGATCATCTCAACAACAGAGACAAAGATTAGAGTTATGTAGTCACAAGCCAAAGAAAGCCAGCAACCACCAGAAACTAGACAAAGCAAGAATAGGTTCCCTTAAAGCTCATAGGGACCATTGCCTAGTCAATATTCTAATCTTGGTTGGATGGTATGATTTTAGATTTATGAACTCTAGTTATGAAAAAGTAAATTTCTGTTTTGTGTTTGTTTGTCCATGCTGAGGAGTGACTGAATGGTCTCCTGCATGCTAGGCAAGTATCCCCAGCCTTAAATTCATGATATGAATTTTTAGACAGGGTCATACAATGTAAGCCTGGCTAGCCTGGAACTTCCTATGTAAACCAGACTGACCCTAAACTCACAGAGATCCATGTCTGCCTCCACCTTCTGAGAGCTGGGATTAAAGACATGAACTATCATGCTTACTGGACAAATTTCTGTTTTAAGTGATTTGTTTGTTAAAATATGAAACTAACACAGTTAGACACCAGAAGAGTGTTATTGTAACAAACACCTAAAATGCAGCTTTGGAATAGGTGGAGGCTGTAAGCTTGTTGAGAAACATGACTTTAAAAT
Source organism: Phodopus roborovskii (assembly GCF_943737965.1). Classification (NCBI taxonomy): domain Eukaryota; kingdom Metazoa; phylum Chordata; class Mammalia; order Rodentia; family Cricetidae; genus Phodopus; species Phodopus roborovskii. Next base: position 279,909 of record NW_026126010.1, on the reverse strand, counting down.
TCTAGATTACCTAAAACAAACTTTTGGTAGAAACATGAATGTTGAAACCACTTTGAGAGAGGAATGTAGTAGAAAAACTCAATGGACTATGTTAGATAATTCATTTATCATCAGGAGGCTATATAAATATACAGATGCTAATAAAGAGGGCCCAGAAAAAAAATAAAGAACAAGTTACTAGAAACCAAAGGAGGTGCTGGAGAGATGGCTCTGAGGTTGAGAATGCTGCTGCTCTCGCAGAGAACTGGAGTTGGGGTCCCAATACCCACATAGAGGACTGGAGATGTACTTCAGTTGGTAAACTTCTTTCCTAACACATACAAAACCTAGGTGTAGTGGCACACACCTGTAATCCCAGCTCTTGTGAGGTGAAGGAAAGGCGATCAGGAGGTCAAGATCATCCTAATCTACAGAGCAAGTCTGAGCACAGCCCTAGTTACAGGAGACCTTATCTCAACAAACAAATACAAAACAAACAAAACTCCAATGCAATCAAAACAAAAATCTTCCCCAAATAAAATAATTACTCCCAAACAAATCTAAGACCCAAAGCATCCACCCGCTGAGCCTGGTGGCCAAGGCAGAGGATCAGAAATTCAAAGACAGCTTCAACTACCAAGACAGCATATATATATCTTTTCTCAAAAAAGCAATCCCCCAAAACACAGACTAACTTTAAACTTCCCCACCTCAATAAAGAAAAAAAAAAAGCCGAATAAACAAAAGAGAGGCCATAGATTTGAAGGAGAGAAAGGAGGGGTAAATGTGAGGATTTGGAGCAAGGAAAGGGAAGAAAAGTTGTGATTAAATTATAATCTCAAATATTATTTTGAATTAGAAAAAAATCCAAGGTCAAAAGCATCAAAAAGCCAGGTATAGTAAGGCACCATAGGCTTCATTTCCCGCATGTGCCTTGGCCCCCAAGTCAGCCTACTGACAAAAATTCACAAGTGCTTCTATCTTCAGCTCTAGCAGATCTGACATCTTCTTCTGGCATTGTGGACACCTGCACATATGTGGCAGACATGCAGACACAGACACATACATTAAAAACAAATCTTTTAAAACTACCTATCAATTCTGGTAGCTTCATTGTATGCTTCCTTTACTTTTCTAATTGTTCGATCATATTAAATATAGACAATATTATCTGATATTTGATAAGATCATTTCTTTTTGAAAGGTTTATTTTTACGTGTATGAGAATTTTGCCTGTATGAATGTATGTGCACCACCTGTGTTCCCAGTGTCCACAAAGATCAGATTCCTCCCCACTCAAAAAAAGATCAGATCCCTTAGAGCTAGAGTTGTGGATAGTTGTGAGCCATCATGTGGGTTCTGGAATCAAACCTTGGTCCTCTGAAAGAGCAGTAAGTGCTCTTAACCACTAAGCCATCTCTCCAGCTCCATTGTTTGTGTTTATTTTTATTTTTACAACAGGGTATCTCTACATAGTTCTGTCTGCCTTGGAACTCACTATGTAGACCAGGCTGGTCTCAGACTCAGAGGTCTGCCTGCCTCTGCCAGGTTTATTTCTTTTGTTATTGTATCAGTTCAATGGCACCTTAGAAATCTGCAAGCATCTCAAAACCAAACATAAAAGGCTTTATGAAAGTAAGGAAGAAAATCAGGTGTGGCTAGCCAGAGCTACATAGAGAGACTCTGATTTTTAAAAAAGTAGGTAAGATAGAGACATGCAAAGATAAATCAAATATGTGGCAAGAAACTATATAAACAAGAGAAATGAATGGAGAATTCTGACAGGAAACTATCCCGCTGAAATATATTCAGTTTCAAAGGAATTTTGTTCTTGCAAATTTATTTATTATATATTTTTATTTCTATTTATTTGTTTGTTTGTTTACTTGGTTTTTAAAGACAGGGTTTCTTGGCTGTCCTGCAACTCACTCTGTAGACCAGGCTGGCCTCAAACTCACAGAGATCCACCTGCCTCTGCCTCCCAAGTGCTGGGATTAAAGGCATGTACCACCAGCCAACTTATTTTCTGTAAGGTCTCTAAAGTTTCAAGTCATTCTGTCACATTTCAAAATGAATGTTCCTCTAAACCATAACACAATAAAGCTATCATGATTCTAAATTATACTGCATTTATAGCTTTTCTTTCTAGTCAGTCTCTCCTTACCTTATTTGCTTCAGTGAAAGAAGCTTGATGTTGCATGTCATACCATGCACCAGACTAAATTCCGATTAGATTAAGGAATTTTAATTAAATATTTAGAAAATGTTAAGACAATTTTCCTTTTTAAAAAGTTGTCCTGCCAGGTAGTGGTGGCACACAGACATATTGGACAAACTGCTAATGTTCAGAAGCTCCGATGTTTACAGGATCTATCTCTATGATCTTCCAATCCAAGGTTGAGATCTCAGGAACATAATTATTTTTCTTCTTCTCCTGCAACTTGATAGAACTTCCTCAGAATCTGCTGTGGATGCATAACATAGCCTGTTAGCTTATAGGGGAGTTTCTTCTTGGGGATAATAGCAATGTCATTGTATAGTCACTTCTTGGTATCTTATTGTGGAAGTGCTTAACCAGGCACATATAGTGGTATGTTGTAGAATAGGTATGTTGTGGAATAATCTATTCGTGCACTGTGAAGGTGTGTCTTTTTGCCAAGGCTCCTTCTTATTGGCTTAATAAAAACTTAACAGCCATTAGGCTAGGCAGGTGGTATAGGCAGGACAGTCATACACAGAGGATGCTTCGAAGAAGAAAGACAGGGTCTCCAGGAGATGCAAAGAGAGCAAGGCATGCTGGAGGACAGGTAAAGCCACAAGCCCATGGCAGTATGTAGATTAATAGAAATTGATTAATTTAAGTTGTAAGAGTTAGCTAGTGATAAGACTAAGCTATGGCTGATCTTTTATAATTTATAATTTTATAATTAATAGTAAGTGTCCGTGTCATTACTAGGGAGCTGGTCCAACTATAGTAGTAGTACTTCTAGATGACGATCCTGGCCACCTTCACCATTTGGGTATGAAAGAAGCTCATAATGGTGGGTTCTATTAAAACAAGCAAGACTATTTTCTAGTACTACCTGGCATCTCTGCATACATAGTGTCTTGTTTGCAACTATACTCTTTGGAACAGACCTTTCTGCTCAATTTTGCATGTAGACATCTTGACCCTTAAATGAATATTTGTGGGGCTCTGGTGGAACAAAATTAATATACCTCGAATTTCCCTTACCTCTTGTTTCTCTCCTATGCTGATGATCCCAAAGCTAGAATAATTAATATATTTTCAAGGCTAACAGGTGTATCATGACCTTGGATTATGGCATATCAATGAACAGATTTCCCTGTGTCTCATTGCAAACATCAGAAGCTCAAGCAATGGCTGTAAGTCTCCAGTTAGTAACCCTTTTCTATGTCTCTCTTGTTTCTTCCTTGCTGAGGGTTAAAAAGGAAGTTGAATCAATATGTTGAGGTTAGATGGTTGCAGGGGGGGGGCGCGTTGAGATAAGTTCTCATTGTGTAGCCCTGGATGATTTGGTCCTCCCACCTCTGTGGTACATACATTTAGTAATTAAACTTCAAACTATCCGAAGCACAAATTGACTGACACAAAGAAAACATGACCAATCAACAATAAAGAATATTTATCTGAAGCTGGATAGTGGTGGCACATGCTTTTAATTCTAGCACATAAGAGGCAGAGGCATGTGGATCTCTGAGTTCAAGGCCAGTCTGGTCTATAGAGTGAGTTCCAGGTCAGCCAAGGCTACACAGAGAGACCCTGTAAAAATAAAAAGAATATTTATCTGTACCACATAGTTAATAAGCAAACAGAAATCATTTTTTACAGTATTTTGCACATGCTAGGCAATGATACACCACTGATCTACACCTCTAGCCCTTCAGCTGTTTGACATTGGATCTTGCTATGTTACCCAGGTTGGCTTCCATCTATAATGCTGCCAGCACCTGTATGTTCTTGAAGCTGACAAGATAAACTCAAGTTAAACACTCCAACTAACATGTGCACATAATGCTGAACTCAACAACATTTTCAAATAAAACATGAAATAGTTTTGAAAACTGGCCATGTACTTGAGATTTCAGAGGAGTTTCATCGAAGTTCATCCTCAGCATAATTTAAACAAACTTTCAGTCCACAAACCAGGTTAGAATTAACTCTCTGGGGTGGGGTGTGGGGGGAGTGGGAGGATGAGGGGGAGAGGGAACTAGGATCAATTTATAAAATAAGAAAAAATAATAATAAAAAGAAAGAAGAAAAGAAAGAAAGAAACAAGTCTCATAGGATTAACTTCCTTTTTCTCTCTCTCTCTCTCTTGAGACAAAGTCATGCTCTGTAGTTCAGGCTGGCGTAAACTTGTGATACTCAGCCTCCAGAGCACTGAGAACAAAATTCATGTTTTATTTGTTTTGGAAATGAAACATTGTGTTAAGAACTGTAACATTTTTGGTACTCCCTCTACATTCCTTCTTTGAGATATTAATTCTGAGAACAGAGACTCAATAGAGTGAACAAGGCCAAATCAGGAATAGTCGTCATCAGCAGCATTTTCACTTCTGGAAGCAAAGGTCAGTGAACACATCTGCACTTAACTGCTTTTTACCCTTCTAGAATGAAACCCTGTTCATTTTCTACCTTCCAGAAAGCACCAATCCCCTGCCCTTTGAACCTTGGAAAATATTTGCAAGTTTTTCACTAGGCTCCTAAATAATTCAGGGGTCAAAGCATTACGAATTAGCACTTGAAAGCAAACTCTGAGGGAAGTCAACTCAATTTAAATGTAATACATTAAAAAAAAAGATGGATCTTAATAAAACATTCACCTTACTACTTAGGAACAGCAAAAGTAAACCAAAAAGGCTAGTGACTGGAACTGGAAAGTGAGCTAAGGTAGCCCCCACTGTAGCTGTCACCCATACCCCATGACTTCCTCCACAGATCCTTGGTCCCCAGTGTGTAATCATCTACAAAGGAGAAACATCCGTTGCCAGAGACTTTGGCTTCCTGGCCTAAGTCTGACACTGTGTCATATCCTCCTTTCCCCTGCTCCATCCCCCACACCCTGCAACTTCAAAAGTTCAGTGACTGCCCGGATGCTAGTTGTTTCCGGCAGAAAACCCATTCTATTTTTTACTCCAGTCAGTGTTAGAGCTCATGACAGTGGCGCCGCCAGGTGGGCTCTGAGGGCTGTCACAGGAGCCGCGTGTGTCAGTACTGTGTCACGAGAGGCATGGGCGGTGTCAGGACTCCAGATGCTGGGGGAGGGGGACTGACTGTCTAGGGCCCTGGCCCCTGAGGTCTGATGGAGCAACCCCATGGTGCCTGCCATCTCCCGCTCCCAAGGAACCCCACTAGGGAAGACCGGTGGTGCCCAGGGACCCGAATGACCATCTTCCCAAGATGGCGGTTCTGGTAGAGATTCTTTCTAGGACCCAGCCACCTTCCTAGCCTGAGGGAAGTCACTGACGAACCTCGGAAAGCCCGCCTCCCTTTTGACTGGCACGCCCACACAGATAACGGTAAATGTGCCCTGGGTTATTGTTGGCGAAGAATAGTGGCTTGTTCGCTGACACTGCGCATGTGCCCAGCGAGTCCAGGGACTCAGGCTGCTCCAAGTAGCCGAAGGACCTGAGTGACTTAGGCAGATTTACCCTAGTTAAGCACTGACGTAAGATCTTTATACTGGGGGTGTTGGGACATGGATTAATAAAGTTTCTCAGAGGTCCCTGATGGGAAGGTACAATGAGTTGACTGGGGTTTGTGGGAAAGTGGTGCAATCACTTAGTGTGTGGGAAGAAAGATGGCAAGAAACCCTGGAGTAAGTGACCCAAGGTCTTTAGGGTGTTGGGTGTCTGTGAGTGAGCACGAAGAATCCCTGAATTCACTGCAGGGTGAGTTAGGTCTGTGACGTATGATCTTGGATTCATTTGGTGTGTTTTGGGGAAAAACTGATAGAAGTCTATGGCATCAGACCTCATTCACGTAGGGGTCAGTAACAAGTCTTGTTTCTGAAATACTGTTTAAAAATTTTTTTTAAGTAGGCTGGTCCTTATGTATGGTTGTCTTGTCATGAAATTTTGCCCTTGATTATATCTGCCCTTTTATTATTTCTTTTCTTTGTTTTTTCCTTAATATTTTATCCTTATTTATATATTTAGACTGCTAAGATTGAACCTAGAGTTTTGAAACATACTAGTTAGGTGCTCTTTTTTTAGCACTGTCTTGTTCATTTTACTTTTTGCCTTTTCAGATTTTTGACACAGTCTTTTCGGTCCACATGGCTTGGAACTCTTCGTGCAGTTCAACCTGACCTCAGACTTGGGATCCTTTTGTGTCAACATCCCAAATGCTGGGATTACATACATGTACCCCACAACTAACCTATGTTGCAAATTGTTGTTACTGCTATTGTTTGTGGTGTGTGTGTGTGTGTGTGTGTGTGTGTGTGTGTGTGTGTGTGTTTCATGTGCCTTGGCACAGATGTGGAAAAGAGGAAATTTGGAAGAGTGTGTCCTCTCCACCTTCTGTCTGATGCAAGATCTCTCTTGTTACTGCAATGTCTATTCCTGTCTCCACCTCCCATTTACCCAAAGGAGAGCTGGGATTATGGATGAACACCGCTACATTTGGCATTTTATGTGTGTTCTGGGGAGAAAACTCAGATCATCAGGCTTCTGTGGCAAGTGCTTTTAACAAGTGGCCATCTCCCTGTTCCTCCTCTTTTTAAGATTTATTTCTATGATTTTCAATGAGTCTGTATGTGGATGTGCATGTTAATGCAGGTACCTGAAGAAGCCAGGGGAATCCTCCTGGATCTAGAGTTACAGGTGGTTGTGAGCCACCTGAAATGAGTGCTGGGAATCAAAGTTGATCCTTTGGAAGAGCAATACACACGCTTAATCTAGGAATTCCTACCAGGAACATATAAAGGAGAGGCTCATTCCAATATCCTCTCTTATACAAATATTGTCGCTTCTTTTTCATTTTCCCCATTACAGTGGTCAAATGCAACAGTATCTATAGTTTACTTTGATGTACACTTTCCCAACAACTAGTGATTGGATTTTTCATAACTACTAGCCACTGAATATATTTTTAAAGGTTTTATATCTTCTGCTCTTCAAGTGATTTGTTATTTATTTGTGAATGCCAATCTTCTGCCTCTTATTATGACTATATTTCTTGTTTTAAGTTGTTTTGTTTTTGAGACAAAGTTTCTCTGCGTAACAGTACTGCCTGTTTTGGAACTCACTTTGTAGACCAGGCTGGCCTCGAATTCACTGTAATCCATTTGCCTCTGCCTCCCACATGGCCAAGTTTTTAAAATTTAGTGTGTGAATACTGTGGTGATGCACAGTTAGAAGTCACATGACAACTTGCAGAAGTTTAGAGTAAAGACCATTACCCAAATTCTTTGGTCAAATTAAGTAAGCTTTTTTTTCTGCCATACAGGCCCTAAAGTGATGTTTGAAAAAAATAGCTTTGCACACAGATGATAGGCTTTATATATAGTCCAAAAAAAAAAAAAAAAAAAACTGCAAGACTAGGGGTGCTCCAGGCTTGGGAGATTTCCAGAGGGATTTTCATTAGTAGAACTTGGCTGGACATTTCAGAATTATTTTAGCAGAACATCTTATCAGGAACATTCAAGGTGTGAGTCAAACTCCATAAGGTGGGGAGCACGTCAAGTTCCAGAAACAAGTTAAAGCATGGTTAACTTGAATTTTGCAGCAAACAGAAATGCACTTATTTTGACTTTATACCAAAATGGCTTTCTTAAGATGGAATCAGGATGATCCATCACTCTCCTCCTACAGTGTGGATTCTGAGTATTGAACTGTCATTAGACTTGGTGACTAGTGTATTTACCCAGTGCTATGTCACTGGTCCTCCCATCTGCTTTTTCTTGAGATGAAGTCTTTCTACATATACTGTGTTGGCTATTCTTGGTTGTCAGATTGACTACATCTGAAACTAAAACTCCTATGAGAGATTCCGGCTTAATGTGAATGGGGAAGATCCATTTCTAATCTGGATCTTTGAAATAAGAAGACAACCTTTAATCCAAATCTAACCTGGACTACACCTTCTGCTGGAAACCTATATAAGGACATGGGAGAAAATTATTGCTCTTTGCCGGCTTGCCCTCACCTTGATGGAAAAAATCCATCCTTTCACTGGCATTAGAGCCTACTTCTTCAGGATTCCAGCATATACTGAAGGCCACCTAAGGCTTCCATCCAGCTTCAGAGCGTGGACCTTCACACTCCCACTCAGGAAAAGCAACACACCAAATCACTCACAAGAAGCAGTCTCGATGCAAATAGCATGAGGAATTTTTATTTCAAGTGCACTGGGGTCCACAGTCATACGCCACACAGGGGTAGAGGACTGAGGACCTCGAGGGCAGAATTGAGATACCTTTTTTAATAGGATTTACATCAAAGCTAACAAGGCCAGTTTCAAAGCTAGCCTGTTATTTTCATTAGGCCTAAAAGCAAGGTCATGGGACAGTTCAAAACTTGGATGGTTAATAAGGTTTCCTAGGTTACAGAGATTTCATAGAGTACACAGTTTTTACAAGGCAGGAATGTTTAGCGCACCTGCGAGGTTAGGGGGTTTTCTTTCTCTAGGACCAGTGGGCTCAATGGCCTTGTCCTTAAGATAATGGGGGCAGGGAGAATATACTCTCCAGTGAGGGAGTTTTCTATATCTATTGGCAGAAGCACTTGTTCTTTCTAGTTTTCCCTTCTTGCCATGAGTCCCGTCTCTTTTAGTTATTAATTTTCTTTGTAGACAGGATGACCCATAACAATTCCCAGACTGTTGTGGAGAATAACAACATTCCTCAGAAACTAGGTGGTTATGAATAATAATTATTATTATTATTATTATTATTATTATTTCCAGAAACCAGTCATCGTGACCAAGCTATTTCATGTGTTTTCTTTTTCCTGAGCCTTGCATGCAGCTAGGGTGATTTTTAAATACATGCTGGTGGATATTTTTAAATTTCTAACTTTTATTGGTCATTAGAGAGTTAGGCTGTATTTTCATCCTTTCATCAGGGACTGAGCAACTGCTGGATACTTAGACTTTCCATTCATATCCAGTTGTTGTTTGATTAGCAGTACCACAGCCTTTAAATTATTCTAATAATCCCCTTTCTATATGAATATAGACATTCATTCTATAAGGTCTATAAGGTCTGTTACTTTAGAGAACCAGTACATATACATGCACTGATACATACATACATGTTTGGTCTGTGTAGCCAAATGTAGCCTCAAAGTCATGATTCTCCTGCCTCAGCATGTCAAGTGCTGGAATTATAGATAAGTACTACAATAACTGGCCAAAATTTCTTCTTTTAAATACAATAAAACTGAGGGATGAGGAGATGATTCAGACGTTAGGTACAGTGCTTGCTCAAAAGTATGATGACCTGAGTTCAGATTCCCAAATCCCAAGTAGGTAGGTGCTTGGGAAGTTGGGTGTGGTAGAACATGCCTTTAATCCCAGTGCTTTGGGAGGCAGAAACAGGGAGGTTTCTGTGGGCTCAAGGTCAGCCTGGTCTATATAGTGAATTGCAACCTAGTGCCACATAGTAAGACCCTCTCTCAAAAACCAAACAAACCCTATTTGCCAACCAAATAAACAAACCAACCTCCCCAAACAAACCACAATACATACTTTTGTTTTATTTCTATAGAGAAAATCTGTTGATTCTGTAATTTTATTTATCAAATTTATCAAATTCTAATATGAAAGCTAGTTGCTTTGTATAGTTTTGACTTTTCCTGGATATTATATCACATTCTGTTAAAAATGATAGTCTTCTTTTCAAGTGTTTATTCTAATTATGTAATTTTCTATGCATTAGCTACTAGAGTGTTCAGAGCAATGTTGAGTAGTACTTGAAAGAGAATATTACTGTTTATTGCTGATGTTAATGAAAATAATGAGCATTTTAGCATATAAGAGGATTTATTTTCTTAGCATTTAAAAATATTTTATCATCGTTCTCTATTTTTACACTGAGGTGATACCCTTTCCCTCTTGCCCTCCCAGAAGAAGAGAAGAGGACACCAGTTCCAAATGGCAGGTGTGGTGAGGTGAGAGGAACTTCAAGGTGGACTGAATGACGACCTGCAACACGCTCACCAGAGGATGCTGAGCCTCCTATCCAGGCTTTCCAGTACTCTCCATGTTCAAACAACCTTCTCAAAGTCATGAAATTAATGGTCTTCAAAGTACTGTCTTTAACATTGTTGATGAATATGTTGTAACTGTATACCAGGGTTAAAACAAACAAAAACTAAAAAAAAAAACAAAAACAAAAACAAAAACAAAAAAGGGAAAAAGGCTTCTTGTTATCTCATCCAAGCTGTCTGACATGTGACATGCCAGGTGTGTTTATGAGTGTGGGAACAGGAAGCTGCCCCCCAGGGGGAATAGCTGGCTGGTAGCAAACCCAAACATGGAGGAGGGTGAGGAGGGACTGCATGAGTGGGGGCCAGGAATGGGGGTGGGGGTGGGAAATTGGGGCTGTAGGTAGGGGGAGGTGGAGGGTACCCAAGCATTTTTATTTGAAAGTTAAAGATAATTGTTCATTCAATGAGCATTCATTGAATATCTGCCACATGACAGACACTAGGTTTCAAACACTGTTCAGTCACTTACTATGTGGTCACCAACAGCATTATTGAATTTACCTATCATAAAATTCATCTATCATCCATCATGGAGAGATTTTACTCTTAACAAATTTTTGAATGCACTATAACACTGTTAACTGTTGATAGGATTTAGATATGCTTTTATTATGTTCCCTAAAAGGTTGCTGTTCTGGAAACTTGGTCCCCAGTGTGGTGGTATTGAAATGGTAGATCTTTTAAGGGGTGGGAACCAATGAAACACAGTTAGGTCATTAGGGTTGCCCTTCAGAAAGGGGCAATGTACTTCCAAGACCTCAGTACCCATGAAAGTGAATTGGTAAAAACATAAATATCAAGATAGGATCCTGAATCCTTCTGGCTTCTTGTTTCATTGTGGAATCTCTTCTGCATGTGTTCTCATCATTGTGACGCCATCCACCTTGGAGGCCTCTGATTCTTGGCTTTTCAGCCTCCAAAACCAAAACCTAATATTCTGTGGGGAATCCCAGAGCAAAATTAGCTTCTTAACAGTCATCTTTCCTACTACTCAATTAGATACTAACATACTGGTAATTTTCCATTCCCCTATGACTGTTCCCCTGTTAAGCATATGATGCAGCCTGACCCTGAAAGACTTCCAGCTGGAGGCTTATCGTATAGCAACTTATCTTATAGCAGAACACCTGCATCCTGCTTGTAAGGACATTCTGCCTCCCTCACATCCTCTCTTTGGCTCATTCCCACTACTTAAACCCTGTTATTATATTCATTAAACAAGACTTGATCAGAACACTGTCTTGTCTCCATCTCTCAAGTCTCATTCTCACTCCCTTCCTCAGGGTCCCATCGACTGACCCCAAGGGCCAGGGCAATATTCATCCTTGGACATTTTGTTACAGCTACAGAAAATGAAGTAACACATCTGGTGAACAGAAACTCTTCATTTTTTCCTCCCCTCAGCCTTTAGCAGCCCCAATCCTATGATGTATTTTCATTAGTTCAACTATTTCAAAAGTAGTCTTCCTCAGTATCTGAGGGGAAATTGCAGCAAGAACTACTACAGATAACAAAATCTGCAAATACACAAGTCCCCCTTTTAAAAATTGCATGTTATTTGCATATAACCCTTAAACATCCTCTTGTGTGTGAAATTATCTCTATATAATGTGGGGAGGCTTAAAACACAAAATCAAAAAATTCCCTGGGTGTCAACTGCCTGTTGATAAAAGTATTACTTTTAAAAAATGTTTTAGATTTATTTATTTACTTACTTAATGTGCATGAGTGTTTTGCCTACATCTTTGTATATGCTATATGCACCATACACATGCCTGGTGCCCTTGGAGGCCAAAGGAGAGTGTTAGATATCCTGAAAGTAGAATTATGGATGGATGGTTGTGAGCCACCATGTCGGTGCTGGGAATTGAAACCTGATCCTCTGAAAGACCAACAAGTGCTCTCAACTCCTGAACCAACTCTCCAGCTCCCTTGCTATTATTTTTATTCCACATTTTCTTTTTTAAAATTTACTTTATTGAAGACATCAGGGACCAGGAAGACTGAGTCAGGGGAAGAATAGAGGAGAGCAAGAAAAGAGATACCTTAATAGAGGGAGCCATTATAGGTTTAAAGAGAAATCTGGGACTAAGGAAATGTCCAGAGATCTATGTAAGGTTTTTCCTGCCGGCCTGCCTGTCCCACCTCCCAGAGCCGCAGTGCCAGCCCAAATAACACACAGAGATGTTATATTTGATATTATGCTGTTGGCCAGATACTAGTTTCTTATCGGCTAGCTCTGTCTTAAGTATTACCCCATTTCTGTTCATCTAAGTATTTCCACGTGGTTTCATCTTACTGGGGAATGGGCTGGCATTGTGCTCTCCCCAGTCTCTCCATCTTGACCCCTTCCTACTACTTCCTATTTCCTCCTTGTCTCCTAGTCCCTCCTCTCTTGTTTTCCTATTGGCCAACAGTGCTTTATTCATTAACCAGTATGAGAAACATATTTACAGAATGACATCTCCCATCAGATCTACAAGGATGACCTCAACTAAGATTTTAAAGAGGCTATCCTAAATGTCCTTCCCCTATAATGAGATTGATGACTACCTTATATGCCATCATAGAGCCCTCATCCCGTAGCTGATGGAAGCAGAGGCAGACAGCCACAGCTAAGCATTGAGCCAAATTCCTGGAATCCAGTTGTAGAGACAGAGGAGTGATAAGCAAAGGGGTCAAGACCAGGCTACAGAAACCCACAGAAACAGATGGCCTGAACACGGGGGGGGGGGGCTGATGGACCCCCAGACTGATAGCTGGGAAAACAGCATAGGACAGAACCAGGCTCCCTGAATGTGGGTGTCAGTTAGGAGACATGGGCAGTCTATGGGGTTCCTGGTAATGGAACAGCATTTATACCTAGTGTATGAATAGACATTGGGAGCCCATTCCCCATAGAGGGTTACTCTATCAGCTCAGACACATGGGGAAGGGCCTAGGCCCTGCCCCAAATGATGTGACAGACTTTGATGATTCCCCCATGGAAGGCCTCACCCTTTCTATGGAGCAGAAGAGGGATTTGATGGGGATTGGTGGGGGACATGGGAGGATGGGAGGGAAAGGGAACTGTGATTGATAAAGATATATAAAATAAGATTGTTTCTAATTTAAATAAAATAGATAATTATAATAAAATGTACATGATACTTATGCTAGCTTGTTTATGAAATCTTTTTTTTAGTAAAATACAAAAGATATTATCCCTCTGAGGGAAAAAAATTAAGTATATTGGCAAAGTAAGTAAAAAATTGTATGTATTGAAGATATACAACTCAATCTTTATATATAATTGCACTGTGAAATTATAACTAAAGTCAATTCAATTAATATGTCTATTACCTCAAACATTTGCTAAGTGTTCCTGTTTTTGTATGTGTCTGTGTAAACACTTAAGACACTCCCTCTTGGTAACTGTCAATTATACAGTATATATAGTATTATTAACTCTAATAATATTGCTATATATACACATATAAATGGAGTTCTTAATTGGCCTAGATAATAAAAGGCCAGAGTCAGATATAGAGGGAAATGCTGAGAGATCAGAGAGAAGGAGCAAGCCACAGCACACCTTACCTCCTAAGCATCTCAGCAGAGAAGAGAGCAATTTCCTGTTTCTCCCTGCTTATATCTGTTTCTGCCCAGATACCTCTCTTCCTGTCTGTCTGTACAGACCTCCAGACCTCTATGGTTAGCTAGTGACAAGCTCCATTCTCTGACCCTCATATAGAAGTAATTTGTTCAAGCAAGTTACCGCTACATATATTAATGAATCTCCAGAACGAATTAATCTTGAATAATTCTCTGTAACTTTTTCACCAACATCACCCTATTTCCCTTATTCTGTCTCCCTCTAGAATCCCTGGCCTCCTCCACTGTTCTACTTTCTGCTTCTGTAAGATTTGCCATTTGAGGTTCCACACATAAATGAGATTATTTCCTCACCCTTGTTAATGTTGATGGATTTTGTTGCTTATTTGAGCCATCCTATTTGGTATCAAATGGTATCTCATTGTAGTTTTTATTATAAGATTTCTCTTTTTGTTGGTTTTAGTGTACATTTTCCTACTACTGATGTATAGGTAAATACTGAAATATGTATACATTTTCTTTGGAAAATTATTCAAATCCTTTGTCTCCTTTTTCCTTTCAGTTTGTTGTAAGTTATATTTTCTTTTAATATTTTATTCTTATTTATATGTGTGTGTGAGTATCACATGTGTCCAGGTACCCATGGAGATCAGAAAAGGATGTCAGATCCCCTGGAGCTGATGTTACAAGCAGTTATGAACTACCCAACATGGGTGCGGGGAATCAAACTTGGGGCCTCTGGAAAAGAAGCAAGTGCTCTTAACTGCTGAGTCATCTCTCCAGTCTCTTGTGTAACTACGTAGCTCAAGCTGGGCTGGACACTGAGGTCACTATGCCTTCATCTCTAGAAGCTGAAATTGCAGGTGCTGCTGAGGTAAAACAGCAAGCCATAAAATCAAGGGGACATGAAAAGGAAAAGAAGCCTGTCACCCTGGAATCTAATTTGCTGTTCTTGTTGACTGATAGTCAAGAAACTTTAACTTAATCTATAAAGCCAAATTCCCTACAAAGAAAATACACATTTTCAAACTGGTATTAAAGACAAAGGAACTGTTTACTTAGGGTCAGAATATTTGTAACTTGGTGTTTCACACACAGTATTAGCACTTAGCTCTCATCCCTAAACATAAACAGTATAACTAATAAAATTACCTTACAATTTCATTTGTAGAAAGAAAGTCTTTCCAGGTCTGGTGGCCTATATCTTTAATCACAGAACTCTTAATTCCAGCTTTCAGGGAGACAGAGGCAGATGGATTTCTGTGAGTTTGAAGCCAGCCTGAGATCTACATACTGAGTTTTAGAACAGTCAAAGCTACATATATAGTTAGACCCTGTCTCAAAACAAAACAGGAAAGTCTTTAAGTGTCTTAGTTAGATGAAACATCATGACCAAAAGCAAGTTGGGGAGGAAAGGGTTTATTTGTCTTACACTTCCATGTTGCTATTCATCACTGAAGGAAGTCAGGACAGGAACTCAAACAGGGCAGGAAACTGGAGGCAGGAGCTGATGCAGATGCCATGGATGGGTGCTGTTTACTGGCTTGCTCTTCATGGCTTGTTCAGCCTGCTTTCTTATAGAACCCAGCACCACAGGGGTGGCACCACATACAATGGGCTTGGCTGTCCCCATTGATCACTAATTAAGAAAATGTCCTATAGATTTGCCTGCAGCCCAATCTTATTGAAGCATTTTCTCAATTAAGGCTCTCTCCTTTCTGATGACTATAGCTTATGTCTAGTTGTCTTAAAACTAGTCCGTGCATTAAAATAAAACAGACACACGCGTATATATATACCGTGTGTGTATACATATATAAGTTTTACCTAAAATTTAAGATTTGTTTAATCTTTAAACCTTGTTATAAAGCACATTCTATGAGAAATGGAGTATAAGAAGCCTTTGGATCATGTTTTGCCAGTATAAAGACACCTAACCGTGGCTTTCTCTTGAGAAGCTTTTACCTATATCTTGGTATTCTCCACTATAATTTCCCCATATACCTTTCTGTGTACTTATTAAAGTCACTAAATTTGCCTTATCCTGACTCATCCTCAAATTCTCTTCACAATGTAGTCAAGGATCCAGTTTAATCTGAGTAAAGAAATAAACTCCTCAGCCTGCTGGTGGCTGTGAGGGTTTTGTGTTCTTGTGATTGTGATACTACCATGGCTAGTCATTTAGCATATTTAAAGTTGTTTTATGTCCTTGTGTTATTTAACTGCCGGGCGGGGGGGGGGGGGAGATTGTATATTTTGGCTATCTGATTCACATATATTTTCTTCCATTCTGTCATTTTACTTTTTTGGTGGTATCACTGTTATTTTCTTTGTTCTTTTTTATTTTTCATTTTTAGTAGGAATGGTTCTTCAGTTGTATCAGAGGTCTTTTGATATCCATAGCCTTTATGATATTTTTGTATTAATTGGTAATCATGTTCAATTATATTGATATGCAATTTGGGGCCACTTTTTGTTTTCATAGAATGATAAAGGGAAAATTTGTGTATGTGTCTATATCTGTATACCACATTCCTTTAGTCATCTGTGGAGGTGAGAAGAGGCATAGATCCCTCAGAATTGGAGTTATAGGCAGCTGCAAACTGACATGTAGATGTGGGAATTTAACCCAAGTCCTCTGCCAAAGCAGTAAATGCTCTTTACTGCTAACTATCTCTCAAACCCCAATGTATTAAAAACTTTTATATATAGCTTCTAATATAGCCTTAGTTATGTTCTAACATCTGGCTTGAAATCCATAATTTTGTTATAGTGTTCTTTCACTTTCAATCCATTTCCTCTTTTTTTTTTCCCTTATTCTTGGTGGTAGCAAACCCAGTCTCCCATGAGCTGTATTAGCATTATTATTCTCTTTAAGTCTTTACTTTCTTTTTCTTTCTTTTTTTATTTAAATTGGAAACACAGTTGTTTTACATGTCAATCCCAGTTCCCAAGTCTTTAAGTTTTTTGTTTGTGTGAGATGAGTAAATATGTGGGGGTAGGGTGCTTGTGTGTCATGGCAAAAGTGTGAAGGTCAGATGGTAAGTTTCAGGTGTCTGTTCCTGCCTTTCCACATTGTCTGGGACAGGGACTCTTTGTTGCTCTGTATGACAGACTAGATGGTCCATGCGTTTCTGGAGATCCTCCTGTATCTGCCTCCCTTCTTCCCATAGGGACATAGGAAGCCGAGTTTTTAGGTCGTTCTGGGGAATCGGAACTTAGTTCTTCAGCTTGTGCAGTACTGCTTTTTACCTGCTGAATTCTCTACCTAGACATCCAGCACTATTTCCTAATTGAAGTGGGAATTTGGTAGTTATCTTTTAATTAGTTTTTTTCTGATTTTATAAAGTTGCCCACCAAAATTCTAGTTTTTAAAAGGTATTAAATGATCAGAGAGGTTCAGTGGTTAAGAGCACCAACTGCTCTTTCAGAGGACCAGGGTTTGATTTCAGCACCCATGTGGTGGCTCACAAGCAGCTTAACTCTAGTTCCAGGGGATCTGATGCCCTCCTGTGTCTTCTATGAGTACTGCACGCACATGGTGCATACACAGACATGAAAGTAAAACTCATAAAATAAAACAAGTAAATCTTCAAAAAGGGGAGATCAAAGGTTTTATTTTGTTTTGCATTTAATCCAGGTCATACATTTTTAAAGAAAAGCAACAGCTGTAAAGCATGCTATGAGTCCTAGAGAAAAGACTATAATTATTCTTTTATGTCCACAAAGGATTGGTTCCATGATCCCTTGTAAATATGCAAATCCATGGATGATAAAGACCTTTATATAAAATAGGTTGGTATTTGTATGTTACCTATACTTCCCAAATACTTTAATCTCTTGATTATTCACAACACATCATCTAAGGTAAATACTATGTAAATACTTGTACAGCTATTATTTACAGAATACTAAGAACCTTTCTCACAAAGAGAAAAAAGGAAAGAAAAGGAAGGGAAAGCAAAAGAAAAAAAAAACAAACAAATCCAAGCAATATAGAATAACTTAAAATAGAAATACCTGCAGGCAGTGGTAACACATGGTTTTAATCCTAGCACTCTGGAGGCAGAGGTAATTGAATCTCTAAGTTCAAAGCCACCCTGGTCTACAGAGTGAGTTCCAGGACAACCAATGCTGTGAAGAGAAACCCTATTAAATAAATAAATAAAATATAAAATATAAATACCTTATATATTAAATGAACCAATATATTGAAGATACCTTTGCTATCCTGTTTTTCTTGGCACTATTTACAAGAGCTAAGATAATAGAATCAACCTGAGTATACACTACCAAATAGATAAAGAAAATGTGAGGTGTGTACCAAGGAAAATGGAATAATACTCTGCCTTAAAATGAAAGCTAGTTGGGCCTGGTAGAACAGACCTGTAATATTAGCCACTTGGAAGGCTAAAGCATGAGGACTGTAAGCTCAAGGCCTGCCTGGACAATATTGAAAGACTGTCTTAAAATAGAGAATAACATTTTTAGCTCAGTAATAAAATGTGATGAAGGGGAGGCAAGGGAAAGAATGATTGACATTTGCAACAACAAGGACAGCCTCTAAATTAATCCTGGGCATTTAGCTCCTCCAGGACATTGTGCTAATTAAGATATTGAAGGGTGTTTAAATATGTCCTTTTCTTAATGATTATATTTCCTCTAAATGCTCAACTGTATTATCTTCTTTATTCAGATGTAACAAATTACAAAATTTATTTATCAAAATTGCTTTCCTCTTATTTTGAGGTTCTGCTGTTTAAATTATAATTGTCTAGATAGTTCCTTGGAATATTCTGAGATAGAAATGCTGAGATATTATTCTATAAATGCTTTTAGGTTTAAAATTGTATTTTGTGGGCCTGAAGAGATAGTTCAGCAATTAAGAGCACTTACTGCTCTATCATGTGGACCAGAGTTCAGTTTCCAACACCCACATCAGCCTGCTCACAAATGCCTGTAACTCTAGCTCCAAGGGACCTGATATGTCTTCTTGCTTCTGCAGGCACCACCCCCCCACACACGCATATGCAATAACTCTCTCAGACACCTCCCCTACACATACACACACACATAAAAATAAATCTTTTAAAAATTGTATTTCTTTAACTCTGAGAGAAGGATGATATCTAGCCAGAGTGACTTAAAAATTCTTGGATCTCCATTTTCTTGTCTCCAAATGATTTATAGGGTTTTTTTCTATTATGGATTCTGATGTAACAAATAATAAATCTAGTATAAACATGGTTCCATTTCATTTCAATAACACATTGTTTCTGTCTGTAAGTGGGTTATTGGTTTTATTTTTGAGACATGGTCTCTCTATGTATTCCTGACTGTCCTGGATCTTGCTACATAGACCTTGTTGGCTTGGCCTTGAACTCACAGATGTCTGCCTGCTTGGATGAAAGGTATATGCCACCATGCCTGGCTTACCTGGAAGTGTTTTAAGTTTTATTTTATCATTTAAGTTTAGCACTAAACCAAATTGGGCATTGTTTGAATTTCTTCAATAATGAAGGATTGGGGGGAACCTCTGGTAAGAGGATCAATGAGTTAGGGTTCAATATACCTAGATAATCCAGAGCATGTATCTACCACTCATATAGAAGCAGGGAATCATAATTTCAAGAAATTCCTGAAAGGAAATAATTGAGGATGTATAAGGAGAAGTGTGGGGATCACTGTAGAAATTCTAGGGCTGTTTGTTTGTTTGTTTGTTTGTTTGTTTGTTTGTTTTGAGACAGGGTTTTTCTGTGTAGCCCTGGCTGTCCTGGAACTTGCCAAGGACAGCTGATAACAGGGAGTAGAACCAGCTGAAGAGAAAGTATGTTTCAGTAAACAAAGTGTTGGGAGATTTAAGTACTTGTTCCTTACAGCTTTCTTCTCCCGACCCAGATGTAGAACTTCCATGCAAACAAGGTTGAGCAAACAAGATTGTTTTCAAACCTTTCTGAGGCACAGTGCAGGTGTGCTTGACCCCAGGTGTGGGTGGGGCATGACTTCCTCCTATGCTTATCCCATCCCCCGGCTTGGGCATATGAGCCCATTACTTTCTGTAATAAACAGTGGTGGTGGCAGCAGCAGCTTCTTAACTTCTCGTGGTGGTCTGCCAAGCTCAGTACTCAGGCTGTGCAGGCGCAGCACAAAGCTGAAAGGACCTGGTGATCTGAAGAGTGTTCTGACATCAGGCATGGAGAAGCTGAGTTTGGAGTTTGTTCAGCTGGTTTCAGTCTTGCTTTGGTCCTCATTATTCTCCTTTCCCTATGTTTTGCAATGGTAATGTATATCCTTTATATTTTACAAGTATGTGATCTGCTTTTTTATTTTGATTTTACAGGGGATTACAGCTAAGAGATTGCATGAATCTGAGAAGAGAATTTGAACTTTAGACTTTTAAATAAATTGTTGACTTTTGAAGTTGGGCTTAATACATTTTTTGCATTATGATATGACTAGAAGCCTATAGGGGATGGGGAGTGGAATGTGATGGTTTGAAAGAAAATGACTTCCATCTAGGTGGTGATGGCATACACCTTTAGTTCCAGCACTTGGGAGGCAGAGGCAGGCAGATCTCTATGAGTTCAAGGCCAGCCTGGTCTACAGAGTGCATTCCAAGACAAGCTCCAAAGCTACAAAGAAACCCTGTCTTGAAAAACCAGGAAAAGAAAACAGCAAAGAAAATGGCTCCCATAGAGAGTGACACTATTAGGAAGTGTGGCTTTATTGGAGTGGGTGTGTCACTGTGGAGGTGGGCTTTGATGTCTCTTATGCTCAACTATGCCCAGTAACACAGTTCACTTCCTGTTGCCCATGGATTAAGATGTAAAACTCTCAGCTCCTTCTCTAGCACCATGTCTGCTTGCATGCCACCATGTCCTACCATGATGATAATGGACTAAACCTCAGAAAATGTAAACCAGACAATTAAATGGTTTCCTTTATAAGAGTTGCTATGGTCATTCATGGTGTCTGTTCACAACAGTAGAAATCCTGACTAAGCCTGGTGCTAAGGTCCTGCTGCCAGTGAGCTTATGATCTAGAGAGCTGGCAGATGGCAATGTTGAGAGAGAGCTTCTGGAAGCTTCCTACCTGCTATGTGCCTCTGAATAATGTATACTGACAAGGACAGGGCTTTTAGGGCTCTGCATGATCCAAGGTTCTTTGATGAATCAAGGTGTACACTACCAAATCTTATTTCTAATCTGTATTTGCTAAGAATTGGAAAGCTTTGGTTATTTTGTTATTATTTGTTTTACAATAGTTTCTCCCCACACCTCTCCTCTTTTGTTTTCCTTTTTTCTGTGACACATTCTCACTATGTATCTCTGGCTATCCTGGCATTCACTGTGTAGACCAGGCTGGCCTTGAACTCACACAGAGGCTGAAACAGTTGGCAAGATTAACATCTCCTGCTCTTCAGTGGAACAGTGGAAAGGGTGTCCTCAGGGAAAGAACCTATCTGCATAAACTCCACCTAGTGAAAGGAGAAAACCTAAAAGGCTTGCTTCTGGAAAGTAGTTGCTTTAACTTACAAAAGCTGCTGCTAATGTGGTCAAAGAGGGTGAAGGTTCATCCCAAGCTGGCAGGTGAACTTGGCAGTGCTGTTTATGTGTTACTTTGCAGTATGTGGCTTTTGAGATTTAAAAGATTGCAAGAATGAGTGAGCCATGCTTTCTTTCTCTGTTGTTTCAGAGAGTCAGTAGGGGCCAAGAAACACATGGCAAGGAATCTCTGTGTGAAGGCCCTGAGAGGGCAGAAAGCCTTCGGAAACCATTGTGTGAAGCTATGAAAGTGAACCCAGAGCAGCAGTGGAGTGCTTGAGATGTTGATGGTACCAGAACCACAAGACTCCTGCCAAGGACAGCTGTGTACGAGGACTGGAAACAGAACAAGTGGAAGATGTAAATTTCCGGCAGCAAAGCTGGAGAAAACTAGGTTATCTAACCATTTGCACCTAAAGTTCCAGACTTTAAACATAGAGCTACAGGATTTGGTGTTTGCTCTATTGGGTTTTAGTCTTTCTTTGGTTCGGTGTTTCCTTACTATCCCCCATTCCTCCTTTAAAGAGCAGGACTGTATACTTTGCCATTTTATGTTGGAAAAATGTGCTTGCTTTTTATTTTATAGAGGGGTATATTTAAGAGAGTGCCTTAAATCTCAGAACAAACTGGACTTTTAAATATTGTTTGCACTGTGAAAGACTAGAGAGACTTCCACAATTGGACTAAGTGCATTTTGCATTATGATATGGCCACAAGACTAGCAACCAGGAAGAGGAATGTGGTTTAAATTAGAAATGTCCCCTACAGACTGGGGTATTTGAACACTTGGTCCCCAATTGATGGTGCTTTTTGAGGGAATGCTATGAAATCTATGTGGTTTGGCCTGCTGGAGTATGTATGTCACTGGAGGCAGGCTTTGAGAATTTAAAGCTTTACCTGACATCCAGTTCACTCTCTGCTTTGTGTTTGCAGTCAGAAATATGCTCTCTCAGCTTCATGCTCTGGTCAACTACTGTCATGCCTTTCTCACCATTGTGGATGATTCCTCTGGAACCATAAGCTGAAATAAACCAACTCTTCCTTTCATAAGCTTCTCCTGGTCATTGTATTTTATATGCTTACAGAAAGTGACTAGCTCACCTGGAAATCACAGTAAAGTTTGCATCACATATGCCATAGTTGGAAAGAGGAAGGCTTGCAGCTCTAATCACTGTGCGGGGTGGAGTTATGTTTAAAAGACTATGGTTCAAGCAAGAAGGCAAACAATGCCAAGTACCCTTCAGTCAATTAGAAATAGAAGTTTCACCCTCATCACAGTTGACATGCAGTCATATGCATAAGGAGACCCTTTAATTTTCGAAGTGCTGGGGGGGTGTGGAACCAAGGGCTGCGTATGTGCTAGTCCGGTACTCTACCATAGAATTCCACTCCTAGGGAGACTCTTCAGATAGAGCATTGGAACGAACACTGGTCATAATACAGGGTCTCTCAAGCTTCCAAGAATTTGCCATCTTTTCTATTTTATCTTTTAGAGACAAAGACACAAATTCAGCACTCATTAGTTCTTCATGCCCTGGGAACATAAACATACTCAATGTTGGCCAAAATTTTCAGATTTCTGGATGGAAAGAGTGTTTTCATTGTCTTAGCATTTGAACAGCACTGAAGTCAAAGCCAAAAGTCCATTTGGGAATATAGACCGGTGAGCAGAGCTAGTTTTTCTGGTCATTGACACATGATACAGAAGATTGTCTTGAAGAATTGTTTCTCCTCTTCTTTTTGGGAAGTCAATGATTTCTTAAAAGTGAAACATCTTTTTAGACAGGGTCTGTCTAAGGCTAGCTGTCCTGGAACTCACTCTGTAGACCAGGCTAGACTGGAACTCAGAGAGCCTGTATCTGCCTCCCAGAGTGCTGGGGTTAAAGGCTTACACCACCATACCTGGCTCTGAACAATTTTTTTTAATTTACAACTTGACTTTATGAGCTGGGTTGTGAGAACCCACAAGTGACTCTGTTTCCATCTGGAATTGATTCTGACTTATGGGTCATTTGAGTTCAAGCTTGCTTGTTTCACTGCTTGAGAGCCATGAGAAGGTTCTGATTAGACCCATGGGAAAGAGCACATTATCTTAAGACACAGGCTGGTGATGGGCCAGCAAAAAGGCACATAGAGATAGGGAATGAAGCTGCTTGCTGCTAGTGGGACTCATGTGATAGATAGCGAGCCTGCCTGCTCTGATTCAAGGACAGTGCAGGGAGCTGGATAACTGACTAAGCTTTGTTCTGCTTTGCCTTTAGTCTGTATAAAACCAGGCTCCAAATTAAACTTGGGGCTGTCCAGTATGCTGTCTGGCATTGACCAGGCAGTCCTCCTAACTCTATACTGTTTTCTTTATTTCTCTGTCCTAGTGCCCAATTGCAGGTACCTTAGCTGGCTGGTTGGAGCAGGCCCTGACACTGGGTGATTTCATACCTCGCAGATAGGGGCAGAAGACCTGGAATTTATCGTGGATAAATAAGGATCCGAGAAAACAGATAGGCTGATGGATGTTTATTCAGGGAGAAATCACAACAGAGACAGATGACCTCCAGCAGGTTCCCATCCCAAGGATGATGCGTCCGCAAGCTATCTTCCTGTCTAGGACCAGGAAGCAAGAGAGAGCTGCTTAGGTCACCGACCCCAGATTTAGTTCCCCCAGGTCAAGTCCACACCTGTCCCACCCCTAATGGGCGTGGTCAGTGCAACAGGTGCGGGCGGGGTGAATATCTCACTACAGCAGTTCAAGTTTACAGTAATTTCAAGGCAGCCAGGGCTACATGAGCATCTGTGTAAAAATGGCCTTATGGATAAAATATAGGCTTAGCTCTAGCCTGTGTTATAGGAATGTAATCAAAAGCAACAAGGGACACGTATTCCTTTAGTAATGTCCCACTGTGGCAGCAAATGATTCATACCTGGCATACCTTTTAATGTGTGTTCCACAGCTATCATTTGCATGAGCTACAAACCACAAGATCCTTGTCTCCTTGGTAACTGAGCCCAAGACAATAACTAATCATGGCACTCTGGGGTTTTGGATTTCAATACATAAGATTTTGTTTTGTTTTTCAGTTGCAAAAAAAATACCTTTACAACTTTGACATAAATTAGGGGTATATTTGATTTTTTCTTATCATACATATCAATCCCAATTCCCTCTCCCCCCATCCTCCCATGCCCCCACAACCACCGCCCTCCCATTCCCCATCCACTCCCCCGGGAGGGTGAGGCCTTCCAGGATTGACCATCAAAATCTGTCAAGTCATTTGTGGTAGACCTAGGCCCTCCCTCCTGTCTCTAGGCTAAGGGAGTATCCCTCCATGGGGAATGTGTTCCCGAAGTTCTTTCATGAACCACGGATACATCCTGGTTCCACTGTCAGAGGTCCCTTAGACTGCTCAGGCCTTCTAACTGAGTCCAATGCTGGATTTTCAGCTACCAGTCTCGGGGTCCCTTGTTCAGGTCTGCTGTCTCTGTGGGTTTCTGCAGCCTAGGCTTGACACCTTTGCTTATCACTTCTCCCTCTCTGCAAATGGATTATAGGAGTTCAGCTTAGTGTTTAGCTGTGGGTGTCTGCTTCTGCTTCCATCAGCTACTAGATGAGGCTCTAGAATGACATATAAAGTAGTTATCAATCTCATTATCACGGAAGGACATTGAATTTAGCCTTTCCACTTTTGCTCAGATTGTTAGTTGGGGTCATCCTTGTAGGTCTCTGGACATTTCCCTAGTGCCAGATTTCTCTTTTTAATCTATAATGGCTCCCTCTATTATGGTATCTCTTTTCTTGCTCTCGTCTATTCTTCCCCTGACTCAATCTTCCTGCTCCTTCATGTCTCCTCTCCTTTCCTCTTCTCCCTTTCCCTTTCTTCTAACTCCCTCTCCACTCACTCCTCCCACCCACCTCTCCCTCCCAACATGCTCTGGATATATGTGTGATACTGGGAATGGAAGCCAGGACCTTCCACTTTCTAGGCAAGTACCTTACCACTAAATTACACATCCAGCACTGAAACATATTGGTGAAAGTATGGTGCATACAGAAAAGGCACATATCATAAGCATATAGCTCAGCATATTCTTGCAATATAAACAGAATATGACCAGTATCCCAGAATATCCTCCCTGTACTACACCTTTATAGGAACTACACATAGGCTAAAGATAAATACTCTCCTAATTTTAACAGCATATACTTATTTTGCCTGGTTTTTAAAAAGTAGATTTATTTCATTTTTATGTGTGTGAGTCTTTTGATTCCATATATGTTTGTGTACCATGTACATGCCTGGTACCCACTGAGACCAGAAGAGACCATTGGATCCCTTGGAAACTGGAATTATGGATGAATGTGGGCCGTCCTGTGGGAACTGAACCCAGGTCCTCATGAAAAATAAGTGCTTTTAACAGATGAGCCCTAGCCAGGCCCATTTTGCCTGTTTTGTGTGTTATATAAATTGAGTCAGTTATAGATCATATAATGAATGATAGATTTTTTTATTTTTTATTTTTGTAATTCACATGATGAGGGTAAAATTCCTTCATATTGTCACATGTGGTTGTACATAACCCATTCTCATTATATATTCTAGTGC
Organism: Phodopus roborovskii; assembly: GCF_943737965.1. Classification (NCBI taxonomy): domain Eukaryota; kingdom Metazoa; phylum Chordata; class Mammalia; order Rodentia; family Cricetidae; genus Phodopus; species Phodopus roborovskii. Next base: position 253,955 of record NW_026126010.1, on the reverse strand, counting down.
ATGTAGATATTTATCTAATCTACTGTTGATAGACACGGACTGTTTGCAGCTTGGAACAGTGATACTATATACTGTTAGGCTTGCACTAAGAGGTGGGCCACTAGGTTCAGCTTTATACAATCTGTTTTGCAAAATGACTGTGCTAATATACATGTCTACCAACACAGTGAATTCTAGGCACACTTAATATTCTCTTTTAAAAAAAGAAAAATTTTGTGTGGAGGAAGGCTTTGGGAGAATGAAAAATCTTGTGCCTGGTCTAAAAATTCTTATGTAGTCATGGATGCTTTTGAACTTCTGAACCTCTTGCTTCCACTTGTCAAGTTCTGGGGTTACAGGCATGTCCCAACATGCCCAGTTTATGTTGTGCTGGGAATTATTACTAGGGCTTTGTGAATACTAGGCAAGCATACTACCAACGGAGCTGCAGCCCCAGCCAGCTATGATCTTTCTTACTATAGCTATTAATGGTGTGTGTATAGTGATATCTCAGTGCAATTTTGGTTTTTATTCTCTTATTCTTCAATTGTAGCATTTCGTAGAATTGGCACATCAGTTATATTTGAGTCTCAAGATCCAGGCATGTTACTCACAAAATTATACTTTCTTTCAATTACTACCATAAATGTAGAAGGTTTTCACTTTCCACATCTGTACTACCTAGTTTTTTTTTTGGGGGGGGGAGTTGTTTTGTTTGTTGGTTTGGTTTGGGGTTTTTGTTGTTTGTTTGTTTGTTGTCAACTTGACATAAGCTAGACTCATGTGAGAAGAAACTTTAATGAGCAAATGCCACCATCAGATTGTCTTGTACGTGGGGCATTTTCTTGATTGATAATTAATGTGAGAAGACAACGCCCACTGTAGATGAGGCCACACCTGGCATGTGGTTCTGGGTAGTGTAGGCAGGCTGATTAAGGCATTGGGAGCAAGCAGTGCTGCTCTGTGGCCTCTACTTCAGTTCCTGTTCCCAGGTTCCTGTTTTGAGTTCTTGCCTTGACTTCCCCCAAATGATACACTTCAGTCTATAAGACAAATAAGCCCTTTCCAGGCTGGAGAGATGGCTCAGTAGTTAAGAGCTGGTTTTCTAGAGGTCCTGAGTTCAATTCCCAGCAACCACCTGATGGCTTACAAACATCTGTGGTGGGATCTGGTGCTCTTTTCTGGCCCGCAGAGATACATAGAGACAGAACATTGTATATACAATAAATAAATCTTTTAAAAAATCCAAAAAACAAATAAGCCATTTCCTCCCCAAGTTGCTTTTGGTCATGGTAGTTTATCACAGCAATAGAAAGCAGACTAACACAACTATCCCAATGCTTGATTTTATTAGTTTTCTTTTTGCAGGATTAGGGATAAAACCCAGGGCCTCATGTATTCTATGTAAATGTTCCACCATTTAACTATAGCTCTATCTAATATCAGTCTTTAAATTGTAGCTATTGTAGTTCATACAGTGATACTATAATGGACTAGACATTGCTGATGCACTTATTTCCTGTATATATGTATATATTTATTGGCTCATGGTTTTCAGTCATGGTTGCTTTCCCTGTGTTTAGGCCTGTGGTGAAGACATACATCACTGTGGCAGGAGTATATGGTAGAGGAGGATGTTTTCCTCATGGTAGCCATGAAACAAATAGAATTATGGAGCTGGGGACTCAGTATTTCCTTCAAAGGCATGCCCACAATGGTCCAATTCTTTCAACTATTCCCTACCTCCTAAAGGTTCCACCTCCTCCAAATACCACCACAAACCTGGTATCAAGCCTTTAACATGGGCCCTTTGAGAGACATCGAAAATTCAAAAACAAGCCACGAGGAAGCTCATGAAGCCTCAATGAAACTAGGGGAAGCTGACCTGACTTGGAGTGCTAAAAATAATAGTAATGTTAGAACCAAATATTTTGAAAAGGCTAACATCACAGTTTCCTGAGACTTCAAAGCTGGGTAAACAACAGACCAGACCAAAAAAAAAAAAAAAAAAAAAAAAAATCAGTAGAGAGAAAAAGCAATAAATGAGCATTGATAAGTTTCTCTATATTGTAGGGGATGAGGTAGGCTTTATTCATGATCACAAAAACATTGAAGAGGGCCTGTTAGTGACTCATCTAGTGACAAGTTTCAGGCCTTGTCTTAGGGTTACTATTGCTATGATGAAACATGACCAATGCAACTTGAGAAGGAAAGGGTTTATTTAGCTTACACTTCCACAGAATGGTTCATCAAAGGAAGTCAGGGCAGGGACTTAAGCAGGCAGGAACCTGGAGGCAGGAGCTGATGCAGAGGCCGTGATGGGAGGTGGGGGTGGGGGGGCTACCTACTGGCTTGTTCGTCATGGCTTGCTCAGCTTGTTTTCTTATAGAACCCAGGATCATCATCCCTGGGATGGTACCACCCACAATAAGCAGAGCCCTCCAACATCAATAACTAATTAAGAAAATGCCTTATGGAGCTATTTTCTTAATTGAGGCTCCCTCTTTTAAGATAACTCTAGCCTGTGTCAAGTTGACACAAAACCAGCCAGCACAGGCCTGTACAAGCAAGAATGACTACCAGTGCAGACTTATAATAGACATTCTGAAACATTCTTTTAGTGGAGGATGTACTGATTTGAGAAGTATGGCCTCAACTTTTGGCAAATTATTGTCTGACACTGAATGGTATTGGCCCACCGATAGCCCCAAGGGAGCTGCCTGGAATTCTTCAAGAAGAGAAGTGACATCAGTTAAGTAAGGGTCCCTGAGAAGCTAACAGGAAACATCTGCAACAGGCTAGTGAGGACCCTTATGCTATCTCACTATGTCTCATCTATAACCAAATTTGTCCCTCTCTCCTCTGTACTTTAAATGGCTAATGGTCAATGTTGCCGCTTGGAGAAATTTTCCTCTTATGGGACAGTTCATCAAACTCTGTTAACAGGTTCAGAAGAACTAATCAAATTATACAATTCTCTGCTAATGCATGTAATGTAATCAAACAAACAATGTTTGGTCATATAAGAGACATGGAAACAAATGGTATATAAAAATGGATATTTGGATGAGCTCAGCTCTCAGCTTTTTCACAAATGTCGGATGGGTGTCAGCCATGTCCAATAAAATTTACTCCTATCTCTCCACTTGGGTCTGCCATCCCTTGGTTTCCTACTGCACAATAACTATACAAACTGAAGGAATGCTAAGTTCTACCAAATTAGCTCCTACAACTCCTTAAGCAAATGCACAACAGAAACCCCAAAGCAACAGCAATAGCCACGAAAGGAGGATAATAACAAGGAGCTGATCCAATATATTATTTCTAATGTCAAGTATTTAAGTATGAGACAAATGAAAATATTATGCACAAATGAATTGTCCTCTGGGGAAACTTTCTCTGTGGGTGCCACATTCTGTATTTAATTGATTAAAGATTCCAAACCAGCAATTATAAATTTGTTCAAGGACTAAAGAAAACCATTACTAAAAAATTAAAATATGATGACAATGAGTTACTAAATAGAAACATAAAGGAATTAAATGTCCTTTATAAAAGATAGTCATTTTGACAATCTATAACACAAATTTCATAAGAAGAGATTGACATCAGATTTTCTATGAGCAGCAGAAGAAACCACTGCAGTATAAACTTTCTGTCCCACCAGATCCCACCACCCTTCAGCCCCAAATAAGCACATGGACGCTATCTTAATTATAAAACTGTTGGCTGATGGCTAGAGCTTCTTACTGACTAGCTCTCTCTTAATTATTGTACCATAACTACTGATCTATATATTTCTACATGGCCATATCTTACCAGAGAATGTCTGGAGTGTCCTACCTCCCTGGTCTTTACATGGCTTCTCTTTCCCTCTCCCCAGCATTCTCCTCATCTCCTAGCCCCCTAACTTCCTGCCTCTATTAGCCAATCAGTGTTTTATCCATCAAACAATAAGAGAAACACATATACAAAAGGACATCCCCCATCAAATTAATAATCTCAATATTATCCAATTTAAATGACAGAAAGTGAAAGTGGAGTAATATAGAGTCTCAGAGACCAGAAGACATCATCAGGCTTACAGATATTTAATGGAGTCTCACATAGAAGAGAAAAGAAAAGGAGCAAAAAATTTGAAGAACTAATGACCAAAAACATTATATGAAGTATGAATTTACACCCAAATTGTATTAGTAAGCTCTGTAGAAGGATAAGGTGACTGTAATTAGCTGTTTCTTTACATCAGACTCCTGCATAGGGAACAAGCAATTGGGCCCTTTGAAAAACAAGTCAGGTAAAGTCAGAATCCAAGGCATGTATCTGAACAGAAAGTGTCTTGCTGCCACATATGATGAGCTTAGTATATTTGATTCAAACACTAACAATACCATCTACTATTTAGTGAACCAAACCAGAGTATTTTAAGTAGCACAATTTTTTTAGAAGTAATTAGATAAGGTGAAATTGAAAACATGACAAAATATATTTTTGTTAACATCAAATTGTTATACATGTATTCCAACAAATATATTACAGTAAATGTCAGGCTTCGTGGAGAGACAATTCAAGTTGTATTCCCAAACAATTAATGATTTTCAATGTCCAATATAAAGAGTCTTTAAGACAGTTCTCTATAACATTTTAATTCCATACACTTAATCAACAAATGGGAGATGAAAGCAGCCAGTCATGTCAAATCTGTAATAAATAATGTAACACGAACTGACTTGACAAAGAAGGCTAAAGTCAATTCTTTATTTCTTCTGCTGATGGACAGATCTCTAGGTCACCACATTCTGACAGCAGTAAGTATATTTCTTAACATCATTCTATTTAAAAATTGATTGGTTGTTTAGAGGCATAATTTGTAAAGCATCATAATCAAATTAAATGAGCTTTTGTATTTTCTTAGGAAACACCCACAAGCACCACAGCCAAAGCCCTTAAACTCCTTGTAGGCTTCAATGTGTGAGCTCAGACTTTGAACTTGGAGCTCTTTATCTGGATAGAGACTAGATTATATCCCCAAAGCACCACAGGAGAGTCCAGGTTAAAGAGAACCTCATCCATTTACATCATCTTCTCCTAAAGAACCTAAAGGCTTGGGACATCACTTAATAGAATCATTTTTTGACTCTACAGATATAACATTAGCTCTTGTAATTCTGGATAACTTTCCAAAGCTGTGAGTTTGATGAAAGGGTATCCATCTAGCATCCTCCTGTAATGAGGGGGCATGTGTAGACCCTGTAATTAGCTATTACTAAGAGAAAGAATTGAAAGCCAGGATAAAAGGCACTGCCAATTGAAGTAGCCTGTGGGTCCCATACCAGTCAGGTGGTAGGCTTAGGTACAAGGTCCCCTGCTCACAGCATCCTCTTATGTCAGTTCAGGAGACATTCAGGATTCATTGAGACATCTGCTGTCTGCCTCTCTGTTATTTGAGACATTTAGGATGTAGACTCTGAGACCCTTCACTGGGTAAGAGAATCTATCCTCCCTTTGTGTGAGACATGAGGAGTAATTTACCTTTAAGATAAAGAGGAGTAGTTTTTTTTTTTTTCCTGGTTTGGCCTACATGGCCAGAGCTGGTCAGACTGATGCAGCCAGAGGCAGAAGCAGCAGATTTCTGGCAGGTCTAACTTCTGATGCATCCTTATCTTATAATGAGCTAGCATGCAACTTACTCTGGTAGGATGTTGCTCCATCTAAAGGAACTTGTGCTCCATCCAAGAGAACTGCTTGAGTTGGAGGTTTTCCTGTAATGCAAGTGTACTGAAGTTTAACACATTTTATTCAAGAGTTCTATCTTTTATAAAAAATATATATACATATATGAGATTTTGAATATTATTTTACATAAAACAAACTAAGTTTACTTTAAAGTTGTATTTCTTGCTTTAGAATTACAGAAGACTATACATGGGAGATGAAAATTGGTCTCCCCTTCCAAATTTGTCCCAGCAAATAAATTATATTTGTACTTAGCCTGACTTGTCAGCTTGACTATATCTGTAATGAACTACAATCCAGAAATGGAGGGCACACTTGTGATCCTGATCTTGAGGCAGGAAGACAACATGCCTTCCATCCAGATCTAGAGGCTGGAAGACACAGCTTTTTATCTGGATCTTGGGGCAGGATGACACACACCAGATCTAGAGGTAGAAAGGCACAACTTTAATCTAGGCCACACCTTCTGGTGGAAGCCTATATAAGGACAATAGAAGAAGGAAGCATTGTTTGTTCTTCACCTGCTTGCCTTCACCTTGTTAGCACATTAATTCCTTCACTGGTATTGGAGCCTACTTCTTTGGGATTGGAGCATATGCAGAAGACCAGTTGAGCCACAGCCTCATGGGACTGAGAAATTACTGGATTCTTCGACTTTTCACTTACAGCTAGCCATTGTTGAACTGCAGCCTGTAGGTCATTCCAGTAAATTCCATAATATATATATATATGTATATATATATATATGTGTGTGTGTGTGTGTGTAATATATATACACATATAGATAGATAGATAGATAGATAGATAGATAGATAGATAGATAGATAGATAGATTCATTCTATAAGTTCTGCAACTCTAGAGAGTTGGCTTAACTTGTATATCTTAATTACTTTTAACAGTTTAGAACAAATTGGTGTCTTGTATAAGATTAGGCCTCTATAATTTTATTCCTGTTAAATTAGAGCCTTAAGAAGTTATAATTCTTGAATTAGAGATCCTTTGATATCAAAATAATCTTTTAACCATAAATACAACCCAGAGAGACTGGGACCCTCATTTTCCTGATCCTTTTATAATGTACATTTACAAAATGTCAATTTTTATATGACCCTCCTTCACCAAATAGCTAAAGCTTAACAAAATTAGCAGATATATATGACTACATATGCATATTTAAGCATTTTCTTTTTTTATTTATTTATTTTTATTTAATTTTATATAACAAAGTCCAATTAAATGAAAACAAACATTTATACACAATATTTGGGAATTTGGGCGTCGTTCTTTCCAAACTACTTCCTGCTGGTTAGGGGCGCTGTCTTGGGGGATTCGAAGAAGATTCAGATATCCTAGCTGTAGTCTGCAGGGCTGTTTTGTCCAGCTGTTTGGAATGTAGGATCAGCTTGTACTCTGTTTCAGGCGGTCTGGCGTGATCAAACCATATTAGTCTGGAAGGAATCCACATCTTTTCATTTTCTGTGGAAACAAAAGTAGAAATACTTTTCCCCAGTAACTTGTTCTTCAACTTAAATTTTGGAGTCAAAGCGTTTTTTTTTTTAATTTATTATTTTACATGTCGATCCCAGTTCCCTCTCCCTCCCCTCCCTCCCTCCCCTCCAGCCCTCCCTCCCTCCTTCCCTCCCCTTTTGCCCTCTCTGCCCTCTCCCATGCAATCTAAACACCCTCCCCTCCCAACCCCCCACCACAATACCATATGTAGGGGAATGCCATCCAGTTGGGGTCATGTAGATCTGACAGGTCCTATGAAGTAGGGACTAGTGCTTCTCTCCTATCTCTAGAATAAGGCAGTTATCCCTCCATGGGGGATATGTTTGCAAAGTCCTTTTGTGCACCAGGGATACATCCTGGCTCCACTGTCTGAGGTCTTAGACTGCTCAGACCTTCTGGCTGAGACCCATATTCAGGGGGGTCCGAGTCAGTCCCCTGTTGGCTTCCCAGCTATCTGTCTAGTGGCCCTTAGCTCCTCCTTGTTCAGGTAAGCTGTCTCTGTGTACTTCTACCGCATGGTCTTGTCCTCTCCATCTGCTTCTGGGTTCTAGTTCGACTCAGTGTTTATGTATGGGTGTTTGCTCCTGTTTTCAACAGGCATTAGTTGAGGACTCCACTTGATAGACCACCATAACTAAGAGTTTATAAGCCTTAATCATCAAATATATATTGCATAGAGCTTGTTCATGTTTTTGTCCTCATATGTTATTTTTCATTTTCAGAACAAAAATCATCATCTTGGAGACCTGCTATTGCCTCCCGTCTTAGTTTGAGTTTTGTTTTTTTTTTTAAAGATTTATTTATTATTATAATGTTCTGCCTGTTTGTAATGCCTGAAGGCCAAGAGGGGACCAGATCTCATTATAAATGTTTGTGAGCCACCATGTGGTTGCTGGGAATTGAACTCTGGTCCTCTCAAAGAACAGCCAGTACTTGCTCTTAGCCATCTCCCCAGCCCTTAGTTTGGGTTTCTACTGCTGCCACAAAATACCATGACTAAAATCAATTTGGGGAAGAAAAGGGTTATTAGACTTATACTTCAGCATTGCTGTTTTATCGCCGAAGGGAGTCAAGACAGGAATTCAACAGGGCAGGACCCTGATGTAGAGGCCATGGAGGGGACCTGCTTACTGGCTTGCTTCCCATGGCTTGTTCAACCCATGTTACAGAACCCAAAACCACCAGCCCAGGGATGGCCCCATCAACCATGGGCTTGACCATCCCTTGTTGATCACTAAATGAGAAAATGCCTTACAGCTGGATCTTCATTTCTTCAACAGGTTCATTCCTCTCTGATGACTCTATTTTGCATCAAGTTGACACAAAACCAGCCAGTACAACTGACCCCTTGTCAACTTGGCACACAAACACATCACTATTAAGCTACAACCCTTCCTTTCTTGTTCATACCCAAGATCTCACATTTAAGAACATAAATAACTTAAAATTCCCATAGTCTTTACATAGTAAAACAAGTCACTTTTAAAACCCAAAGTCTTTCCAAATTCAAACTCTTTCAGCTGTTGGCTCCAGTAAAATATTCTTACTTCATGAGGGAATAATCAGGGCACAGTCACAATCCAAATCAAAGCAAAACCAAATTCCAACCATGCAATGTCTGGGATCCGCTCACAAACTTCTGGATTCCTCCAAGGCCTTGGGTCACTTCTCCAGCTCTACCCTCTGTAGCACACACAGCTTGTCTTCTCAGCTCCAGCTGGCTCCATTCCACAGCTGCTATTTTTCTTGGTAGTCTCCCATGGTACCAGCATCTCCAAAATACTGGGGGTTTCTACTGCAACAAAGCTGTACTTTCACCAATAGCCTTTCATAGGCTCTCTTTGTGGTGCCAAGCCTTAATTTATTTGCATAACCCCTTCATTCCTGAGCCTTCAACAGCCACCAAAGTTTATCCTTCACCAATGGCCTTTCCTGACCTCTCATACTGACAAGCCTCAGTTTTTCTCCATGACCCCTTCATGCCTCCAAAACCAGTACCACCTGGGTGACTCTTACACTATCAAATATGGCTGTCAGCACAAGGACAACCTTGGCCATCACTAGAACACAGTTTCTGTGTGCTGACTCTCAGGAAACATTTCCCAGAAGATTTCACCTCAGTGATGCTGTAAAGCCACATGGTACTCCAACGTGAGCCCATCAGGCTCATACTCTTTTCATAAACAAGAATTAAATCTAAGTTACATTTGTGCTATTTTATAGCAAAATAACTATACATCCTTTCTAAAGTCACACTCAATGAATGTATAAATCTTAAAATACAAAAAGTTAATATTTCAACTAAAGCTTTAAACATGGTAAACAAAATCAAAGTTAAAGGGGGAGAACTCAGACAGATAAACATCTTGCCACTTGTAATCTCTATGAGAAATAGTTTACTTTTAGTTGTTCTCAAGAACAAAGCAATTTTTTCCTGTGCTGTTCTGATTTGCTATCAGTTCCCCTGTCACAGAGTCAGGTGTACAGCCAGACCCAGAACAGAGATTTTGGAGGAAACTTTTAAACAAACATGCCTGGCTCTGGAACACATGGACCAACATATAACTCCAGAGCTGCCTTCTCAGTAGAGTAGAACAGCATAAAACAATTTTTCAATATTATCCATACCCAAAAGGTATCCCTGCAAGAGTGGACTCTGTAATCTATATATCCATACCTAGTTGGTGTGTGTCTGCAGATTGGAGTAGACAACAGGCAGGATTTTCCAGATTTGGAGGAACATAGTGGGTCAAAAGCATAAGGCAAAGAGACATAAGGCGAAAGAGTCCTGTGGTAGTTTGAATATAATTGATCCCTTTAAGCTCATAAGGAGTGGCACTATTAGGTGGTGGAGCCTTGCTGGAGTGGATGTGTCCTTGTTGGAGGAAGTGTGTCACTGTGGGGGTGGGCTTTGAAGTCTCCATGCTCAAGTTACTTCTAACTCAGACCACTTCCTGCTGCCTGCTGGACAAGATGTAGAACTCCCAGCTCCTTCACCATGTTGCACCACGAAAATGGACTAAACCTCTGAAAATGTAAGTGACCCCAATTAAATGTTTTTCCTTTATAAGAATTGCTATGGTCTATGATCATGGTGTCTCTTCACAGCAGTAGAAACCCTAATATAAGTTCTATGCTAGATCACTTAAGAATAATTATAATTGTAAAGATGTAAGTTTGGAGACCAAGCAGAAACATCGGGCATTCTGGTCCTGGTCATGATTCTAACCCAGGGCCTTGAGAAGATTTAGGTGAACCATGAGGTATATGGGAGAGAGACCTCAGACCACACTGGCATTGTGTCTTGTGGAGTTACCTAAATCACTCTAGATATTAGAAATTGAAAGATGTAAATGTGGGCCAGCAGTGGCCATTTGTGCAATGTATATTGAGGCCAGATTTGGACCAAGAGCTGAACAAGTGACCCTGGTGTGAGGTCTCCTAAATGGAACTTTGAGGAATGGAGAATTTGGAACCCATGGTGGGCATCCTCAACCTGTTCAGTTCCAGTGCTAAGGGCCAGTGGAAGGCTCTCAGGAGTTTCTGCTCTTTTGAGTGGTGGAGAATTCCTGTAATCTCAGCCAAGCTTTTCAACCAGTGGAAAGTCTCCTGTGTCTTTGGCTGACTGGGTTTTAAGACAGAAGAAAGCTTCAGTGAGCTCACAGACTTAACCAGAGCACCTCTGAGTTTGTTCCAATGGATTATCTTGTTCCAGCAGTTTACTGTGTTGCATGCATGCCCTGTTCTGGCTTAATTCAGCTGAGCTCCTGTCTAAAATGTAAGACTATCAAGTTGAGACAGTAAGGTAGGGGGCAAAGCCAGGGAGTGAAAAGAAAAGGCTTCCTGGGGGAAAAAAAAGGTGATCCTGCCAGACCCTCAGGTCCTAGAGTGCAGGTTTAGAGCTGCCTGCTAGGGATGAGGGCTACAAATGAGTTTTTGGGTCTTTAGGCACCATTATATCACATTATTAAAAGGCAGCTGTGGAGAGATGGAAGGTGTTAAAAAAAAAGAGAGAGAGAGAGCCTTGGTCTGACGGTAGGTGGAAACATGTTTATGACCAAGGGGACATCTTTGTCACCCAAGTGTGTGGATAATCAAAATTCCTACAGAAGATGGGATGTAGCCATTTATAAGGAGCTGATGCAGAGGCCATGGAAGGGTGATGCTTACTGGCTTGCCTCCAATGCCTTGCTCAACCTGCTTTCTTATAGAATCAAGGACTGCCAGCCCAGGGATGGCACCACTCACAATGGGCTGGGCTCTCCCCATCGATAACTAATTAAGAAAATACCTTATATCCAGATATTATGGAGGCATTGTGTCAAGTTGACAAAAAAAAATCAAGCAGTAAAGAGGGTATCCTAGTAAAGCTTTCTATTACTTTGATAATGCACCATGACCAAAAAGCAACTTGGAGAAGAGTTCATTTCAGCTTACACTACCACATCATAGTTCATCATCCAAGAGAATCAAGGAAGGAACTCAAGACAGGAATCTTAAAGCAGAAACCATAGAGGAATATTGGTTCTGGCTTTTTCCTCGTGGCTTGCTCAGCATGCTTTCTTTCTTTTCTTTTCTTTCTTTCTTCCTTCCTTCCTTTCTTTCTAATATTTATTGGAAAATATCATACAAGAAGCAAGACCAAATACCTACAAGACTACAGCTACATTTGTCACTATGAAAGGCAGACAGCAGGCCTGATTACTGCCCATCTCATCTAAAGGTTTTTTTCAGCTGGAATCTGCTGCCATGATTCCTGTTTTCTCAAATGTAAACAACTACTTGATACGATTCTTGATCCAACTCTCCTGGAACTTGCTTTGTAGACCAGGATGACCTCGAACACACTGAGATCCACCTGCCTCTGCCTCTGCCTCCCGAGTGCTGGGATTAAAACTGTCAACCAGCATTGGTCAGCATGACTCATAATTTTTAAAAATTTTGCAAAGCATGAGTCTGGAGAAATGGCTCAGCAGTTAAGACCACTGACTGCTCTTCTGAAGGACCTGGGTTCAATGCCCAGCACCCACATGGCAGCTCACAACTGTCTGTAACTCCAGTTTCAGGGGATCTGAAACCCTTGTGCCAATGTACAGAAAATAAATTTTTTAAAAACATTAAAGGGCTGGAGAGATGGTTAAGGAATAAAGAGCACTGACTTCCTCCAGAGGTCTTGAGTTCAATTCCCAGCAACCACATTGTAGCTCACAACTGTAGGACCCCAAGGCACCTTGAGCTAGCCTGAAGCTGTTGGCAGGAACTCCTTGCCCCAAGGCTGTTGTTGGTACTCTTCCCGTTTTGATAACACACCTCGTGACAACACACCCCGTGATAACACACACCCTGTGAAAACACATACTTCATGACAATACATACCTCATGAAAGACAACACACACCTCGTAGGGAGGAGCTAAGCCTAAAATTCCTGTAATTTTTCCACTGTGCTTTAAGTCGGTATTTAAGCCTGTTCTTTCCCCTCAATAAATGGCATTTGGCGTTCCGACATTGCCATTGAACGAATGACCCGCTGTCTTGTCTTTATTTCAATCTCTAGGCCTTCGCCCGATTCGTGGAAGAGATGGTAGCGCTACACATAACCATCTATAATGAGATCTGATACCCTCTTCTGGTGGGAAGGGATACATGCAGACAGGATATATCTTTAAAAGTGTACAAAGCCCTTTCATTTTTGTCATGAAAATAATAGATCTGAGAGAGATTTGTAAAAGCAACCAGCCTGGGGTTGATATTCCCCATGAGCCTTGGGGTGGCTGGCTAGACCATAAGTCCAGCTACCATAACTCTCAAGGTGGACCAAGGTCCCCCAACCCCAGCTGCTCAGCATCCCTCAGAATACACTGCTGGCCTGGGAGAGGGTCCCTGGATTTACCCTCCTTGGGCCCTCAGCTTTGTGGGTGGGTGGCAGAGACCTCATGTGGTTTGAAGGAAGTCTACTTCTGAAGTAAAAATACAACTGCAATTGGGTTTGTTACTGTGCTGTGCTTTTCTTTTTTCCACCTGGCTCTGCATCCCGAGTGCTGGGATTAAAGACATGCACCACCAGCACCTGGCATACTGTGCTTTCTAATATAGTCCAGGACCATCTACCCAGGAGTGGCCCCACCTGCAGTGAGTAGGGCCCTCCCTCATCAATCAAAAAAAAATGCAACACTGGCTTATCCATAGGCCAATCCGGTGGGTAAATTTTCTCTATTGAAGTCCCTCTTCCAAACTGACGGTAGCTTATTATTTTAAAAACTACCAGGACAAGGGTAAGAGTACAAACTCAAATGAGTGGAAGAGAAAACATAATGAAAGGAAACAAGAAGGAAGAAAAGGCTACACAATTAAAGGAAGTTAGTAGAGGGAAAGAAAGGAAATGAAGCAAAGGATGGGAAAGGATGGAGAGTCGGGCAGAGAAAAGAAGGGAAGGGACATTACTAGAAGATGGAGTAAGTGGACTTGGAGAAACTGTGGGTGAATGAAAGTGATGGAAAGGAAAGTAGAATGGTTAAGGAAAGAAAGACAAATGAAAAAAAAAAAAAACAGGAAAAGGGTACAGAAAGGAAGTTTAGGGGGGAAACACACAGAAAAGGAGAGTAAAAACAAAGGAAGAGTAGAGAGATGAAGAGAAAATAAACAATTAAAAATGGAGATAAGAGAAGATGATTAGCTGGAATAATGAGAAATAATATAAATAAAAAAACAAGTAAATAAAATGAAGGGAAGGATATAAGAGCAAAAAAAATAAGTGGTACAAAGTATTTTTTATTACTTTTTCTTATTTTGCATATCAATCCCAGTTCCCTCTCCCTCCCTCCCATGCCCCCCACCCCTTTCCCATCCTATTCCTCCCCCCCCCACTCCACAGGGAGGGTGATACCTTCCAGGAGGGATCAACAAAATCTATCAAGTTATTTGGAGTAGGGTCTAGGCCCTCCCTCCTGCCTCTATCAAAAAAAAAAAAAAAAAAAGAATCACAGCTTCACTTTAAATCTTAGGGTGCATACCCACTCCTCACTTGTTTTTTATATCAGGAGACAGAGGGCAAAAACGGGAACAGGGAATCTTTGATCGCCTCCCAATACTAGCAAGGAAAGTATATCAGCTGGTGGGCCACTGTATATTTGCTCCCTGGCCTTACCAGTTCCACATTCAACTATGTGCCTTCAGATTGCCTTTTTGGGTTTTTCCACCTCAAAGCTATTTGACAACAAAGCTATATGCACTCTGAACCTATGAACACATGTCCCAACATTAATATTAAAAGAATTTGAGCCAAAAGAAAAAAAAAATAAGTGGATGTATCAGAATGACATTGAAGGGAAGAGGGAAGGAGGAAGTGAAAAGAATATATAGAAAAGAAAATAAAGACAAGAAAAAGAAGAGGATGGGGAGGGAAGATGAGAAAAGGAGGATGACAGAGAAAAGGAAGGAAGGTTAATAGAACAAGTGAACTTGAAAGTATAAGCAAATGAGGGAAAGTGATAAAGCGGAGGGAAGGTGGATGTGGAAGAGTGGAAAAGAAAGTACATGGAAGCATAGAAAGATGAAGCACTGAGAAAGTGATAGGGTGGAAGGGAAGAGAAATGAAGGAAAGGGAAGTTAAGAGAAGTATGGGGAACAAAATAATGAGAATTAAGGAAAGAAGTGAAAAGGGAAAATGGAGGGGAGGGGAAGGAAGGGGATGAATGGGAAGGGGGGTAAAGGAAGAGGGATAACTGAAATGAATGGAAGGCAGAACAGAATGAAAGAATACAGAAGGACATTAAAAATAAGTAAATAAGGCAAATATAGTGAGCGAATGGGAAGCAGGAGAAATGACAGAACTGGACAGGAAGGGAAGGGGCAGGCCAAGGAAGCAATGAAGAGTGAGGTTAGCAGCCAAGGAAGTGGAAAGATAGTAAAGGAAATGGAATGAAAGGCAAGAGCAGGAATGGAAAAGAAACATGTGAAATGGAAGAGGTGAAGGGCAAGAAAGGAAGTGGGAAGGACGGGGAAGGCGATGATACTGAGAAAGAAAAGTGTGTGGGGAAAATGGGAGGGGAGGGGAAGGGAGGGAAAGGAAGGGATGACAAAAAGGAAAGTGGAGAACATGGAGAAAGGCCTCTCATGGAAAGAGAAGGGAAGGGAAGCCCATCTTTCAGTGTTCCGTGACTTACAACCTTTGGGTTCTTGGTTTCGTGGGTTTTTCTTTCTTTTTTTTAAGATTCATTTTATTTATTATCACATATGTGTATACATACATGTGCAAGTGTCTGTTGAAGTCAGAATGGGGCCAAAACTCTTCGGAGCTGGACTTTCAGGCATTTTGTGAGCTGCTGCTGACATGGGTGCTGGGATCTGAACCCTGCTCCTCTAAGTATGTGCTCTTAACCACTGTGCCATCTCTCCAGCCTTGGTTTCCTTTTTCTAAAATCAATTATTTCTCATTTTGGATGTCTATGGGTATTTGGTCTGCATGTGTGTCTGTACACCATATGTGTCCCTGGTGGGTATATCCCTGGGACTGGAGTTACAGGGTTTTGTTAGGTCTGAATGAAAAGCCCAAGCAACCCAAAAGGGCAAACCCACCAACTAGGTTCAATACGACAGTCTTTCTCAGCTCACACTGGACTGACTATAAGATTTCTGGCAGATACTTTCTGAATTCCTTAGGAGTCTGTGAGACAGGTTTCTGTCTGTCAGGAAGAGTCATTTCCCTGTGCTCCCTTAGATGAGGCTTCCCGCTCCCTATTGGCATCTACCTATGGTATATATCAAAGCCAATGCCAGCCTCCAGACTCTCTGGTCCCTATTCACACAAATTCACACATCTCAAAGACTACATCAGCATCCTTGCCTTGCACAACACCTCCTGTACCCTCATAACCTCCCAGGCAGCCCCACGCCTCAGCTACTCATTCTCTGTATAACCTGCATGAGTTTTCCACCGTCCCCATTTCTCTACCACACCACATAGTCTTGGAAGTCTGAGATAAACGTTTACTTTTCCACCCACAGAGAGGCCAGTTTAGTGGATTCTTTACTTTAGCCCTCACAGTTGTGAGGCACTATGTGAGTGCTGGGGATTGAACCTGGGTCCTCTGAAAGAACAATCAGTCTTTTCAACACCTGAGCAACCTCTTCACACCTGGTTTCCTTTGAGATTCAGTTCTACATTGTTTCAAGTTGATCTCCACATCAACCCTTTGTTTTGTACTCTAAAGTATCCTGACTACATTGGTTTGGAGGGTCATTATAGTTTTCAGTTACAAATTTCTCTTGTTTCTTAAAATTTATATCTGACACAATCTTTGTTGAAATTCTTTTAATCATTGATTTCAAGTTTCTTCATATTTGCACTGGGATAATTTAAAATGTATATTTCCATATTTAAAATAAATCTATGTAATTTTGGTGTCCATATGTATTGTATTTTTCATTTAATTTGGAATGTTTCTGATTTGTAATAAGATACAGAATATTCTTTGTATTGTCATTGCTTTAAAGAACATATAAAATATCTGATGTTTGTGGAATTTTCATACATAAATACCATTCATGTTACCTCCTAAGCCTCTTCCCTCTGCTCTGTCTAGTCCTCTTTCTTCCCTGAAGTAGTCCCCATGTCCCCATCCTGTTTTCATCACACACACACACACACACACACACACACACACACACACACACACTTTTTAAGATTGTGAAACTTCTAGAGAGGCCATAACCGTCAATATATATATATATATATATATATATATATATATATATATATATATATATAAATCAGGACTACAAAACAACAAGGCATTAAAAAGAACAACCAGAATACAAAACAAAAAAAGTTCCCCAAACAAAAACCAGCAAACCAGCCCACAGTCAGGAATATCATAAATACAGGACCATGAGAACCTAGACATCACTCTTCTGGTGACTGGTGAGGGTTGAACAGAGTTATGGAGCTTATCAAGAACATCTCTATGAGGACTTATGAGGGTCAAAAGTATTATGCTGGTGTGGCTAAAGTGACATCATTTGAAACCATGTTGAGTTGTTGTCATTGTTTGTTTCACCATGATGAGTTCTAATGAAGGCAATCTGCTGGGGCTCCTGAGGTTAGTGCACTGCTCTATCAGACAAGCAAACATCAACATATACAGGCGTAGACAGGTAAAGGGACGGATAGTGTGATAGAGACTGTTTTATGTATATTGTGCAGCTAGTGTCTTATGTGAGCATATTTATGGGGCCAGAGGTCAACCTCTGATGTCAGTACTCAGGAGCTGTCCAACTTTTATAAAAATTTTAGTGTATGTGTGTGTGTGTGCTTGCATACTTTGTGTTGCTTGTTAATGAGTGCACCTGTGCCATGATGCATTCATAGCACTCAGAGTACAATTTGCATGAGTTGGTTCTCTTTTACCATGTTGGTCTTAGGGATCAAAGTCAGATTGTCTGGCTTTGCAGCAAGCATCTTTACTCACTGAGCCATTTAGCTGACCTTGTTTTTGAGATAAAGTTTCAGAAAAGGGACTTGCCAATTAGGGTAGGTTCACTGGACAGGGAGCCCCAGTAATCATCCAGTCTCCACCTCCCCAACATTAGTATTACAAGTACATACCACCATGCTCATCTTTTTATATGAGTGTTAGGAATCAAACTCAGCTCCTCCTCATGCTTTTGTGGCAAGCATTTTACCAATGGAGTTGGTAGACACAGGGCTAAGTTATCATGAAGATCAAAGACTGTACCTATATCTAAGTTTAGTAGGTACATGAGGGATCAGGAAGATTGAGTGGGGAGATGAATTCAGTAGAGCAAGAAAAGAGACACATCAATAGAGGGAGCCATTATAGGTTTAAAGAGAAATCTGGCACTAGGAAATTGTACAGAGATCCACAAGGATGACCCCAACTAGGAATCTGAGCAATAGTGGAGAAACTACCTTAAATTCCCTTCCCCTATAATGAGATTGATGACTACCTTGTATGCCATCCTTGAGCCTTCATTTCATCTAGTAGCTGATGGAAGCAGAAGCAGAGATTCACAGCTAAACACTAAGCCAAACTCCTGGAATCCAGTTTCAGAGAGGGAGGACTGAGGAACAAAGTGGTCAAGACTGGAGAAACCCTCAGAAACAACTGACCTGTGCAAGAGGGAACCAACATAGGACTAAACCAGACCCCATGAATGTGAGTGTCAGCAAGGAGGACTAGGTAGTCTAAGGGACCTCTGGCAGTGGAACCAGGATGTATCCCTAGTGCACAAAAGGACTTCAGGAGTATCCTTATAGAGGGATATCCCTATAGGGGATACTCTTTCAGCCTAGATACATTGAGGAGGGCCTAGGCCCTACCCCAAATAACTTGACAGATTTTGATGATCCCTCATGGAAGGCCTCACCCTCCCTGGGGAGTGGATGGGTGATAGGATGGGGGGTTCAGTGGGGGAAGTTGGAGGATGGCAGGGAGAGAGAACTGGAATTAATATGTAAAACAAGATGATTTATAATAAAATATAAAAAATACTCAACTACATCTAAAAAATGCAAATGGAGGAAATGTTTTTGTCTAACAGCAAACTTGAGCCACTCAGGAGATACATGCAGACCTGGTCGAGGTTGTTTGGGATTCTGATTGAGGGACACTAGGCTATCAAGTATGTCTACTTCTTCGTGGATAATACAGATCTTGATAGCAAGAAGGACTTTGAGATTGTGGTCCAGCCTATGTTAGACATCTTTGGGCAGCTCTGACAGGGATGGGGTTGACCCTGAGCCAAGGTTTCTGGCACTTGCTATACAAGTATCCTCTCTTCCCAGGAGGAGACATTCCCACATTGGATAGCTAGTACCAGGACTGGTTGGACTGATTTGGGTTGGAGACCCTAGAGGGTTAAGGGAACAACACAGCTAGGGTTATAGTATCCTGTCTAGAACTCCAATCTGCCCTTGGGCTTATTCTGATTGTGGCTGATAACCTGGTTACAAACTAGTTTTTTGTTTGTTTGTTTGTTCTGTTTTTTTTTTTTGTTTTGTTTTCTGTCATGGAAAAAATGTTTATTTTGAAATTATTTTAATTTAGAAATAGAAAACCTTGTAGGGAGGAGGAAGGGAAGAAAGAAACCCACAAAGTATCCAGGTAACAAAAAACCACAAAGTATTCAGGCAACTTTTTACTTAATGAGCTTTTCACACCCTCATTTGCTCACTAGTTCCCATGAAGAGAGAGCAATCAGCCAACCCACAATAATGTTATTAATAGGAATCTGGATCAGTTTTACAAAGAAGCCAATGAATCCCATGATAGCAAATCCTATGGCTGTGGCCATGGCAATCTTCTGGAATTCTTTTCTATCAGGTTTGGTGCATTTTTTAACCAGTCGAATTGAGTCCTTGACGAACTGCCGACTTGGCTCAACAAACTGCATTACCTGGTCCATAACTGGCTGTTGCGGGACATAGGATTGAGAAGATAGAGACACATAGCTTAGAAGAGGAGTGAGCCCCTACAAACTAGTTTTTAACCCAAGCATTGTGATTATTTTTTTAAGAAGTCAAACCAATTTTGGCAGGAGTTAGAATAAATCCTAGAGCCTGGAAAAAATGAACATATAGCCAGCTCTAAAATGAACCAAATCAGAGGTTGGAGAGATGGCTGAAAGCTGCTCTTCTAGAGGACCCAGTCAATCCCTTGCACTCACATAGCAGCTCACAATTGCCTGTGAATCCTGTCCCAGGGGATCTGATGCTTTCTTCTGGCTTCTGTGAGTAGCATGCACTCATGTGATACACAGATATACATACAAGCAAAACACTGACATATATAAAAATTTAAAGCAAATTTTAATTAAGCAGGTTACTTTGAAGAAAATCCAAATTTAAAGCATAAGGTTAGATACTAAGTCTCAAAGATAAGCACTCATAAAGAGTCCTGAGCTCAATAGCAGCAATATGGAATGTAACACCTCACAAGGGTTGGGAACAGCTGGAAAGGACATATCTAGATGAAGATATAGTGAAGATAATAAGAAAATGTATGGAATAAAAAGAAAAGTAGACTGGATACTTTTTGACATTTGGGGGTGGTATGTGGTCATCTGAGGACAGACAGATACCAAGGTTAGCAACAGACAAAACTGTGGCAATAAAGCTTCCTATATGGAAACCGAAAGGACCAAAATTTATAGGACTATTTCTATTTGAGAACTGAAAACAACACATACCCCGCTGAAATATCATCCTAAGGGCTATATCTAAAACTATAAGTAAGTCACAGGACTTTGAGGAAAAGAGAAAGAACAGGCACTAAAAACCATCAAGGTTATGCTCATACCTAGCAAAATCTGCATTACTCAACGCCTATGCCAGATCAAGATCAGAAATCATGATTAGAGAGGCAGTGGTGGCACACACCTGTGATCCCAGCACAGGAGGAAGAGGTAGATGGATCTTTGAGAGTTCGAGGCCAATCTAGTCTATAAGCAAATTCCAAGACAGACAGAACTGTTACACAGAGAAACCCTGTCTTGAAACAAAAACAAAACAAACAAACAAAGGCATTGGTGGTGCACGCCTTTAATCTCAGCACTTGGGAGGCAGACAGCAGATCTCTGTGAGTTCGAGGCCAGCCTGGTCTACAGAGTGAGTTCCAGGACAGCCTCCAAAGCAATACAGAGAAACCCTGTCTCAAAAAACCAAAAGAGAGAGAGAGAGAGAGAGAGAGAGAGAGAGAGAGAGAGAGGGAGAAGGGAGGGAGGGAGGGAGCGAGGGATGAAGGAAGGAAAGAAGAAAGATATGCCATCTTAAATGTATATGTGGCTAACTTAGGAGAATTTGAAACAAATGGTAAGAGACTTATTACGATCAGACACACGCTACCTTTGCTTCCCTTGATAAACTTGAGTCCCAAACATCTGGCAGGAAGCCAAGACTTGTTACCTGGTACACAAAAGGCAGAGGCACTGCTTTCAAACGCCAACCACACTCCACACACAGGAGAAGCACAAGATGGAATTCGTGCTGAAGACAGAGTATTCCCACAGCAATACTGGGAAATTCAGTCCTGCCTGGTCAAATAATTTACATAAAGGCTAGCTTCCACATAAATCAACCTCTGTGACCCAAGGAAAAAAGTCATAGAAAGCAGTGACCCTGGGACAACATGCTTCTCAGCAAACAAGGTAATTCACCATCCACATGACATGCAGGACTCACAGCAGTAGTCCCTGCATTCAGACAGCCCATAAAAAGTCAACCAAAACTTTACATATTTGAAGACTCAAGAACAGTTAGAAATGGCATAGTTCCGTGAACACACAAATGGTTACAAAGTGATCATAAAATTAGTGTTAAAAACTTACAGTCACAACAATATCAAAATAAAAATTTTAAAAAGTCACAAAAAATTAACGTCAGGGCCACACACCAGAAAGATGACTCAGACCAGGTGTGGCAGCTCACAATTTTAATCTGAGCACTTGAAAGACAAGAGGCAAGTAGATTCCTATGAGTTTGAGGCCAGTCTGGTCTATATCATCAGTCTTAGGCCAGCCAGAGCTATATAGTTAGACACTGTCTCAAAAGAGGGAATGGGGTGGACACAGAAAGATGATTCAAAAACAACAATCAAATAAATATATTAACCAAAAGTATAAATGCATACAGCAAAATATCCAAATTATTCTACTTCTTTGAGAGTTATGCCATCAACCTCTTTATCAACATTTTGTACAAGACACAATGTATAATTCCTCTTGCTATATGGCACTGGGCTCCTGCTCTCAGCAATCAGGGGGTAAATTACAGCCATAAGGCTGTCCACAATTTCCTCATGGAAATACAGAGGTGAAATAAGTTTACATGTCATTGTGCATATAGATACCACCACCTGTCTAGCACCAACCATAAATAAAAGGCACCAGCTATCATAAAAGTGGGGACATATGAACACATGGGTGCATTAAAATCACATCAGAAGGTTGGGGATGTAGCTCACTGGTAGAGTGCTTACCTAGTGTGCCAAGGCCCTGAGTTTAATCTGCTGTATGACAAAAGAAAAGAAAAACAGAAAAACCAAGCCCAGTGACTTACTTACTGAACACACCAGTCTAATAAAAGGTACACTCTCTTCTGAAGAGAATCAAGATGATGATTGTGTATGTAAAACCAAAGGAATATTGCTCACATCAAAATGTTTGGGTGGGTCGGTGAAATGGATCAGCAGGTAAAAGTGTTCGATATACAAGCCTGGGAGCCTGAGTTCAATTCCTAGAGTCCATATACAAGTGGAAGGAGAAAACAGACTCTATAAAGTTGTCCTGACCTCCATGTATGATTTATGGCACATGCACCCACTCACCCATAAACACACACATTTTTAAAAATGGTTTGTACACACAGATACAATATCACATCATTTGATTTTGAAATACCTATGCTTGTTAACCACACAGTCAAAAGAGAACATTTAGGATGTTAGGGAAGTAAGCAACTGCAGAAAGCAGCTGGGCAAGGACAGTAATATCACAGGGGTGAATGGTACAGGGTTCCCTTTGTAGTTTTGTGATCTCATCAATAAAAGAATTTTAAAAGACACAGAAAGAACTCAAGGACAATTTATTGTAGTCTTAGGGGGAAAACAGCAAACAAGCTGGAGATCTCAGCAGCTGATGGGAGATTGGATAAGGGGGAGGGGAGAAAATGCTACACTTTTAACAGAGCACAAGGGGACACACTGCAGAGCCCAAGTCGAGTGACCAGGGACACTTATGATACCATCCTAGATCGAAGCCCTGCTGAGAGAATGGATTAGAGATTTGTGCCCTTCCCTTCTGCTCTGAAAACCAGGATCCTAAAACAAAGGACCCCCACGAACCCCATGTTGAGTAAAGGGAAAGACTAAAAGGCACTGGCATGCAAATGCAGAAGAGGAACTTGCCTTTGGGAAAGAGATTTCCTATAGATTTGAGAGGTTATCTCAGTTATATGAATATCTTCTGGATTTTGTTCCATTTCTTCTACGAAACTCCAATGATGATACAGGAAGGGTGGACGGAAACTAGGAGTCTTTCTTGCTATGGGATTGGCTCAAACATCGAAAAAAATCCATTTTCTTTAACAATCTCTGTGTTTTTAAATGCATGCAAACCAAGGCAGCAGGTTTAAGGGCCAAACTGCCCAGCAACACTTTGTTCTTTGTAGTTTTTATTGAAGGGGTACATACTGTCAGTAGTCAAAGAAAGGGCAGTTTCTTGCCCATTGGCTAACTTTGTCACAATAAAAGCAAAGTAGAAAACTCCATACGAATGTTCTTTGATGACCATCATCCTTTTTTGAAGTAAATTGGTACTGCCAGAGGCAGATGTGTCTCACTGTCATAAAAAGCCTTATGTTATTAAGACATCTTAAATGCTATATACTCTGTAGGTATCTGAAGTATTTGAAGACCATCTATCTGTGTTTCTTTATTATGCTAAATAGCTTTCAAGAGTAGAACTTTATATTACATTTTTAAAATAACTCTATAGGTGCAATATTTTAAACTAGAGCAGAAACATATACACAGTATAACAAAAATAACCTTACATTTGTATCAGTATACAAAAATACCTTAAACAAGAGTAGACACACATACAGAGTATGGGCTAATAAAAATAAACTTAAATTTATATCAACATACAAAAATACCTTAAACAAGAATAAAAACATAAAGAGTATGTTCTAACACCATTAAAATTTGTAACAATATACAAAAATCTATACCAATGTTGCTTTTTTTAGTTTAAAAATAGATTCAATAATCTACCCTGTGGCATAAGCTCTAATAGGTCTTAATAATAAAAGCCTGGAGTCATATATAGAGTTAAATGCTGAGAGATCAGAGAGATAAAGGAGCAAACCACAGCCACACCTCACCTCCTCAACTTTCCAGCCAAAAGGAGACTGAGCTCCTGTCTCCACCCACCTATATTCCACTCTCAGTCTAGCCATCTCACTTCCTGTCTGTCTGTACGGACCTCCAGACCTCTATGGTTAGCCAGTGGTTAGCTCTACCCTCTGATCTTCAGGCAAGCTTTGTTAGTTAGAGTATTAACGAGATATCACTACATTACCTTTAATTCTATCATTTCTATATCCCCTTTTCTGAAAGAGATCATTGAATCAAACCTCCCTTGCTTTGTTTACTCCCTTACCATGACAATTAACAATATGCAACCAACCCCCCTAAATGATGATAAACATCCATAACCCACTAAATGACCAAAAACTACCTACCCCACTTCTTGGGAATGTTCTTCAAATTACTTCCTGTTGTCTGGGGGTGTCAGCATTTTTAGGGAACCCTGAGAAAATTTGGAGATAATTGAGTTAATGGTCAAGTCCTGGGAAAACTAGATGTATCATTTGTTGTTCAATCTCTGTGTAATAGAAAAGTACAGGGCTTGTCTGAAGTCCTGGCTAGAGTAGTCTGTGAGCCTAGACCCACCCTCTCAGCTAGCAGCTTTGAACTTGTCCTGGATGCAGGACTCCAACAGAGGTATTCTGAGAGGCTGTATCACCTGGGCTACTTGTCTTTATTAGTACCTGACTGGTCCTTTTTTTATAGAAACACACAGACTTTTAAAGGTAACACATATTTGCAGTATGTAAGTATGGTGGGCACGAATCAGCTAAAGATGCTTTTTTTTGTTGTTGTTGTTCTATGTTTGGGCAGGTAAAAGGCATCTGTCACATTTATAAGTCCCTTTGGACCACATAATCAAACTGCAATATGAATCTCCATCCATGCCATATGAAAGGATGACATGCAATAATAAGTAATGAGGACTCTGTGGCTAACAAGATTTATCATGCCTCATCCAGTCTCAGAGCTGTTCCCATACAGAGGGATCAGCATTCATATCACCTGGCCTGTAGTCTTTTCTGGCTTTCTCCCTTGTGTCTATAGCCAAGGTCCTCAGGAGCTCTCCCCCCAGTCAAATCTGATATTTTCTGACTTCCATTTTAAAATTAAGACATTCCCAAAATATACAGGCTGATTTAATTTAGCAGCTCTTTTCACAATCCAATGTCTCTTAGTAGCTGTCATTTATGCATTAACATTTAAAATATTTACAGTTAATAAAGCATTATATATGGTTCACATGCCCTGTGTTATGATATTATTAATGCTTAAGTGTGTATATATATATATATATATTTACTTTTTAATTTTTAAACTATTTTTATGACTGTTTATACCCATTTTTCTTTCTTCAGCACCTATATTGTACCTTTTTAGAGGATTTCTGTGTCTGGACCTGGATTTATTAAGAACCTGACATATTCTCTGACCACATAAAACAAATGTTAAAGTATTAGGTGACAGACAGGCCCTCTGTTGTGTGCCTCCGGGGGCTGGCTTCACCCTGCTCAGTTCCCTAAGAGCCTAGCCTTATGCCAGCAGGTATGGGCAGAAGTCATGTTTACCACCAAAGCTCTAGGAAATTACTAAGCCCAATTTCCTGAGTTCCTATGAGTGGAAAGTGACTGTTGTGAGTGCTCACAGAGATGCCCAAGTGGCAATTGCAGTGGTACCTGCTGGTGTGATTTCTCTGCCTGTGTGGTCATGCCCCATGATGGAGTGGCAAATGTAGTAGTACTTTTTTGTTGGGACCACTAGCCCACAAATAATAACATTGAGACTGATTGATAATTATGAAAGCTTAATAAGCTTGTTAATAACTAGTTCTTTTTTCCTTTTTTTACTTATTTTTAATATATATATGTGTGTATATATATATATATATATATATCAATCCCAGTTCCCTCTCCCTCCCTCCCATCCCCCCCACTCCCATCCCATTAAAAGATTTTTTTTTGAGACAGGGTTTCTCTGTATTGCTTTGGAGTCTGTCCTGGAACTAGCGCAGAAGACCAGGCTGGGTTCGAACTCACAGAGTTCCGCCTGCCTCTGCCTCCCCAGTGCTGGGATTAAAGGTGTGCACCACCAACGCTCAGCAATAACTAGTTCTTATAACTTAAATTACCCCATATTTTTAAATCTACATTCTTCCTCATGGCTCATTACCTCATACTGTCCATCCTGCTTCCTCCACATCTGGCTGGCAACTCCACCTTTCTTCTTTCCAGAGTTCTCTCTCTGCCCAGAAGTCCCACCTATAACTTCTGCCTAGCTATTGGCCATTCAGTGTTTTATTCTACCAATCACAGCAATATATCTTCACATAGTGTACAAATATCACACACACAACAGAGCTCTACTCGAAAACAAACCAAGTTGGGAAGGAAGCAGAAGCAGGTGGGTCTTTGTGAGTTTGAAGCCAACCTGTTCTACAGACTAAGTTTCAGGACATCTGGGACTGTTGCACAGGAAACCTATCTTGAAAAACAAAGCAAAACAAAAAAACAGCTAAAGAAATAACAAGCTGAAGAATGCGCCATAGTTGTAGAGCACTTCTGGAACCTGCCTACAGCCCTGGGATCTACCCCTAGCATTGAAAAAGAAGAAAAAGAATAAAATAAATAAAAATACACAAATGTTTGTGGGGGGCTTCTTACCTCAGCTGATCTGCCAGGTTCTTCTGGAATCAAGGCAAGAAATCTCTGGGGTGATTTCTCATTCACTGGCATGTTTACCCAAGGCCTCAGCCCATAAATCCAAAGCTGATGAGTGTAGATTCTGCAGCCTCTAGTAAGTAGTAAAGTTCAATGGGTCTACAGAACAAAGGTCAGAAACCCCAAAACAACACCATCTATGTGTCTTAGTTAATGTTCTGTTGCAGTAAGGACATATCATGGCCAAGGCATCTATAGAATAAAGCATTTAACTGGAGCTTGCTTACAGTTTCAGAGGGCTAGTCCATGATCATCATGATGGGAGCATGGCAGCAGGCTGGCACAGCACTTTAGCAGAAACTGAAAGCTCACACTTATCCTAATGTTGCCTGCTGAGCCAGGAGTTGGACATGGTGTGGCCACCCCCAGTGGCATCCCTCCTCCAAAAAGGCCACACCTCAACTTGGGACCAAACATTCAAATATATGAGCCTCTGGGGGCCATTCTCATTCAAAACAAACCACCACACTATGTCATTTCAAACACTGAACTCACAAAGCTAAGCACCACCAACTGAGCTTTACTATCGGTGAACTATAATAGGATGATCTGAGCCCATTATTCTCCAGTGCATTCATGAGGAGCTGCACCCCCTGTGCTCTGACCCAGCTAGCTTGTCAGCTGCAACTAGAAACACCTCAGGTGTCTTTTCAGAGATTTTTACTCATATGATGCCAGTAGTTTTTGCTGAGACAGGGTGGGGGAGGGCAAAAAAGAAGAGATCGTCCCTCCAATCCACATCCCCCATGGAGGAATACTGCCTTAACCTAGAGACAAGAGAGAAGTCCTAGTCCCTACTTCACATGACCTGTCAGATCTACATGACCCCACCTGGATGGCATTGCCCTACCTGTGGAATTGGGGTGGGGGGATGGGAGGGGAGGGTGGTCAGGGTGCATGTAAGGAGGGAGAGAGGGTAAAAGGGAAGGAGGGGGAACTGGGATTGACAGGTAAAATAATAAATTTAAAAAAAAAAAAAGAGTGTCTGTTTCCTATTCTTTATAAGAAAGAATAAGTCTCCATGTATTTATTTATTTATTTAGGAGCTAGGTGGCAGGCCCCCAAAGAGTAAAGAGGGAAAAAAAAAACAGTATACTGTTCAAACTGGGCATGCAGGAAACAAAGGGAAATGACTGCCAAACAAGACAAAGCAGGACAGTCCTTCACAATTCCTGCTTCATAGAAAAGTCTTCTAGATATTCTAGGCCTGTAGGCTGAAAAGGAACCTTGAGTGAGTGTCCAGGCAGCCTACTGCTTCTGTCATTTCTTAGTTTTGGAATTTAATTGATCTGCACTTCCTGTTTACTCAGGTAATATTATGTCCTTCTTGGGTCTCTGATGGGATTGAATACTAGATAGTTATAGTTTTCCTTAGTTATGATAGAAGATAAATTAGGTACAAAGCTTTGGACTCACCAAGATAGAACAGATAATGGAGTATTTTTTCTCTGAATTTGCCAAATGCAAATGGATTGGATATTGTATATGCAATTCTTACTTGATAATAATTCTTCTTACTGTATGTACTGTTATGGTGTTAAAGTTAAAGCCCTTTTTATTTAGACAAAAACAGGGAAATGTTGTAGAATATTACTTTAATTGTGTAAAAGTATGTCATATTTTTATGTTATAGAATATTACTTTAGTATGTAAAGGTGTGTTGTATTTGTTTTGCTGCAGAATATTACTTTAATTATGAAAAGGTGTATTACATTTGTTTATGCTGCATTTGTTTAGTTATATAAAGATGTGTTGCTGTTTTATTTCCCCTGCCTAAGGCACCTGATTGAACTAATAAAAAGCTGAAAAACCAATAGCTAGGCAGTAGAGGGATAGGTGGGGCCAGCAGCTAAGAGAATAAGTAGTAGAAGGAAGAGAATAGAAGGGAGAGAGAAAGAGGGAGAAAGAGCAGGGCCAGCCAGCCAGCCAAGCAGCTGCCAAACAGACAGACACAGAATAGGACACACAGAATGAAAGAAAGGTGAAAAAACCCAAGACCAAACACAGATAAAGAGAAACCGGTCAGATTAAGTTATAAGAACTAGCAGGAAACAAGCCTAAGCTAAGGCCAAGCATTCATAACTAATATTAAGTCTCCATGTCATGATTTGGGGGCTGGCATTCCAAAAATACCCAGTGGTTCACAATGTTCTTGTTGCTTGTGGGGAAATTCTTCTTATTCAGACATAAACCAGAATTGAGAATGAATGCTTCTTTTCACTTCCCAGGTTCCTTTAATTTTCCTGCCTTTCTAGCCTGCCTTAAGCCTACCCCTCAATTCCTGATCTGGGTTGTCAGGAGAGTAGGACAGGGCTAGTGAATGAGGAACCTTTTATGTGGCTGTCACCAGGAGGTATGGCCCAGATTTAGGATGGGTATTCTGACCTCAAATTATCTGGATTTAAGGTGGCTCTCCTACCTCACAAATAATCCTACAAAGAAAAATCCCTCACAGGTGTGCCCAACTGCTTGGGTTTTAGTTAATTCCAGATGTAGTAAGTTGCCAACTAAGGATAGTCATCACAGCTTCTCTCCAAAAGAAGATGGCTGAATATTAATGCTATTGTTATTATATCAACAAATTAGGGGGAAACATGCTGCTATTAACTTATACAAAATAAAGCATCTTATACAATTCAGCAACCATTATTAATAAAAGTTCAAACTAAACTGGAAAAGATAGTACCTGCCTTTAATCCCAACACTCAGGTGGCAGAGGCAGGCAGATAGCTCTGTATGAATCTAAAGCCAGTCAGATCTACATAGTGAGTTCCAGAGCAGCCAGAGCTGTACACAGTGATACATTGCATTTTTTTTTAAAGGCAGGTTTGGGGGTCTGGAAAGACGGCTCAGAGGTTAAGAGCACTGGCTGCTCTTCCAGAGATCCTGAGTTCAATTCCTAGCAACCACAGGATGACTTACAACAATCTGTAATGAGATCTGGTGCCCTCTTCTGATGTGTAAGCAGAGCACTGTATACATAATAAATAAAAACAAAAAAAAAAACCTTTTTAATAATCTAAAATCAGGAAAGAGCTAAGTAGCTCACATGAAACAAAAATCATTTATGAAACATTGTGCAAAAAGCACAATAATGGAGCTGGAGAGATGGCTCAGAGGTTAAGAGCACTGACCTTCTTCCAGAGGGCCTCAGTTCAATTCCCAGCAACCATGGGGTGGCTCACAACCATCTATAATGAGATCTGGTGCCCTCATCTGGCCTGCAGGGACACATGCAGGCAGAATGTTGTATACATAATTAATAAATAAATAAATAAAACTTTTTTTAAAAGCACAATGATGAAGCTGTTGTTACTGAAATTAGTAAAAGGGGTTGAAGGTATAAGTCAGTCAGCATGAGGTCCTAGATTCAATTTCTGACAATGCGCGCGCGCGCGCGCGCACACACACACACACACACACACACACTACACTTCTAAAGGGATGGACTTACACAATTAAAGAAGTTTTTGGTTTCTTTTTTAATGAGCTGTGATATAGTTAGATGATACAGCATTATTCTATTGTACATAGGGCCCTGGGTTTTATCCCCAGCACTGCAATTCATTAACAAGTTAGTTAACCCAGCACAATTCTTCACTGACCTTGAAAGGATAATACTCAACTTCATTTAAAAAAAAAAGACCCAGGATAGCCAAAACAATCCTGTACAATAAACGAACTTTAGTCCTGAAAACAGCCTGGTACTGGCACAAAAATAGACAGGTAGACCAATGCATTCAAATAGAAAATCCTGATATTGACCCACACACCTAAAAACACCTGATTTTTGACAAAACAGCTAAAACTATACAACAGAAGAAGGAAAACATCTTCAACAAATGGTGCTGGCACAATAGGATGAGGGTGTAGAAGACTGCAGATGGACCCATGTCTATCACCATGCACAAAACTCAAGTCCTGGATCAAAGACCTCAACATAAATCCAGCCACACTGAACCTCTTATAAGAGAAAGTAGGAGATACCCTTGAACAAACTGGTATAGGAGACCACTTCCTGAACATAACTCCAGGAGCACAGACACTGAGAGCAACAATTAATAAATGGGACCTCTTCAAACTTAGAAGCTTCTGTAAGGCAAAGGACACAGTGGACAAGACCAAACGGCAGTCCACAGACTGGGAAAAGATTTTCACCAATCCTACATCTGACAAAGGGCTGATCTCCAAAATATACAAAGAACTCAAGAAACTAGTCAACAAAACACCAAATAACCCTATTAAAAATGGGGTACAAAACTGAATAGAGAATTCTCAATAGAGGAAATCAAAAAGACTAAAAAACACCCAAGAAAGTACTCAACATCCTTAGCTATCACGGAAATGCAAATCAAAACAACTCCGAGATACTATCTTACTCTTGTCAGAATGGCTAAAGTCAGAAACACAAATGACAACTTATGCTGGAGAGGATGTGGAGAAATGGGAACACTCCTCCACTGCTGGTGGGAATGCAAACTCATACAGCCATTTTGGAGATCAGTATGGCGGTTCCATTCTTAGGCATCCATGCAACAAAGATATCTGTTCAACTATGTTCATAGCAGCATTATTTGTAATAGCAAGAACCCAGAAGTAACCTATATACCCCTCAACTGAAGAATGAATAAAGTAGATATGACACATTTACACAATGGAATACTACTCAGCAGGAAAAAACAAAAAATAATGGAATCTTGAAAGTCACAGGCAAATGGATAGAACTTGAAGAAACCATCCTGAGTGAGGCAACCGAGACATAAAAATAGGAACATGGTACATACTCATATATGGATTTTAGACATAAAGCAAAGAATCACCAGCCTACAATTCACACCACCAGAGAAACTAGATACAAGGAGAACCTAAGAGATTCATACAAGGTCCCCCACAGAAGGGGAAAGGAACAAGGTCTCCTGAGCATATTGGTAGCCGGGGGGTGGGGTGACAGTGAGTGAAGAGGGAATTAGAAGAAAGAGAAAGGGAGGAGAGGAGAAAACGATGTGGGACCAGGAAGACTGAGCCGGGGAACAAATAGAGAGCAAAAAAAAAAAAAAAAAAAAAAAAAAAAAAAAAAAATACCATAATAGAGGGAGCCATTATAGGTTTGAAGAGAAAACTGACTCTAGAGAAATGTCCAGAGACCTACAAGGATGACCCCAACTAACAATCTGAGCAACAGTGGAGAGGCTACCTTAAATGCCCTTCCCTGATAATGAGAGTGATAAGTAACTTATATGCCACCATATAGCCCTCATGTAGTAGCTGTTGGAAACAGAAGCACCCACAGCTAAACACTGAGCTGAACTCCTGTCCTGGAATCCAGTTGCAGAGAGGGAGGTGTGATGAACAAAGGTGTCAAGCCCAGGCTACAGAAACCCACAGAAACAGCTGACCTGAACAAGGAGGAGCTAATGTGCCCCCAGACTGATAGCTGGGAAACCAGCATTGGACCAACTCAGAAATTCCCCACCCCCACACATGTCTCAGTTAGATGCCCTGAGCAGTCTATGAGACCTCTGACAGTGGAACCAGGATGTAGTACCCAGAGAGGACAGCAGAGGGCTTGGGAACGAACCCTTGTGAGCTGCCATGTGGATGCTGGAAACCAAACCCAGAACCTCTGCAAGAGCATCAAGCGCTTTTAATGGCTGAACCATCTACCCACATCTATGACTTTTTCTTTTTTCATTTTGACAATGTCTTTAATACATAGCCCTGGATAGCCTAGAACTCACTTATATGTAAACCAAGAGGTCCTAGAACTTTTGGTAATTTTGCATTTGCCTTCTTAGTGCTGGGATTACCTAGCAGGCTCAGCTGAAAGGCTACTAGGATTCCTAATTTATACTGATAAGGAACTGGATACAAAATAATATTAGAAGAGCATGTTTGTTGTTGTTTTGGTTTTTGTTTTTTCAAAACAGGGTTTCTCTGTATAGCCCTGGCTGTCCTGAAACTCCCTCTATAAATGAGATTGACTTCAAACTCACAGAGATCCTCCTGCCTCTGCCTCCCAAGTGCTAGGATTGAAGGTGTGCACAACTACCACCTGGCTAAAAGAGCATTTTTTCTCTATAATAGTAATAGGAAAATATAAATGATTTTTAAATTCATTCATAAAATAACAATACATATCATAAATTATATTTAAATATATTTATTATAATAAATAATAAAATAGCAATAAACTTGTAGGGCTGGAGAAATGGCTCAGCAGTTAGGAGCACTTGCTCTTAAGATGGCTGTTAAGAATATTCTCTGCTCTTTGTATATTTTGGAAATCAGCCCTCTATCTGATGTGGGGTTGGTGAAGATCTTTTCCCAGTCTGTGGGCTGCCATTAGGTCTTGTTGACTGTGTCCTTTGCCTTACAGAAGTTTCTCAGTTTCAGGAGGTCCCATCTATTAATTGTTTATCTCAGTGTCTGTGCTATTGTTGTTATGTTCAGGAAGCCGTCTCCTGTTCAACATCCTTAGCTAGCTTTGAAATGCAAATCAAAACAACTCTGAGATACTGTCTTACACCTGTCAGAATGGCCGAAATCAATAACAGTAATGACAGTTTATGATAGAGAGGATGTGGAGAAAGGGGAACACTCCTCCACTGCTGGTGAGAGTGCAAACTCATACAGCCACTTTGGAAATCAATGTGGGGATATCTCAGAAAATAGGGAATAAATCTACTTCAAGACCCACCAATTCCACTCTTGGGCATATACCCAAAGGGTACTCAGTCAATACCACAAAGACACTTGCTCAGTTATGTTCATAGCAGCATTATTCATAATAGCCAGAATGTGGAAACAACTTAGATGCCCCTCAACCGAAGAATGGATAGAGAAAATGTGGTACATTTACACAATGGAATGCTACTCAGTGGGGAATAAAAAAACAATGACATCATGAAAATTTCAGGCCAATGGATGGAACTAGAAAAAAATCATCCTGAATGAGGTAACCCAGACCCAGAAACACAGACACTATATACACTCACTCATAAGTAAATATTAGATGTAAAGCAAAGGATAACCAGGCTACAATCCTGGTTATTCAACTTCAGAGAAGCTATGTAACAAGGTAACATGGGTCCCTAAGAGGGACCCATGGATATCCCTGGGAAGAGGAAATAGATGAGATATCCTGGGTAAACTGAGATCAGGGGGGAGTAGAGGGGAGGGGTGAGGGATGAGAACATGAGGGATCAGGATGGTTGAATTTTGGGTGGGACAGATCAGGAGAGTAATGAAAGAGCTGCCTTGATAGAGGGGACAATTTTGGCTTAGGGAGAAAAACTGGTGCCAAGGAAGCTCCCAGGAATCTACAAGGATGACCCCAGCTAACACTCCTAGCATTAGTGGGGAGGGTGCCTGAAGTGGTCTGCCTCTGTAATCAGATTGATGACTACCTTAATTGTCATCACAGAGCCTTCATCTAGTACCTGATGGAAGCAGATGCAGAGATCCACAGCAAGCACTGGGCTGAACTCCAGGAGTCGAGTTGAAGAGAGGGTGGAGAGATTATATCAACAAGGGGTGTCAATGTCATGAGGGAGAAACCCACAGAGACAGCTGACCTGAGCTTGTGGGAGCTCTCAGACTCTGGACAGACATCTAAGGAGCTGGCATAGTACCAACCTAGGTCCTCTGCATCTAGGTGACAATTATATAGCTTGTTCTGTTTGTGGGTCCCCTAGCAGTGGGACTAAGACCTGTTCCTGATGTATGAGCTGGCTCTTTGGGGTCTATTTCCTATGGTGAGATGCCTTGTTTAGCCTTGATGAAGAGAGGAAGAGCCTGGTCCTGCCTCAACTTGACATACCATGCTTTGTTGATTCCCATGAGAGTACTTACCCCATATGAATGGAGATAGGGGACTGAATGGGGATAGAAGGGAATGGGGACGGAACGGGATGAGAGGAGAGAGGGAAACTGTGGTTGGTTTGTAAAATAAATTTTTTAAATGATGGAAAAAAGTAAATAAAGTGTACTCACTACTCTTCTAGAGGACCTGAAAATGAGTTCTTAGATCACAGTTGCATGTAAATACAGCTGGTCTCTGAGAGGACCTGCACACACGGCACACAATTGCACAGACAAATATACAAAAATCAAAATCAAATAAATCTATTTTAAACTTTAAAAAAACTTGCTAAAGGAGCTGAACTTATGCAATTAAAGAAATCTGTTCTAGCCAGGCGGTGATGGCACATGCCTTTGATTCCAGCACTCGGGAGGCAGAGGCAGGCAGATCTCTGAGTTCTAGGCCATCATAGTATGCAAAATGGGTTCCAGGACAGCCAGGGCTACACAGAGAAATCTTGTCTTGAAACACCCCCCCCCAAAAAAACAAGTCTGTTATTTAAAAACAAAAAATGGGCTGGGGGCTGCAGATATGGTTCAACAGTTAAGAGCATGCTCTTCCACAGGGAGTACCCACATGGTAACTCTGAAATGCCTGTAACTGAAGTCCCAGGGGATCTGACACCCTCTTATGGACTCTTCAGGCACCAAAGATGCACATGATGCACAAACATACATTCAGACAAAACATTCATATACTTAAAAGTAATTAAAATAAAATGTTTAAAAGGGCTGGGGATGTAGTTCAGTGATATTAACTTATTACAAGTACACAAGGCCCCACAATTAATTAATGAGTTAATTAACAAATTAATAAGTTCATCACACACATAAATTAATCCATTAATTAACTTAAAAGGTAAAAGATAGGTTGGGGAGATGATTCAGCAGGCAAAGACCTGCCAATCCTGAGAATCTGAACTCAATCCCTAGAATCCATGTGGTGGAAGGAGAGAACTGACTCCCTAAAGTTGTATACACGCTTAAACCAAAATGTTATTTCAAAAAGAGGCTAGAAAGGACAACCATGGTGGTGCACATGTGTGTATCTGTAATCCCAGCACTACCAGATAGCCTGGGATACACAGAAAGGCCCTTTCTATTCAATCAAAAACAAATAAGGCCTAGCAGTGGTAGTGCATGCCTTTAATACAGCACTTCGCAGGTAGCGGCAGGGGGAATCTCTATGAGTTCCAGGACAGCTAGGGCCATACATAGAAACCCTGCCTCAGAAAACAAAACAAAAAAAAAAAAAAAAAAAAAAAAAAACACAGAGGTTGGAGAGATGGTTCTGTGATTAAGAGCACTGGCTACTACTGTTCCAGAGGACCCAGGTTCAATTCCCAGCACTTACATGGCAGCTGACAACTGTCAGTAATATCCAATTTCAGGGAATCTGACACCTTGACACTTATATACATGCAGGTAAAACTCAAACATGAAAAAATAAATTACTTTTTAAAAAACACAAAATTTAAAAAGACCAAAATTGACAAATGCAAAATAGTCACCTAGACACTATATAAATTGATTTGTAAGAAAATGTCAATCCTTAGCAAGGCACGTGTCTGGAATGTAGGGAAAAAGGGCCAACCAAAGAAACACACCCTGAACAGAGCCAAAGAAACACACTTTAGCCCTGCAACCAGAACCAAAGAAACACACCATGACTCAGAAACCAGTGCCAAAGAAACACACTTTCTCCCTGGAATCAGAGCCAGTGAAAGAAATACAACCTGGCCCTTAAAATTAGAGTCAAAGGCAAAAAAGGACCAGTGAACCCAGAGCCAAATCTGACCCAAAACCTGTGCAGAAAACTAACCAATCCCTGAGCAGGAGATCTAGCCATTCTGAGCTCAGAGACTGAAATCTGACCAATCCCCACCCTAGAAATCTCCCTGGAAAAACTCTGCCCCAAAGAAGCCCTATATAAACCCTGTGTCTGTTCACCTGTGGCTGTCGGCTGCCTGGCTGTCTTCTGCCACCTTGGCAGAGGGCAGCCACTCTCTTGGATTCGTATTTCTCAATAAATATCTTGAGTGAGCTTTGGGTAAGACCTTCCTTCGATGGAATGGAGCAGAGGAGAGAAGCAACAACTTTTTGCTGGAGCCAGAGCAATGCTGAGTGAGCCAAAGGGAGCTGTACACACTTTCACAGGGGAAACCTTCCCCTAACAAGTGGAGTTGTTAATACACAGGGGGACCAGAGCCCAATTGTGACAACTTGGCTGGAGAAGCCCTCTCGTGCCCGAGCAGAGCTGATACACAGGGGAAGCCTTTCCCTGGAGCAGGGCCGTAAGCTGCTATGCAGTGATATTCTGTGGTTCCTGATTGCCAGAATGAATACTGTTCCGTCTGGGCTGTAACAAACAGTATTCTTTGGCTCCTGAGTGCCAGAATCTGCTTACATCGAGTCCTACCTACATGGAAGGCTGAGACACAGGAGTAGCTAACAAAACTCCATGCTAATAATAATAGTCAACCCTCCCAAAAGTACATCAAAAACTCAAGCAGGGTAGGTGAGGGTACAAAAGTCTGACAACCAGAGTTCAATCTTGAAACCCATGTAAAGGTGGAAGGAGAGAAACAATTCAACAAAGTTGTCCTCTGAGCTCCACTTCTACCTTTTGGCAGGAGCTCCCCTCTCTACAGAAATAAAAACTTTAAAAAGAATCAGTCAATAAGACTGACCATAAAGCTCAATGATAATAAGAAGATGCCTACAAAATACTGCTAGAGAGATTTTATCTCTCTGTGTAGCTAGGTTGGCCAAACCCACAGCAATCCTCCTGCCTCAGCCTTCAAAGTGCTGGTGTTGTAAGCTAGAAAGATTCAAGCAGAATTGTGTGTTGTTGTTTTAAGTAAAAACTGAACATTAATGAGCTGGCACTCAATTTATACGTTAACAAAAGATAATGCAGTACAGCTAATAGTTAAAATTTAGTGAAACAAAATAGAGGCTTGCCAGACATAACAGCACTGAGAACCAGTCTCAAAAAGGAAGAAAGGGGAGGAGGGAAGGAAGGAGAGAGGAAGGGACGGAGGGAGAGAGGGGAGAAAACAAAAGCACATCAAAGAGAATCAACAAAGTAAAAAAATTGTTATTTGGACCAAGTCATAAACTTAGCATGCTTCTGTAGAGACTAATGAAGAAAAACCCATACACACTGTCAAGATGTTTGAAGAGAACGTGAACACCCCAGAGGTCCTTATTCCTGACCCACACAGACGCCCATTCGCTTTCATTCACCACCAGTGTCACCAAAAACTGGCAGTTTCTCACCGTCCCCCTCACTCACACACACATACAAATGCAACAAAGACATCATTGAAAATCAGCTGAGTGACTGTCATGCCATAAACCCTCTAGCACTCACTTTAGCACTGCGTGCCAAGAGACTTAAACCCCATTTCTGGTTCCTGTCCTTGCCCCGACATTGCACCTTCTAGAGCCTTTCATTTTGCACGCAATCATAAGGGCTGAATGTTTGCAGTCTACTCACACTGAACAAGAAGCAATTAGGGATCTGCAGAGACTTTTGGCTGTGGTGACTTTGTCTGGAGACCAGCATGGCCGCGCCCTATGTGAGGGCGGCCATCTTGTTACTTATTCACAGAAGGCTGGGCAAGAGGGGGCGTTCACAGGTAGAAGCCTCCCTCTCTGCCAGAGAAGCTTAGGCTCTACACTCTTGTGGATCTGTGCATGTGCAGAGTTTAGCGAAGCAAACGGTATCCCCTTATCCGTGGATACCGAGTTGTATCCTAATCTAAAAGAGAGACAAATTGAGGAAGAATGGTTAGGAGTCAAGATGGTATATCCTTGAAAGGCACCATTGGGATGAGGGGGTAAAGTCAGGTAAGGTAGTATTGGTCTGAGTGGACCACACCACTGGAGAAGACAGGAGGAAGGAGTCAAGAAGATAAAGTACCCTGTAATTGGGCCAGAACTTCTTGGAAAGAGACTCTACTCTCCCTCAATCTCCAAAACCAATGCCAAAGGTGATAATCTGCCAACAGCTTCTGGTATAAATAACATGTGTCTTCCAGCACACTGCTGATAGAAAAAAAAGTTATAAGCATACTATGATGAAAATAAACAACAAACCATGCTTTCTTTCTTTCCTTTGTACCTTCTTTCTTAAATTTCTTCCTTTGGTTTTTAAGACCTGATCCTACCTTGATCTTGTGATCTACTACCATCTTTCTTTGATGCCTCCCTAGTACTGGGATTGTAACTATTGTCTGGAAGTGGAGTTTTCTTGTCCCATAAGGCTAGTCTTTTAATTAGATATTTACAGGCCTCTTTTAGCAGATGTCCTGTGTTTCAAGTTCACACTGTATTTTGGGGTTCTTATGCTCTATCAGAAGAATCAGTCAAAGGCACAATTCACAGGAAGAAATAAGGCCTTTTATTCTTACTATCCAGTTCAAGGGAGAATGCACATCCAAAAGCTGTCTCAGACGAGAGAAAAAGAAAGATTTTACAGTTTTTCCCAAGTAGGAAGGACTTCGTTCTTGGAACCATCATATGTAGAGATCATCTGAGCCTTCACTCACTCTCCTATCACTTGGGACATGTCTCATTATAGTTAAATCCCCACAATGGGTGTGATTTTTTACTATTATAAGGTGAATTTACTACAGTACTGCAAATTATTCTCCCCACTCAGGGGAATGTCCCTAATCTTTTTGTTGCCATTTTCTTTCCTATATAAAAAAGACTGGGTCCCATTGCACAAGTCAGTAATCCCAGCTACTCAGGAGGCTGAGGGGAGAGTATTGTAACTTCCAGATCAGCCTGGGATACAAGTAAATTAAAGACCGGCTGAACAACCCAATCTCAAAGATTATAAGAAATGGAACTGGACAGATGGCTCAGCAGTTGAGAGTATTGGCTGCTCTTCCAAAGGACCCAGGTTTGAATCTCAGTATCCACATAGCAGCTTACAGCTACAACTGTAGCTGTTAACTATAGCCCCAGGAGATTTGTCCACCCTCTGCAGACACTACATATGCATAGTAAGCAGATAGACATATATGTAGGAAATACACTCATGTGCATAAAAAAGAAAGAAATATTTTAAGACTGGTGGTGGCAGTGTATTTCTTTAATTCTAGCAACAGGGAGGCAGAGGCAGGTGTACCCCTGTGAGTTCAAGGCCAGCTTGATCTACAGAGCAAGTTCCAGGACAATCAAGGCTACACAAAGAAACTATGTCTTGGAAAATGAAAAAAAGAGAAAGAAAAGAAAAAATAATTTCTATTTATTATCTCATTATATACATGAGGCTTTTTTTGGCTGCATGTTTGCCTGTGTGTGGTTGGTGCCCATGGAAGTTAGAAGAGGGTGGCAGATCCCTTGGAACTGGAGTTACAGACAATTGTGAGCTGCCACGAGGGTGCTGGGAGTTAAATCCAAGTCTTCCCGGAAGAGCAGCCAGTGTCCTTAACTGCTGATCCATCTCTCCAGCCCCAGAAAAAAATATTTTTATTATAAAAAAAGCTAGGTGTGGTATAATTGCTCTATCAAGAGAGGAGATAATTTACTTAATTGATTTTTATGCTTTTTTGAGACATGGCTGTCCTAGAATGTTAGCTCTGTAGACCAAGCTGGCCTCAAACTCATAGATATGGCTTCCTATACCTCCCAAGTACTGGGATTAAAGGTGTGTGTCACCATGCCCAGTTTGAGACAGGATGTTTTAAAGTGGAACTTGTGGACATATCTGTGAGATGGCTCAATGGGTAAAGGCTACAAAAGCTTGATGACCTAAGTTCAAGCTCCATGTGAAGGTGAAAGGAGAGAACTAATTCCACAAAGTTATCCTTGGCATTCTTTCCCTCCCATACATACACAAAAACTATAGAATTTCCTTCCGCAAACAAAGTTTTAAGATGAATGGGATCAGGAACTTTAGATTTAGAAATGAGAGAATACTAGAAATTCAAAATCTTACATCATTTTGTCCCAAGTAAACACAGTTTATTTACTGTCCTTGACAAGATATCTTTTGGAAAACATCTATTATCTCTATGGGCAATTTGACATCTGAAATTTCCTTTTTTTTTTTTTTGTATTTGTTTTTTGTTTGGTTTGATTTGGTTTGGTTTGGTTGGTTGGTCGGTTTGCTTTGGGGAGGGGGTGTTTTTGGTTTTGGTTTTGGTTTTTGGTTTTTTTGAGACAGGGTTTCTCTGTGTAGTGTTGGCTGTCCTGGAACTCTCTCTGTAAACCAGGCTGGCCTTGAACTTAGGTCAGCTTGCCTCCCAAGTTGAAGTTTCTTTTCTCAGCAGAAGAGGCAGAACAAATCCTGGGAGCAGAGGCTCTTCCCCCTCCCACACTTCTCTTACCTTGTCACTATAATTCCCTAGTCTTTCTATCCGTCTTCAGTACTGCATTTTAAAAGGACCAAAATATCAGTGCAAGGAAAGAGGAGAGTGAATCTACCCAGTATAGAGAAAATAGAGGGGAAAGAATAAGATGAACCTCAAGAGGAGTGGTTGCAGAATAAGGCAGTAGCAAAATATTCTTGGTAAAAGTTAGAGAGGAAGCCAGAGGTCACCTTCTAAGCTCTCTCCATTCCTGTCCAGAAACAGAGGGATTGCTTCCTTCCTTGTGTAGATAGTGTTAGACCTGAGAAGAAACCATTTCCACAGCTGTCTAATCAATCAAGCTTTATTTAGACTGGCCAGTTGGCTGCCTCTCCCAAAGTAGGAATTTCAGAGAGCAGCCCTTTTTATGGGCAAGGGTTAGGGTTGATAGAAAACAGCTGTCGATTTAATTGGCTGTTAGCACCTGAGTTGGGGGACTCAAGGCTCAAGGCTGCCTGTGGGGTAGATAAGTACAAGAATCCATCATGTGGAAGTGGGTAATGAAGGTATCTGGGAAGACACATTTCATAAGGCAAAGGGCAGTCATATATCACAGATTCAGGACTTTAGCAAAGCAAAGGGGTGGATGTACATCATGGGATCACAAGTTCAGGGTAAAGACTATACTTTCAGGGATCATTTCTATAGTTTCTTACAAGTTCAGGGTAAGTTGAAAAAATGGTTTGCAGGATACATTAAGCTTAGGAAACAGAAACTTATTCTTGTAAAGTATGGAGATTTAATAACAATATGTAACAACGTGTCTCCTTAACAACAATATGGCTCTCGGTTTGATTTCACTTTTAGTACCACTGGCCACCGTAGACTTCACAAACCTCTGCATGTGTTTTGAAATAGTTACATAATGTGGAAATTGCCATTCCTTCTAATTAAGTGATGGAACTTATTAAAAATACAATTAATTTGAAGGAAATTCAAATTAAAGTGAAAACTGAATGTTATAGGGTTAATAAGGCTTCAGTTTACATGGCTTTAACTCTTGTGAACCAGCCTGGACTACACAGTGAGTTCAAGGAGAGCCAGGGCTACAGAGTGAATCTCTGTCTCAAAAAAATGAATAAATGACCCAGGCATGGGTGGCAATCACCTTTAATCCAAGCACTCAAGAGACAGAGGCAGGGGCTATTTATGAGTTCAAATCCAGCCTACATAGTGAGTTTCAGGTCAGCCAAGGCTACATAAGACCCATTCTCAATAAAATTAGTAAGTGAATGAATTCACTCCTTTACTCTTCCTCCCTGACTGGCTGTGTCTTCTATTGATGAGCATGTGGCTTCCCTTGAAAGCTTGGAGAACATTTTGCCTCTGTCCTGACCCTCCACTTTGTAGAATGTATACTGATAGAGTCCAACTTCTAGGACTCCATGGGTTCGTTGACCAAGAGGATGGGTGATTTGCCAGAGAACCTTGAGTGATACTCCATCATTTCCTGGCAAATAATTGACCAAAACATTGGCTGTCTTTTTTGTCCCTATATCTTCATTGCCTTTGACCTCCAAGTATGCGTATTGAACACACAGAAAATCAGCATTATCGCAAGTATTGAAGAATTGATTGCATTTTAAATTCTAGATGGACTGGAGAGATGACCCAGTAGTTAAAATTGCTTACTGCATCTAAGCTGAGTGTAACGAAATATTTGATAAATTAAATATGCAAATTTTTAAAAAGTTCTTACTGATTTTAAAGGGGACCTGAGTTTAGTTCCCAGTGCCCATGTCAGGTGGCTCACAACCACCTATTACTCCAGATCCATGAGAATCCAACCCTCCTATACCTGCCCAGCAGGCACCCTCCTACACCAACACACACACACACACACACACACAATTTTAAAATAATAAAACTAAATTTAAGAGGAGGTA
This sequence comes from Phodopus roborovskii, assembly GCF_943737965.1. Taxonomy (NCBI): domain Eukaryota; kingdom Metazoa; phylum Chordata; class Mammalia; order Rodentia; family Cricetidae; genus Phodopus; species Phodopus roborovskii. The sequence continues at coordinate 211,015 of NW_026126010.1, read as the reverse complement.
CCTAGTCTCACTGCAACTTGATATGTCATGCATGGCTGGTTGATATCCATGACCAGCCTGCCCTTTTCTGAAGAGAAACAGAAGAAGAATGGATGGACGGGGTAAGGGGGAAAAGTATGAGGGACTTGGAGGAGAGGAGGGCAGGGAAACTGTGGTCAGGATGTAAATAAATAAAAAAAAATAACACTTGCATAAAGCTTGACAGAGACAGAACTTTAAACAAATCTTGACTCTCTCAAGACTTATGTTTTTTTTTTAATTAGAAGCCTGACACACTTAGTTTGATAAAATATAAGATAATTTGAAGCATATTAATTAAATAGAACTGAAAGCATGGGCTAAGTCGTTCTCCTTATCTTTGGACTCTATGACTGAGACTAGAGGATCATCTTGCAGATGAAAGCATTTATTCATGAGGGTGAGGCTTTACCCTGGACAGGACCCATCATTCTTAAGAGGCAGTTAGTTTATCTATGCAATAGGGACTATTTTAGATCTCTTATGGGATTAGAGTTGAGGCAATGACTAACCAAATAACATCTTGACTAAGAATTTATTTATTAATAATTTCTGTCTTAAAACTTTGCTTATGCTAAGAACTAAAAGGCACATGGATTAACTTAATTTTTAAATTTGTATGATCATTTACTTCTAAGCCAATTTGCTGCCATGTAAACAATATTATAACATGAACACAGGTAACAATATATACATATACCCACACACAAAGACAGATTTAAGGGCCAGTGTGATATAGCTCATCAGGTAAAGGCATTTGCTGAAAATCTTAATGACCTGAGTTCAATCCCAGGAAGCCACATAAAGGCACAATCAATTCCTTAAAGTAATTCTCTGACTTCCACATGCATACGGTGGTACATGCAACCCCATATACATACGTATTATTTACATATACACACAACACCAATAAAGTCAAGTTTGAAATGGATTTTTAAAGATGGTGTAAGTGTGTGTGTGTGTGTGTGTGTGTGTGTGTGTGTGTGTGCATGTGTGTGTAGGTAGGTACCTGCAGATATCAGAAGAGGGTCTCATGTCTCCTGTGGTTGAAGTTACATGTAGCTGTAAGCCTGAACTCTGAACTCTTTTCCTATGCAAGAGTAACAAGTGTTATTACCCACTGAGCCCTTTCTCCAGGCCCTAAAAAATAGATTTTAAAAAATTCTAAATATGCTATAGTTTTTACTTAGATTTAGTACTTGTCATTTTTAGAGTGTTTATCTGCCTTTTCTTAGCTTTAAGCAGTTTTTAATCTATAGTCTATACTTTAAAGACATTACTGTGAATATAAGTGAGGATCTCAAAGGCACAGAGCCTAGCCTGATTATTATAAGGTTTTAAAGCAGGCTGAGTAGATATCAACAATTTAATTTTTAAATGGTTCTTATTTTCTTAGTTTACATTGGACAAGATATAAAACCTTGATACCCTGCTTTTGGAGGAGGAGGGCAGGAGAAATAGTGCTATATCTTTCAAGAAAAAAAATTGTATATTTTTACTTATTTATTTTGTGCATGCCATGGCATGTGTGTAGAGGTCAGCAGACAACTTTTAGTAGTCAGTTCTCTCCTTTTACCATGTGGATCCAGGAGCTCAAACTCAGGTTGGCAGGCTTAGAGGCCTTTTGCCCACTGAGCCCCAGATTTATGTGTTAATGTTATAGCTATAAGTCAAAGTCTATCTTTAAAATATATTAAAAGATAGGGCTGAAGTGATGGCTCAGTCATTATGAACCCATGTTGCTTTTGCAGATGATCGATTGTTTGTTCCTAGCTCCCACACAGTGGGTCACAAACATTTGTAACTCCAGTTCCAGGGGACCCATTGAGTGGTACTGGCCCACAAGAAAGGCTATGTATGCTGCAGACATCAAAGCTTGAGGAGTGGGGCTACCAAATCTCTTTGGAGCCCAGATGATTCTACCACAATCCTCAGATGTTAAACATGGATCTATAGGGTTTTATGTTTGCCTGTTGTGTTTTATCCTTTATTCTGTCCTGTAATTTCTTGTTATGCTCTAATTCTAATACATTTTGCTTTATGAAATGGCCATGAACCTATAGGGACAAGAAGAGAAATATTGCCTCTTTAGTTGTTTTTGTTTTGTTTTGTTTGAGACAGGGTTTCTCTGTGTAGCTTTGGAACCTGTCCTGGAACTTGCTTTGTAGACCAGGCTGGCCTCTAACTCACAGATCCACCTGTTGCCTCTGCCTCCTGAATGCCAGAACTGAAGGCGTGTACCACAACTGCCCAGTGAAATCTTATCTCTTAAAATTGATGTGTTGAGCCTGGCAGTGGTGGTGATTGCCTTTAATCCCAGCACTTGGGAAACAGAGGCAGCAGGTGGATCTCTGTGAGTTTGAGATCAGCCTGGTCTACAGAGCAAGTTCCAGGACAGCAAGGGCTACACAGAGAAACCCTGTCTCAAAAAATCCAGGGAAAAAAGTGATGAGTTTGTGGGGGCTGGAGGGATGTGACAGTGGTTTAGAGCATGTGTTGCTCTTGCAGAGGTCCCAAGTTTGATTCCCATAGCCCATGCAGTGGTTCACAACCATCAGTAACTTCAGTTCCAGGATATCTAATGCCCTCTCATGACCTCCATGAACACCAGACACATGCATAGTGCACATACATACATACATATAAGATAAAATAGATCTAAAACATAAATGATGTGTTTGTGCGTCAAGTGAATGAGGGGTGGGGCTATGAAGTTTAATATTAATTCTCTACTTGACATTATCTAGAATCACCCAGAACACAAGCCTCTAGACATGTCTGTGAGGGATTATCTAAATTAGCTTAATTACGGTAGAAAGACCCATGGTAACTTCAGGCAGCCCTATTCCAAGGCTGGGGTCCTGAACTGAATAAATTGGAAAAAGGAGGGCTGGACTGATGCGCTGTGTGCTCTCCCAGAGGACCAAGGTTCCATCCTCAGCACCCACATGGTGGCTCACAACCCCCTGTAACTCTAGTCCCAGGAGATCTGAAAACTTCTTCTGGCCTCCTGTGGCAGTGCACACGCATGGTACATAGACATATGTCCAGGAAAAGCACAGATACACACAAAATAATTTTTAAAATTTAAAGGAGCTAGGTAACAGCACTTAACTACTCTCCTCTTCCTGACTGTGGGCATAATGTGAACAGCCACTTCACACCCCTGCCACCGTGACTTCTTCACTATAATCAACTTTGTCCTCACAAACTACAAACTCAAAGTCTTCTCCCAGTGGGTTGCTTCTTGGCAGGTATTTTATTACAGCAATAAGTAACTAACACAGTTAGTTTGTCTAGGGCTTTGTCAGGCTGTTTTATTTATTCAACAAATCTGGTCTTTGACTGATTCTGCATATAGTCTTGATAGTCTCATTTTCATTAATTTCTGCACTGATTTGTGTTACTTCAAAGCCATCTACTGCTTTGGTTTTTAATTGTTCTCCTTTTCTAGGAGTTTGAGAAGCATTAGAATATTTGAGATATTCTGTTTTGTTTTGTTTTTTATGTAAACACACACTTAAGCCTTTCCTCCTAGAACTGTTTTTCCTGTATCCCAAAGGTTTTGGTAAATTATGCTTTCATTATCATTTATTTATAGAAATTTTAAGTTTTCCTCACTGATTTTTTAATGACCAATTTGTTAATGAAGAATGTATTTCTTAATCTCCATGTATTTGTGTTACTTTTGCATTTTCTCTTGCCATTGATTTCAACTTTTGTTGTGCTATGATATAAGGTAGAAGAGGCTATTTCTGTTCTTTCATATTTAGTAAGACGTGGTGTGCAGCCTCTTAGTCACTGATCTATTGCTGTGAAGAAACACTATAACCACAGCAACTTACATTAAAAGAAAACATGTGGGAGCCCACACGTGACCCAGTTTGCATCTGGAGTAGATTCTGACTTATAAGACATTAGAGTTCAAGCTTGCTTGTTTCAGTCTCCTTGAAAGCTGTGAGAAAGTTCTGATTAGGCCCATGGGAAAGAGCATATTATCTAACTAACAAGCTTCTGATGCCAGCCAAAAGGCACACAGACAGGGAACGAAGCTGCATGCTGCTAGCAAGACTCATGTGATAGGTAACAAGCAGGGAGCTGCTTAACTGATTATACTGTTCTTTGTTCTGCTTTGTCTCTAGTCTGTATATAAGCAGGTTCTAAGTTAAACATGAGGCTGTTGGGCATTGACTGGGCAGTCCTTCGAGATTCTATCCTGTGTTTCTGTCTCTATTTCTTTTATCTGCTGCTTTTCAGTTCTAGCACCTGCTTCAGGTACCCTAGCTGATTCATTGGAGCAGCCTCTGACAAAAGTATTTATTTAATTGGGGCTTGCTTATATTTTCAGAAGGTTCATCCATTATTATCATAGCAGGTAGCATGGTGGTATGCAGACAAGATTGGCCCTGGAGTAGAGAGCTTTACATCCCAACCCACAAGCAGTAGGACAGAGACAAATACTGAGCCTGGTGTGAACATTTGAAACCTCCAAGCCCAACCCCCAGTGACACACTTCCTCCAAAAAGACCACACTTACTCCAACATCTCTTAATCCTTCTCAAATAGTGCCACTCCCTGGTCACTAAGCATTCAAATCTATAACCCTGTGGGGATCAATGACCATCCACATTTCACTCCTTGGTACCCATAAGCTTGTAACCATAAAGTAATGCAGAAATGCAATCAGTCAAATTTCAAAAGTCCCCATAGTCTATAACAATCTCAATAATGTTTAAAAGTCCAAAGTTCAAGTTTCTTCTGAAATCCATGTAATCTCTTAACTGTGATCCCCTATAAAATCAAAATAAAAAACATTACATAGTTTCAATAGATAACAGCACAGAATTTACATTATCATTCCAAAATGGAGGAAAGGGGGCATAGTGAGAAACTACTGGACCAAAACAAGACCAAAATCCAGCTGGGCAAACTCCAAATTCTGCATGTTCGTGTCTTATGTCTAAGAGCACTTCAAATCTCCAAGTCCTTTCAGCTTTGTTGACTGCAACACAGCCTATGATCTATTTTTGATATTCCACACTGCTGAGAAAATGAACCTGCTGAATATATCTAAATCTAAGGAGTCTTTGGTGAGTTTTAGTTTGGATGACTTATCTATGAATAAGAGTTGGAAACTAAAGTCATCCATTATTATTGTGTCAGGATTTATTTGACCTTTTATATTCATTATAACTTATTTTATGAAATGGAGTGCCAGAGGCCAGCAAGATGGTTCAGTGAATAAAGGTTCTTGCTGTAAAAAGCAAAACATGGAGGATTGAAAGATGGCAGTGGCTAATAGTGAATACTGCTTTTCTAGAGGACCTGAGTTCAATTCTCAGCACCCATATCAGAAGGCTATAAACATCTGTAACTCAGCCTCAGGGGCATCTGACTCCTCTGGATTTCATGGACACCCATACTTGTGAATATACATACATATACATAGTTAAAACAAAATAAATATTTATAAAGTGGAAAATGCTAAATATGTCTTCATGGCACATTTGGCTACAACTATCCTTCCTATGGTTTGGGTTTTTTGCTTTACACTGGTTTGGGCAGTGCTTATGATTAAACACAAGGCCTGAAGCATGCTAAGCTGTTCTTCATACCTTTATAATCACTGTATAGCTTACATATAGGCATATTTATTGTTAGACTTACTGTGTTGTGTGTAATGTGTGACCTGAAAGTCAATATTAACAATTAAGATGAGAATAAATGAAACCATTTATTTTGTCTTGTCCTTTGTAGTCTCAGGCAATTGAATGCTTGGTTCCAAGTTGATAGCAGCATTTTCAGGGGTTTAAGGAGATGTTGCCTTGTTGGAGGAATATGTCATTGAAGGTGGGCTTTGAGAGTTTAAAGGCCTCCTATCATTCACAGTGCTCACTCTTCTTCCCATTTCAGTTTAAGATGTGAGTTCTCAGCTGTTTCTGATGATATGCCTGCCTGCTATCACACTTCCCTATCTTTATGGTTAGGGTGCATGTGAGAGGGCAGAGAGGGTAAAAGGGAGGGAGGGAAGGAGAGGGAACTGGGATCGACAGTAAAATAATAAATTAAATTTTAAAAAATGCCTTTATTTTTATTTTATGTGCATGGGTGTCCTGCCTGCACAGTACAGTGCACCACATGCATGCAATACTCTCAGGGGCCAGAAGAGGGTGCAATATCCCCTGTGACCAGACTCAGATGTTTGTGAGCTGGAGAAACCTACAGAGACAGCGGAACCAAGCTTGTGGAAACTCATGAACTCTAGTCCTACAACTGTGGAGACTCCATGGGGACTGAACTAGGCCCTCCATATGTGAGAGACTTGAACTATCAGAGAGGTCCCAGACAATAGGACCATGATACAAACCTGGTACATGAGCTATCTTATTGGAGCCCATTCCTTAGGGCCGGATGCCATGTTCAGAGGCAGTAGGACCACTAAATTATCTCAGTACATGAGCTAGCTTGTTAGAGCCCACTCCCCATGGTGGGATGCCATGCTCAATCTCAATGCATGGGAGAGGGTCTAGCACTGCCCCAACCTATTGTGCCAGACTATCTTGACACCTCATGGAAGCCCTCACTCTTGAGGAGGAGTGGACTGGGGGTGGGCTAGGAGAGAGGTAAGGGGGTAGGAGGAGGTGAGGGGGAAACAAGGGGAGGTGTAGGAGGGAGAACTGTGATTGGAATGTAAAGTGAAATCAAAAAATGGGGAGAAAAAATAATCAAGAAGTCTTCCAGATCCTCTGGAAGATCACCTAGTGTTTTAAACCACTGAGCCATCTCTCCTACCCCCATATTTTTACAGCAACATTTTAGCTAAGCCTGTTGCATCATATCTGTAATTGGAGCCTTTGGTAAGCTAAGGTATAATGACAAGAAGTTCAAAATTATCCAGAATTATATAGTAAGTTTGAGGTTAGCCTTGCCCAGCTTTGTGAACCCCTTTCTTAAAAGGAGAAAGAGGGAGAGAGCCCTAAGAGATTATCATATAGATGAGTCATCTGGCTAAAAGCTACAAATAAGAAGTGGGATCTGACTTGGCATTGGTGGTACACACCTTTAATCCCAGCACTTGGGAGGCAGAGGCAAGCGGATCTCTGTAAGTTCAAGGCCAGCCTGGTCTACAGAGTTTCAGGACTACCAGAGCTGTTACACAGAGAAACTCTCAAAAATAAATGAATAAATAAATAAATAAAGAGAGAGAGAGAGGGAAGAGGGGTCTCCAAAATGGGCATGGTAGCATACACCTTTAACCCCAGCACTAAGCAGGCAGAGGTGGCTGATCTCTGAGTTCCAGAACAGCCTCAGCTACACAGAGAAACCCTGTCTTGAAAAACCAGAAGAGGAGAAGAGGAGGAGGAGGAAGTGGGCTCTGTGGCAGGCAGTGAGAGGAAGTAATAGGCTATTGCTAGGCAAAGTGAAGAGGCACTCGATACAAACAGCCAATTGACTGCAGGACAGGCTGGGTTCTCCTTCTTCAGCCTATGATATGTAATGGGGAGTTATCACTAGGTAGTAACTAATCCCTCTCACTATGTGATGCCAGGCTGCCAGAACAAAGCATGAAAGCCTGAAGACCAAAGGCTGCAGCTCACCAATGTCTGTGTAGGAAACAGATTCTGGACTCCCTAGCAAATAGGAAATTGTCTGCTCTGTTTATCAGCAGAAGTCTTTGTGGTCTAATGTAGGGAGGGGGCAGAACCTAGCCTAAATGGGCACAGATATCAAGGCACAGTCCTATCTAGGCTAAGGGAACCAGAACTGAGATTGCATTGGATTTGAACATCTTTTATTTTTATTTTATTTTATTTTGGAGACAAGGTCTGTTAGTGTGACCCTGGCTATCTTGGAGGTCTCTATGTAGACCAGACTGGCCTTGAAGTCTCAGAGATCTGCCTGCTCCTGCCCTCCCAAGTGCTGGACTCAAGAGTATATAGCACCACACCACCACACTGTTCTCTTAAAGGTAGGTCGAGCAAACATGCTGAGCACAGTTGTGGATCAGTCTTATGTATTTAGTAACTATTAACTCTGGCTGTGAGGTACAGCAAAAGTTCCAGTCTCTTGGAATATAAGAGGTATTTTCATCCTAATGTGTCACAGGACAATTTACCAGTGCTTACACTGCTGGGGGAAAAAATGTATCTGCCTACAGATCTTCAGAGAGGGCTGGGACCCATGAAGCCCTCCTGCCTGACATGAAGCTGATGAGCACAATCTTGTGGGGATCCTGTGCAGGTAATAATAGCAGCTGTAAGGTCAAGAATGCAACCACCCTGTCCTGATAGGAAGTCAGTATTCGAGACCATCACCCCCTTCCTTCTACTCTTGCATTATTTTGTCTATCCCTTCATAGGGTTCCCTGGGCTTTGGAGATGGTGATATAGATGTCCCATTTAGGGATGAGCACTCAATAGTTATTTGATTTAAGTACTTTGACCAGTTATGAGTATAAACTCCATAAGGAGTCACTGATGATCACTGCAAAAGGAAGTTTGGCTGACCATAGTTGACAGCAAAAGTGTTCTGGTGACTTATAAGGCAAGTTGGGCACCAGCATCATGTCCACTTAGAAAAACAACAGCAGTAACTTTCAGACCTTCACAACAAGGGACTTTTATTGAAACAAGGTCTCACTGTGTAGCTTTACCTGGCCGGAAAGTGGATATGGCTTTGAACTCATAGATCCACCTGCCTTTACCCTTGGACACACCACCATGCCCAGCAAGCTAATAGCCTTTACAGTATCAGATGTGAATTTTCTCCTGTGGAGCAGACATCAACTCTATTCTTTGAAAATATTTAATAAGGCATTTATTTTGTCCTAATAAGTTTGTGAATCTGGACATACATTTTACACCTACCAGGAACCACTGAGGTTCATAAACTCACTGCCTCGGTTTCCTTGTGTTCCAAAGAAATTAGGAAATAGAAACTGGTAAAGAAAATAACAGTTTATTTACAGTTTGGTCAAATGAGAGAAAGATGCTTAATTTCTCTGTCTTCTCTCTGTCAGTGTTACAGTTTTATAGAAAAGATGAAATAAAGACCAGGAAATTTGTATGTGTTGATTTAGCTGTGAGATAGGTTACCTAGTTCTTTCATGGAGAAAAAGGGACCTTTACCCCAGGTTGTTTCATTTCTCTGTTTACAGAAGTTTTTACATTTTTTTAGAACTTCATTTCATTTATTATTGGTGTGTGTGCTTGTATGATATGTGGGTTCAGGTGTGCATACCAGGAAGCCCACGTGGAGGCAGGAGGACAACTTTGAGGAGTTGGTTCTCTCCTTCCATTTTTACTTGAGTTGAAGTGATGAAACTCAGGTCCTCAGGCTTGTGTGGCAAGTGCCTTTCCTAAGCCATCTCACCATCATAAGTTTTATTTAAGACATAGCCCAATGTAGTAAATTAATGCATTTTCAAATACATTGGGGGGGTCCATCAGATAAAAAGATCATAACAAATGGAAAAACTCTGCTAGAGGCCTCGAGTGCTATCTGGTAACGTTTCTAGCTTTTGGATTAGTAGAAGTTAGTGATCTATTAAGTTAATGCATTCCCCAAAGGGTTCATGTGTTAGCCACAAGGATGTTAGGTCACACAAAGAGGATGACAATGGCTGTAAAAGGAGTCAAGATAACCTAGGATAATTTGTGACTAGGCACTAGACCTCCAACATTCCAATCTCTCCAATCTCTGGAGTTCTGTCACCCTTTGCAGAGCAGTCAAACAGACCTGTCCTTTTTCTAGGAACATTTATCCACACCTCATATAGCAGCATGCTCAATAAAAGGAGCTTATCTCCTTGAAGGAAATATCACATTTTTTTTGAGCCAGGGTCTCATTCTGTAGCCCAGTCTGTCCTAGAACTCTACTGTATCCCAAGCTGACGCTGACCTCAAATCTGTGACAATTATCCTGCCTCAGTATCACAAGTGCTGGAATTATATGAATAAACCACTACACAAGCCTCTGTATTTTTCAGTGCTTACAATGGAACTCGGCCATGGTCTCATGCATGCTAGGCAAGTGCTCTACCACCGAACTACATCCCTAGCTCTGTAAATGACACATATAGAACAAAGCCTCTTGTTTCTTTTCTTTGAAGTCTGCTTCAAGCTTATACTCCTGTAGGCCTATTAAACACACTCATTTTGCAAGTAATAAAAAAAATAATAGTGGAGAGCAAAAGGGAGAAACACACATGTCTTTTTTTTTTTTAATGTCCTCTAAAGAGGATAAGAGATTGCTAGGCAATTAAGAGTATTGATTGTTTGCTGTGGAGTAATCTTTTTGTACACTGTAAAGGCATGCCTTTGCCAAGGCACCTTCTGATGGGTTTAATAAATGGCTGAATGGCCAATTGCTAGGCAGGAGGTGTAGGTGGGATTTCCAGGCACAGAGAGGACTGTGGGAAGAAGAGAAGCAGAGAAGCCATCCAGAAGCAGAGCAAGTCAAACACACAGAATGGGATAGAGGTAAAAGCCATGTACTAGAACTAGATTAATAAAAATATGGGAAACTCCACTACTATGGTGCAGTCACCACCAGCCTGCAGTCATGTGAGAGGTTTGCCTCCAGGCTGTGCCCCATTCCCCACAACCCACTGGACACTATCCTGCCAAGTCCCACTCTGGCTACCCTGCCAAGACCCACTCTGCTTCTCAACCCCACATATCTGAACATCCTCCCAGTGGCCAGCCCTCCACTAGAACCTCAGCAGATTACATAGGCACAGGCTCAAACCACACCAGTTGGAAAATCAGGCAAAGGTCCAAACCACAACAGTTGGAAGAACAGGCACAGGCACAAGCCACACGGGATGGAAAATAAAATGAATAAATCCACTCGAAGAATACATTCAACAACTGAGAGAGCAATATGGCACCACCAGAACCCAGGGATCCTACAGCAGCAAAACCTGAACATTGCAATACAACTGAAACACAAGAAAATGTACTTAAAAGTTACTTTATGAAGATGGCAGAGGCCCTTAAAGAGGAAATGAAAAATGCCCTTAAAGAAGTCGAGAAAAAGACACAAAGAAAAATGGAAGAAATCAACAAATCCCTTAAAGAAAGCTAAGGAAAAAAACAATTAAACAGGTAAAGGAAACAGTTCCAGACTTGAAAATTGAGATAGAAACAAAGAAAACAAGAAAACACAAACCAAGGGAATTCTGCAAATGGAAACTCTGGGGAAGTGAACAGGAACTACAGATGCAAGCATGTTAGGTGTTGAAGATACAATAGAGGAAATAGATTCATCTGTCAAAGAAAATGTTAAATCCAATAAATTCCTAACACAAAACATCCAGGAAATCTGTGACACTATAAAAAGACCAAATGCAAAAATAATAGGAAGAGAAGAAAGAGAAGAATCCCAGCACAAAGGCACAGAAAATATATCCAACAAAAATCATAGAAGAAAATTATCCAACCCAAAGAAGGACATGCCTATGAAAGTACCAAAATTAAATCAAGACCAGATAAACAATTTAAACAGACCTATAACCCCTAAGAAATTAGAAGCAGTCATCAAATGTCTTACAAACAAAACAAGGGTCAGATGGCTTCAATGCAGAATTTTATCAGACTTTCAAAGAAAAGCTAATATCAATACTCCTCAAATTGTTCCACACAGTAAAAACAACAGGAATATTGTCAAATTCTTTTTATGAGGCCACAATTACCCTGACACCCAAAGCAAACAAAGATTCAACAAAGAAAGAGAATTACAGACCAATATACTCAACAAAATACTGTCTAGGCTGAATCCAAGAACACATCAGAAAAATCACCCACCATGACCAAGTAGGCTTCATTCCAGAGAAATCTGTCAATGTAATCCATCATATAAACCAGAAAAAATAACACACAAGTGATCATCTCACTAGATGCTGAAAAAGATTTCGACAAAATAGTGCACATAAGTGACCCCAAAAATTCTACCAGGGAACTCCTACAGCTGATAAAAAGCCTTCAGTAATGCGGCAGGATACAAGATTAACTAGGTAGGCAAGCTTAGGCACAGCCCAGCAACCTGTGGCACCTCTGCACACTAGGACCACACCAGTACCTCCTTCCTGTGGGTAATTTGAGATCAGACAGTTTTTGGTAAAGAGAGATAGAGAGATGAGCCTAGCTTAATCCAGAAGTTAGCATGAGTATGGTGAAGGCCAGTTTGTTCCTGAAATGATCTGCCAGAAAAAAATCCCTGCTAACCACTGCACACATTTGCACGACTGGGCATACATGTGCTTAAAATATGGGATATATCACTCCAAAGTCATGTAACCATGCAGGTTAAGGATACACACCATTCTCACCCCTGAGGTTCACCTCAGAAGGAACTCAAGGCTCTTAAGTTCCATGCTTGCTGAAAGCCTCCCATGTAGTCTACACATTTTTTTTGTTTATTGTTGTTTAATTTTGCTTTGTTTTGGAACAGGCTCTCACTAAGAAGCCCAGGGTATCTTGAAACTCAGGAACCTAGGCTGGTCTTGGACCACCTGGTGATATACCTGCCTCAACCTTGTATACAGGAATTATCAGTTTGAGCCACCATGAGCATCTTACTCTTGCTCATAATAAATCTATGGGGTTTTTTCACGATTTTTTTAAACCTATACTTTCACTACTGCAATTGCATATCTTGTCCAATTATTATGATACAATAAACCTGGATATTGTGCCCTGGGCTACCCTGAAACCCCTTTGATAACACCTGAGCAGCTACATAGCAAATATCAGGCCAGACAAAACTATATAGAAAGATCCTGTTTCAAAAATTCAAAAGAAAGGGGGCTGGAGAGATGGCTCAGAGGTTAAGAGCACTGGCGGTTCTTCCAGAGCATCTGAGTTCAATTCCCAGCAACCACATGGTGGCTTACAACCATCTGTAATGAGATCTGGTGCCCTCTTCTGGTGTGCAAGTATGCATGCAGAAAACTGTATACATGATAAATAAAATCTTTAAAAAGAAAAAAGTTCAAAATAAAGGAAAAAGAAATTCTCAGAAGCCTCAGCAGGGCCTGGTAGCAAAGGACTGTAGTTCTAGAAGCCCATGCAGTGAAAGCAGGAGGGTTATAAGTTCAAGGCCCTCATGTGTTAAGGGATTTCCAAGGTCTTGTCTCCTCAAAGGAAAGACATTCAATCAAAAGACAGATCTTTTCAGTCCAACTTTACTTAGAAAAACAAAATGTGCACTCCAGACATGAGAAATGGTTGTCCCAAAGCAGGTACGAACTGTCCATTGTGGAGTATTCTTAGGAATATTCATGGTATGGGCTGCACATTTGTGGGGGTATAAGGACCTTTTTCCTCATCCCAAATCACAGTGCCCTGGATTGCCTTTTAATGGTATTATTTTTAGAAAAGATATTATTCTAGAAAAGGCCACAAGAGGGGGTTAAAGTCACAACGTCAAAAATATTACAATAAAGCCAAAGTATTTTAGCACTCACTGTATGTGTGTGTGTGTGTGCATGTGTGTATTTGAGAATGTGTGGTGTGTGTGTGTGTGTGTGTGTGTGTGTGTGTGTGTGTGTGTGTGTGTGTGCACTTGCCTGAATGTTACTGTGCTCCCATACCAAGGCACATCTGTGGAAGTCAGAGAACACCATTCTTTTTCTCCATCTGGGTCCTAGGAACCAAACAAAGGTTGTCAGAATTGATATAATGCCACTGATCCATCATCTCACCAACCTATAGCCAAGGTTGGGGATACTGGACCTTCATTATTGAATAAATGTGGGAAAATGCCCTGGCACCATAGTTTTTGATAGAGAGGCATCGGGGGGGGGTTACGAGTAAGGTTTTTCCGCCACTGGTCTGACCCTACTGCCACGCTAGCCCCAAATAATAAATTGCGATGCTGTATTAAATATAATTCTGTTGGCCAGTTACTTGTTTTTTATCCGCTAGCTCTGTCTTAAGTATTAACCCATTTCTATTAATCTAAGTACTTCCACGTGGTCTCATCTTACCAGAGAGAGGGGGCCAGCGGTTTTGCTCTGTTCAATCTCTCCATCTTGACTCCTACTCCCAACATATGGAGCCGCAACTTGGCTAATAAGAACTCCCACTTAAAACTAAGAAAAGCTAAAGAAATAGTTTTAGAAATAGAAGAACAAAGACAAGCAAGACTTCTTGCTAACAGCATTTTTCTGGGTTGGACTGTTTTGTGTGAGACAAGCAAAGATTTGAGCGGCTCCTTTAAGGGAGATTTCCTGACTCAGCATAAGTGGCAAAAAACTGCAAGGCTTTTAAAAAACACTGCTAACAATTTATTGGTGTTTACGAGATGGCAATGACAGTGACCACATCTCCAAGCCAGCAGCATGCTGCTGGATGGCAGCATAGACCAAGGCGGTGAGCACAGCTCTCAGTTCTGGCGGTAAAATTACTCGCCGCCATCTTGGATAGACAGCGGCAGAAACAACTGTGGCCTTTCATTTTAGCAATGTTGTTGCTTACCAGATAAAAGACTCATGGCCAGAAAAAGATAAAGATTTACAGTAAAGACAGATTCAGATGAAGAAAAACCTCTAAAGGTTTACAGTATGTTTTAAAATATACGTAGGCTTGGGCGAGAAAAAGAATAAAATGGTTTTAAAAAGACAGACAGGAGCTGGGTGGGGTAGCACACACTTTCAATCCCAGCACTCGGGAGACTGAGGCAAGCAGATCTCTGATTTCAAAGTCAACCTGATATGCAGAGTGAATTACAGGACAGATAAGAGTTACACAAAGAAACCCTGTCTCAAAAAAATGAAAAAATAAAAAGTAAAAGGAAACAGAGTAATAAAAAAAGCCACATAAAGATGGGGAGAATCTGGATACTGTACCTATTATATTGTCTTTGTATCGTTTGACTGCTGAGGAAATAACAACAACTATTAAAACAAATTCTGCTTGAACAATCCAATTTATATATTTTAAAAATGCTTTGACTTCAAAATTTAAGTCTAAGGACAAGTTACTGTGGAAAATGATTTCTATTTTGGTTTCCACAGAAAATGAAAAGCTGTGGATTCCTTCCAGACTAATGTGGTTTGAGCAAGCCAGACCCCCTGAAACAGAGTCACAGGTGATCCAACATTCAAAACAGTTGTGACATAGCAGCTTTGCAGACTACAGCCAAGATAATCTGCATCGTTTTAGGATCCCCATGACAGCGCCTCCTACCAGCAGGAAGCAGTTTAGAAAGAACGACGCCCAAATACCCAAATATTGTTTACAAATGTTTGTTTTCATTTAAATGGGGTTGGTTATAAATGGTTAATGACAACAACCAATCTCTTTTTAAAGTAAAAAGGAAATTATGGTATAGATATGAATACTTTGTGTTAGAATGGATTTTCATTTATTGATACAATTTAAGGTCAATTTTGTGATGTGTATATTTCTCCTTTTGTTTAGGTTTATATAGCTCATTTAGAAATGTAATGCATAATGTAGTACAGATTATAGATAATTACCTATGATAGTCAAAGCTTAGAGTTAAGTTAGTTAGGTTTTTCAAGATACACAGAGATATATTTGAGATAGATAAGCATTCTTCAAACCTTTTAAAGACCTACAGAATATGGCAATTAAAATGGTTTAGTGTTTTTCTTGACAGTGAGACATAAATGCTCCTGGCAACACCACCTGTGTCAGAAAGGAAGATGGACATCGAAGAAATGCTTTCTTACAATATGGCAAGACTAGCCATTTGGACAAGATACTGCTCTTGTCTGGACTGTTTGACTTTATGCTACATGTGGACATGCAGGACCCACAGAAAAGTGACTGCTGAGTCAAAATGGACATTATTACTACAGAGTTCCTGCTTCATGGAAGAGTCTGCCAGACAGTCTGAAGGACGCAGAGAAAAGTGACTGACAAACTGCCAATACAAGAAGACAGTTTAAAGTTTCCTGCTTTGCTGAAAGGTCTTCCAGACACACTATGGCCTATGGGCTGAAGATGGAAGATTACAGAACTTCGGGTGACTGACCAGGCAGTGACTTGTCTCTGTCATTTCTAGAGTTTATATACTATCCTTCTGTGGTCTTTGAAGGAGTTGAAGACAGATAGTTATGGTTATACTTTTCCTTAGGTAGAATTAAAGATAAGTTACATATAGGACTTTAGACTCACAAAGATAGAATAGATGATGGAATATTTTCTTAAATCTTACTAAATATTACTAACTGTGATTCTTATTTGATAACTGTTGTGTGATATATTTTGGTATGCTAAGGTTAAAACCCTTCTTTTTATTTTAGACAGAAAAGAGGAGATGATGGGAGATGTTATCCTGTAAATATGTTTCTCTTATTGGTTAATGAATAAAGCACTGTTGGCCAATAGGAAAGGAAGATAGGAGGGACTAAAAGAAAGGAAGAGAGAGGAAGTAGTAGGGAGGAGTCAGGATGTAGAGACTGGAGAGAGCAGAGGCTGGACCTGTTAGGAACTAGCAGCCAGCTGACCCCGCCCCACCATGGGCGGGACGCTCATGACCATGTCATCGCTATGTCAGCCTTACCTGGTGGCTCAAGCTTTACCTGGCTGCCAGAGGACTCAGTTACGCATGCGCAAGCCCCCCCTTTTAAAGCAAGCGCACCAAGTGCGCCTCTCTTGCTCTCTCTCTCTCTCTTTCTGGCTTCTCTCTCTTGCCCTCCCTCTTGCTCTCTCTCTCTCTCTCTCTCTCTCTCTCTCTCTCTCTCTCTCTCTCTCTCTCTCCTGCTTTTGGTTGGCCACCAGCTACCCCCCTTTCTCTCCCCTCTCTCAATAAACTCCACGTGGGCGCTAAGTCTCATGTTTGTGTTTTATAGGCATTAGCTGCAGCAAAATAACAACAGGCCCCACTCTCCAGTAAGATGAGACCACGTGGAAATACTTAGATTAATAGAAATGGGTTAATATTTAAGACAGAGCTAGCTGATAAGAAACAAGTAACTGGCCAACAGAATTATATCAAATACAGAGTCTCTGTGTGTTAATTGGGGCTGGAGCTGCGGTGGGTCCAGGCCGGCAGGAAAAACCTACTCGTAACAGGGGGGAACTTAGGTGTACAAATGCACCACTCCTAAAACAATGGGGATGAAAGATTATAGTGGGGATGGAGGAATCAATGGAGAGGAGAAGTGGGGGAAGAATCAACTAAAACTATGTATGAAAATGTCATAAATAAATCGGTTATTTTGTAAGCTAATATTGCATCTTAAGATAAAGATTATTACAGTATGAGGGAGAAATTAGGAATCAAACTGGTAAAATATTGATTCAGTTACAATTTGGCCAAACATGGGAGAAAGAGAATCTTAGTTTTTTTCCACCTGTTCTATGCAGCCTTGTAATTTTATAGGAAACGAGACACAAAACCAAGAAAAGTGCATGTTGTCAGAACTATATGAAGTCTCTTCTTAGTAGACAAGAACCTCCCCTATCTGGCCCTAGGGTTTCAGCCTTTCCATTCAGCATGAGATTCTTGGGGAAAATTTCGTTCTTTGGGATCTGTTGTTTCAATAGTCTTATGGACAAAAGGGAGAGACACAAATATCTCTCTGAAGAATACCTTCATTTCTGCCATGACTGTTACAGCAGGAAGTCAGCTCTCTGCAGCCTCAAGAACATTAAGCCATAAAAGGGCATTCTGACCTTCAGGAAATGGAGCTTCCAAAATGCAGCTTCAGTTCTCTTGGTAACCTCATGAGACCTTTATGAGACTGCTTAAGGTCTCATGAGATTGAAGCTCATGCCTGTCTGTGAGTTAAGACATTTTGTTCTGTTTTTGTTTGGTTGGTTTTTTGTTTTTTGAGAAAAGATTTCTCTGTGTAACAGTCCTGGCTCTCCTGAACTTGAATTCACAGAGCCTGCCTCTGCCTCTGCCAGGATTAAAGGTGTGCTCCACCATGCCCAGCCTCATTTTGTTATTTTTTTTTTTTATGTTTGAAGCTTCATCATGAATGCTGGGTAGGGTTTTATAGTAGTTTATCAGGTTGTACTAACAAGAATGATGCTTGAGCTTGTATTCATATCTACCCTGTACCTATGAGGCTACAGAGTGAGTTCAAAGCTAGCAATGGGTAACTTAGCAAAAGCCTGTCTCATTTTTTTCTTTTAAAAGCCATTATAGTTGCTGGGTAGTAATTGCACACACCTTTAATCCCAGCACAGGGGAGGCCAGCCTGGTCTACATACTGAGTTCTGGAACAGCCACTGATAGAGAGACCCTGTCTCAAAAAAAAGGGTTTTAAGGGAGACCTGGGGTTGGCTCAGGGGTAGAACATTTGCCTTACATGTGCAATGCCCAGATTCAATCACTGGCCATGAAGAAACATCTTTATTTCAAAGTTAAGGAGATTTTATCATGTATGATATAAATCAATGGCCAGTTTGTCTCTGGATACATTACAGAATCAATCCTCCACTTTGTGGGGTTTCTTTTTCTCTTGTGATAAGACAAGAGATGAGGACCAAGTAAATTCTACACCCTGTTGACAAGAGAGCAGAGATTCTTGGTGGGTAACAAGTTAATCATGAAAAGCTGTTGATTCTTGTCCCCATGATGGTCTCTGTTTCTATTTCTTTTGTTTTGAAGGAGGTCTTTTTTTTTTGAGAAAGTGTATATTTATATGTCAGACTATATGTGTGTAGAACTCAAAAGCAGATTGTGGGAGCCCTGGGTAGAAGCTAACCAGTCAGAAGCACACAGATAAATGATCTGGAGGAGATAGGAAAATAGTTTCCTGGGCAAAGTGCTTGCTGTGATAGCCTGAGTCTGTATCTCTAGCACCCACATGTGCATCTGCAAACCTCGTGCTCCAGCAGGGGCAAAAAAAAGGAGGGTCTCCTGAGCCTGCTGGTCAGCTAGCCAAGCCAAACTGGGGAGTCCAATGTCGGCGAGAGACCCTATGTCAACAAATGAAGTTGAGATTGACTAAGAAAGACATTTTACATAGAGCTTTGGTCTACACACACACACACACACACACACACACACACACACACACACACACACACACACACACAGACTTAGGGCTGGTGAATGATGCCATGACTGCTGCAAGCCTTGACAGGCCACACTTTGGTACTACACCAAGACCAAGCTGGTTTCCCCAACTCTTGCCGAGATCCCTACAGCTATTCAGAGCCTGAAAAAAAATCCCAAGTGTTCAAACTGGTAGCTTCAACCAAAAGTAGTTGAAGTTCAGAGTCTACCCCACTAACAAAGGGCTACTCAAATACACTGTCTCCTCCCCAAGGCCAACAGGAAGTCCCTATCTACTGAAGGAGGCAAGCCCCACACCCAAACCTCACAATCAAACAGGAGAGATGTTCTGCCTTTTCACTGGGCCCAAGACTACCCTCACCCAGCAGAGACTCCAAGACCTACAGAAGGGCCACAGCTTCAGAAAGAGGCCATGCCTGGTAAATCTTTATTGCCCTGGAGCCCTGAGGTTTCTGAGACTTTATTTTCCCTTCTGAAGCATAGGGTTAGAATTAGAAGTAGACAAACAACCCAATCACAGCAGGAACCCTAGCTCAGGAAACCCCTTTTGTCTAGAGGAACATGGACAGGGAGACAAAACCAAGGGGCACTCATTGGCCCAGAAAGCCTCCTTAACTTGAAGGCTAGGAGTCACTTTTCTTTGTATAAAATATTTGTCACTGTTATAGGCAGAGCTCTGTGAGTTTGAGGTCAGCCTGGTCTACAGAGCTAGTTCCAGGACAGCCAGGACTGTTACACTGAGAAACCTTGTCTTGAAAAACCAAAAAACATGATGATGATAATGATAATAATAATGCATAACTGTGTGTGTGTTTTCAAAGGACAACTTTATGCTTTATGGAGCTCATTCTCTCTGTCCACCTTTATTATGGGTTTCTATAGCAAGCATCTTTATGGCTGAACAATCTCATGGGCCCTGGGACTTCCTTTTCTGTTGAGACAACAGGGCAGACTGAAGGCCCTGGGAAAGGGAATTGTATCACATTCTTTCACCATGAAACACCCAGAGACCTGGCCTATAGAAATTGCTCCCACTCACATAGACATCGAGTGGGAATCCAGAAATCACCAGATAGACCAAGCAGATAAAAATAACACCACAAAGGATCTGAAATTTAAAATGGAACACAGTGTGAAAACTAGGTCAAAACCTGCATGCTCTATCTAAACTGGGTAACTGACTACTAAAATAAAACATTAAAATAAGACTTGTGGTGGGGGTGTTGTTTCCATGATTGAGCTCTTGCTTAGCATGCGTGAAGATCCAGACCCTTATTGTCTCTGCTGTGGACTGGATATGATATGACTAGCCGCTTGAGTTACTGCCTTGACATCCCCAAAATGATGGGCTGTAACTAAACCAACTCAGTCCTTCTCTAAATTTCCTTTGGTCAGGGGACTTCATAATAGCAACAGAAATGAAACTAGAACAGATAGTAAGCAGGGATTTGAATTTAAGTCTGATTCTACTAAACTACAAGGATAGTTATAAAATTCTAAGCAGAGCCCAGAATGGTGGTGCATGTGTATAATCCCAGTACTAGGAAGCAAAGGCAGAAGAATTTTGTATTGCTTTAATGAAAAGTTTGAAATCCTTAACAGCCATGTCTCAAGAAATAAAGAAGAAAACAAACAAAAGAGTGGAAATGTGAAGGTGTCTCTTGTTGCACCAGCACCAGGACTTGAGTTCAAATCCACAGCATCTATGTAAACATGTGCCTGCAACCCCAATGTTATTAGCAGCAGAGACAGAATCGCCGAGAGACCCTGTCTTAATAAGGTGGAAGTTGACATAGAAGTACATATGATGTACTCTTCTCCTCTGGCCTCCACACATACATATATGTCCCCTTCACACACATTTAGATATAGTACATACGCATGCACACAAAAGAAATGAGAACTTCTAGGTGGAAAGATGGATGATGAGAAATCTGAGGCTGGCGAGGGAGGCATATGAGCTGGGACAGGGCAATCCTGAGCATTCTGCTTGCCTGGTTAAGGAAGTCAAACTTTTCATTAAAGGAATACAAAAATAATCCTTACGTTGGACTAGTGGGGGTAGCATAATCACTGTGTATCTTGAGGTCAGCCAGTCTGATGTCAGTGTGACTTGTGCACTTCGGCTAAATATATGCAAAGTCTTTAATAGCTAATATCCACCCAGAACTCCTTAAAGGTCTGTTTCAGCTGTTGTGCCTTATGCAGACTACTGGCTAGATAGCCCCAGGGGCTTCCAGGTCATCCTCTTGTTTCCACCTTCCACTTTGCTTTGCCCTAGGGCTGTTGGGACTGCAGATGTAATCTGTCATACCCAGCTCTTTACAGGAATTGCTGGGATTCCAGGCACGGAAACTGGGTCATTAGGCTTGAACAACTAACATTTTTATCCACTGAGCCATCTCCCAACACCCCACCTCGTTTGATAAGAGAGGTATGTGTGAAGCAGCTCCAGAGATGCCCCAGGCAAAATTAAATCTGATAAAGTCAAAGTGCTAGGTTGTACATGTCCTTTCCCAGTAAGTGGGGCTTTTGAAGAAATTCCTAGAAAATTGCAGGTTTGTGGCAGGGCAGGGAGAAAGGCCTGAAGCGGTTCATTTGTGCTGGAATTCCTGCTCAACAGCTAACAAAATATTCCAGGGTGAGGAACTTCTCTGTCTTCTCATACACGCCAAATTTTCCTACATTCCTCTCCTGCCTCACACTGGGACATTTGTGACTATTGAAGGTGAAGCTACAGGAAAGACTGTACCCCCTTGGAAAAAGAAGTTAGGGAAATTTTTACTAAACACATGCAAAGCCTTTACTATGCTAATATCAATTCTGGACTTCTGAAAGTAATTTCCTGGAACTACTTGACAGGAGACTCATCCCCTTCCCATAGGGTAAAGAATTCCTTCCTAAATGCTTATTGTGAGCTTCAAAGTGTAAGGCCATGAATAACAACGTGAAGAGATCCTTCGTTGACATGGCAACAACATGCATGAGAGGAAGAGACCAATAGTGTGTGGAGTTAGAAAAAATGATCGCTACAGACAAAGCCTGACAACAAAGGAATGTGGGTTAGGAAGAACTAGATGAGCTAATCATAGTCCACAGAAGTGTTTGGATAAATTATCTTCAATAATTCATATTTTTCCCAAGCCATTTTCCTTTTTCCTCCTGAAAAAAAAAAAAGATGCATGGGAAATCAGCTTAGGCTCCTAGCAATAGTGGATATGTAGCCTGAACTGGTCATCTCCTGTGACCAGATTAGTGACTACCTCAATTTTCATCAGGGAGGCTTCATCCAGCAATAGATGGAAACAGATGCAGAAACCCACAACAAAACATTGGGCGCAGTTTGGGGGAAACTTGCTGAAGGGAGGGAAGAAGGATTATAGGAGCCAGAGGGGTCAAGGACATCACAAGAAAACACAGAATCAACTAACCTGGCTCATAGGAATTCAGAGTCTGAACCAACAACCAGAGGGCCTGCATGGAATTGACCTACCGAAAACTGAGATTTGCCTGGCCCTACTTCCCAAATGCTGAGATTAAATGCATGCACTACTACTGCTGACTATTTTATTATTTTTAAACTTTTTTTATTGCTGAGTGTTGGTGGTGCACGCCTTTAATCCCAGCACTCAGGAGGCAGAGGCAGGTGGATCTCTGTGAGTTCGAGGCCAGCCTGGTCTACAGAGCGAGTTCTAGACTAAGGTAAGTGACATCTTCAAAATTTAGTCTGACCATCTAGTTCCACTGAGAAACCAACAACAGAGGCAATTGCCTATATTTGGGGGGCATCAGGGATTTCCTGACCAGCAACTCATAGGGAGAAAGCCTACCCCTGGCACTAGAGCTTTTGTTTAATATATGGTTTCTGGGAGCAGCTTTATCTACCCTCCCAGGATATCTCTGCTCAAACTCTTACTGTTTTACTTTTTATTAGCTTATGAAGTATTATATTTCTTTATGGCTTTTTTGATAATTGTCCCACTCTCTTTTCTCACTGAAAAGTTTTGTTTATTTTGTGTATGTGAAGGATGGCATGCATGCCAACGCATGCATGTAGAGCTCAGAAAACAACTTGTGGCTGGGCAGTAGTGGCACACACCTTTAATCCCAGTACTCCTGAGACAGAGGCAGGAGGATCTCTGTGAGTTCCAGGCCATCCTACACAGAGAAACCCTGTCTCAAAAAAAAAAAGAAAGAAAGAAGGAAAAGAAAAGAAAAAAAGAAAAACAAAAGAACTTGTGAGACCCTGAGATCAAATTCAGATCATCAGGCTTAGAGGCAAGCAGCTTTATCCAATGAGGTCATCAGGCTGGGAGGCAAAAACCCTTATCTACTGAGGTCATCAGGCTCGGAGGTAAATACCCTTATCCACTGAACCATCTCGCTGGTTCCCTAATGTCTTACTTTTAAGTTCATTTTTAAACCTTTTGTTGAAGGTCTTATCAGAAAAATGTACAAATCATAAGTGTGCATCTGTATTAACTAGTTCTACAGCGAACACAGACACATGCATGCGTACATAAACTCACTTAATAATATCTAGTCAAATATTGAAAATCAAGGCAGATACACCTGTAGTCTCCTCTATTCTATTCTGGAAACTGAGGTAGGAGGATGGCTGAGCCTAAGAATTCAAGGCCAGCCTGAGAAAACATGTCATGACCTTGTCTCCAAAACATAACAGACACACACAAGACGGGAGGGGGGGAGGATATAGAACTAAGGGATGATTTATCTATCCACTTAGTACCTTTTCTACTCCATGATCCCAGTTGAAGTAGTTAGTTCAGTTAAATCAATCTGAGGATCTGATCACTTAACAAATGCCAACAGTAATTTTGTAAATATCTAGCAAGGTTGTATTAGTAACCACTTACAATCTAAAAAAAGCATGTTTATAATTTATGCACACCAAGAATATTTTTTAACTAGGGATCTTGAAAATGTCAATCTGGTAAAGAAGTGTGACTTTGAGGGGACTTGAAGCTAGGGCTCACATGTGGCTAAGCAAGTGCTTTGACAATGGAGTATATCAACCATCTCTCTACTTTTTATTCTGGGACAGTCTCACTAAGTTGCCCAGGCTGACATTGAACTCACTCTGTAGCCTAGGTAAGCCCTGAATTAGCAATACTACATCAGTCTCCCAAACAGTTGGAATTACTTTTATAATTCCTTGAATGGCGATTTGATTTGTCAGAAATTGGAGAGTCTAGAGGTTGTAGAGATGGCTTAGTGGTTAAGAGCACTTGATGCTTTTGCGGAAGATCTGGGTACCGTTTCCCAGCACACACATGGGGACATGCAACCATTCACAACTCCAGTTCCAGAAATCCAACACACAGGCATTGCATTCAAGCAAAATACTAATGCATATACAATAAAAAGAAACTAATATTTAGAGAAAAGGTTAGGAAGTCTAGTTGTATCCTGCCTGCTGGAGACAACAGGATCAGAAGTTTAAGGACTACATAGTGACACATCCTGTTTCAAAATTTATTTTACAAAGTCTGAGGGTTAAGGGTATGAACCAGTGGTCCAATGTTTGCCTGGCATGATGGAGGCCCTGAGTTCTATCCACAGCACCAAAAAGGACAGGAAAAGAAAAAGTGAAACAAAAATTCGAGCTTTAGTCGCAACAGAGCTCGCTCCTGCGTTACCTCGGCTCTACCAGCAGGGGTAGCTGATTCACCCCAAGAGAAACCAGACTCCTGCTTGCTCAGTGAAGGTTCTTGTAAGTGGATTCATATCACCTAGCTCCTCTGGAAGCAAGGTAAAACAGATCTGCTCTTTTACAAAGCAGAGGGTCCTGTGTTGTTTAGAAGCCACC
Source organism: Phodopus roborovskii (assembly GCF_943737965.1). Classification (NCBI taxonomy): domain Eukaryota; kingdom Metazoa; phylum Chordata; class Mammalia; order Rodentia; family Cricetidae; genus Phodopus; species Phodopus roborovskii. The sequence goes on along the minus strand of NW_026126010.1, from coordinate 186,162 downwards.
ACGGTGTACCAAAACTGTAATTCCTGCCAAGAGATGGCCCGTTGGTTTTGTGGTAAAATGGTACCTGCCACACGACACACTGTACTGACTTGCTCCTAATAAACAGATTGACTTTACATCAGCCCCGTTGGTGCCTTAGCAACAGTAGTACCCCGGCACAAGTGTTATTCGTTCAAATCCTGTCCTATTGATTTGACAGATACACAGCCAACTGATTTGAGCTGATGTTGCTGAAGTTACTGCAAGGATGGAGATTTTCAGCACATATAATGATTCCCATAATTGCAAGGATGTTCCCAAAGGAGAAACAACACGACTTAAAGCGTAGTTCTGGGATAAGCATACCCAATTTCTCACCCTAGCCATGTGATACCAGCAAAATTAATCCAACATGGGGAGTGAAAGATGAGGAGGGCCTCAATCAAGCTTGCCGGAGACCCCACTAAGCCACATCCATGGACTCTGAAGTGGTTTTTGGTTGTTTTGGTTTTATTGGGGGGGGGTTATTGTTGTTGTTTGTTTTTAATGCAGCCAAGACACTGTAGAATGCATATCCATAGGCCCAGCTACTCCAGATGCTGAAGCAGGAGGATTTCTTGATCTCAGAAGTTTAAGGCCAGCCTAGGCAACATAATGAGACCTGTTCTCGGTTTTTTTTTTTTTTTTTAATCCAGCCTGGTGTTGGGGGTGCATGCCTTTGAGTCCAGCACTCAGAATGCAGAGGCACTTGAATCTCTGTAAGTTTGAGAACCAACCTGGTCTACAAGAGCTAGATCCAGGACAGCCCCCAAAGCCACAGAGAAACCCTGTCTCAAAAAAACAAAACAAAACAAACAAAAAGATGGCTTAGCAGAAAAAGTGATCACAAATCTATCAACCTGAATTAAGGGTTCAGAACATACCATTGAAGGGAGAACTAACTCATGGAAGTTACCATCTGACCTCCAAACATATGGCATTTGGGCCTCTGCATGGTCACCCTGTATCACATACACTCATGTGTAAACACAGACAAAATAATTTTTGTTTTGTTTTCGAGAGAGGGTTTCTCTGTGGTTTTGGAGGTCTTGTAGACCATGCTGGTCTCAAACTCACAGAGATTTGCCTGCCTCTGCATCCGGAGTGCTGAGATTATGTATTGAAGGCTAGACTGGAATTTGCAATGTCCCTGCTTTAAACTCTGTAGTGATGTATTTCTAGACTTGTGGCCTCAGGCCTAGCTTCTCCCCCACCCCCCTTTTCGAGACAGGGTTTCTCTGTGTAGCTTTAGAGCCTATCCTGCTGGCACTCACTCTGTAGACCAGGCTGGCCTCGACTCAGTCCTAGCTTTCATGAGCCTTCTGAACCACAAACATCAGTATTAACTATTGCAGCAGTCTGGAGGCAAAAAGGAATTGCTGGGGTTTTTGTATATGGTGGACAGAGTATGGATGGTGTCTGTGAGGATTCAGGCATTACACTGGCCTACCCCTGTCACCCGGCAGAATGCACTCAGGCAGTACCCTGGTTCCATGGTTGCCTAGTCTGCACACAGGTACAAAGGACCCCTTTAAAAGAAAGACACCACCCACTTATGCTCTCTTTCTCTCTTTCCTGCTGTACCCTGGGGCAGACAGGACTTTTCCTGTCTCCTTCTCTTCTGTCCTCTGTGTCTCTTTACCTCTTCTCTCTTTCCTTCCCCCTTCCTCTCCTTTTTAATAAAACTTCTCACTTAAGCTCTGTCTTCCTGGCATGTTTGTCCCCACCTCAGTCACTCTCCCTGCCATGGAATCTGCCAAGGTTCCCCTGGCACTTTGTCATAACAGTGTCACTGTTAGAGTAGTAGTTGCCTAATGGACTCAAGGCCCTGTGGTCAATTGCCCAGCACAACAAAAGAAATTGTTGAAGAGAAGTGGACCTGAGTCATGGAGAAATCAGCAAGGTAAAGTGCCATGGGTTTCTGTCTTAGGGTTTCTACTGTTGTGAAGAGACCATGGCAACTCTTAAAAAGAAAAAGTACTCAATTAGGGCTGGCTTAGAGTTTCAGAGGTTTAGTCCACTGTCATCATGGCAGGAAACATAGCAGCACACAGTTAGAAATGGTGCAGGAGGAGTTGCTCAGAGCCCCTGGGCTTCCTGTGGGCTGCTGAAGTCTCAAAGTGCACACCCAGTGACACACTTCCTCCAACAAGACCACACCTCCCAATCCTTTCAGATAACGCCACTCCCTGGTGACTATTCAAATCTATGAGCCTATAGGGCCATTCTTATTCAAAGCACAGCAGTTTCCTTGTGCTATTTACAGCAATGCATGTGTCCATATAAAACACTCTTCTCAATTTGGCATGAAGTCGCCAGGAGCATGTGCCACCAGTGCGGAGAGAGTAGCAGGCTTGTCAAATTGGGAAGCTAAACAGAGCACTCCACTTGACAGCCCCACATCCTCCTTGCCCCACCCAATAGCAACAGATGGGATTAGGGAAATGATATCCATCCTTGCCACCCAAAGAGACTAAAACAAGGCCCAGGCGGCACCATGCAAATGAAGCAGACCAGGAGGACATTGAATAAGCCCTGAAAACCAAATTGTCATAATTACAGACCCTGAAGGGCAGGACCTGCACAGTGAAATAAATAAAACTGTCTGCTAAAATCAAAGGTTTAAATAGGATCCATGTGCTATCCCACAATAGATCCAACGTCCATGACACAACAACAACAAAGAAATAAAAACCCAGGTGTCACGACAATCACACTATGAATAAAAATGAAAGAAAATCAGGATTCACTAGTCAATTAAAAAAAGCCAAGTCCCATCAGATGCTAGAGCTATGTGAAGAGGTTTTTAAAATATAATAACAAAAGTGATTCAATAAAGAAGTACAAATAAACGTGAAATAAATGAAGAAATGGAAATCCTCACCAGGAGATACAAAACAGAAGCAAACACAATTGAAAAATAAAGTACATAAATTGTAAAACTCAGTCCCAGCACTTGAGAGGCTGAGACAGGAGTACTGTCTGAGTCCCAGGTAAGCCTGGGCTACTGGGATCCTGTTTCAAAACAAAACTTAAAGACAAACAAAAGAGCATCTCAAGTGACCTGCTCAGTGACAGAATAAATGGGACATAAAAGGAGTGATCCTGGCTCTAGAGCAGAGGGATTACTAGTCTTTATGGTGGAGAGAAAATATACACGCTGTACAATCATGAAGACTGGAACTACTATGCCATCTCACACACACCAGCATGAACTGAACAAAAGAGCTTTGAAAGGTATGAAGCTGAGCTAAGGGTGTAGCTAGGGTGGCAGAGTGCTTGTCTTCCATGATGAAACTCCCCAGCAAGTCCTAGATTGGTTGTGATGACACATGCCAGTATTTAGGAAGAGTGTATCAGAAATTGAAGTCATGTGTAAGAACAGCATGGTATACATGAGGCCTTGTGTGGTGATATATTATTTATGATTTATGATTTATTAGAGCTTGCCTGAGGATTCAGAAAGCAAAATCAGCCACAAGCCATAGAAGCCAGGCACACACGTTTAATCCCAGGATTCAGGATTAAGTAGACCGATTTCTGTTAGTTCAAAGGCACACTGACTACATGAAATTGATCCAATCCTAAAAGAAACAGCTCACACAAAGGTGATCTCAGCACCTGGGATCACAAGCCTTCAATCCCAGAACTAGAGGAGTATAAAAGATAGGAGCAGGAGTCAGTACCAGACATTCATTCTCCAGCCACATTGAGGAGGCAACAGTCAGGCTTGGTGGAAAGCTTGTGGTTTACCCCTTTGAGTTTGATGCAGAGTGAGACCTATTGGCTTGGCTGCTTTGCTTCTCTGGTCTTCAGCTTGAAGCTTGAACCCCAGTATCTGTCTCTGGATCTTTTAAATATTGTGATACAGTTTGTTCCACTTTAAAGAAAGAGAAAGAGAAGATGGAGAGAAAGGGAGGGAAAGGAAGGAGAAGACAGGAGAGGAGAGTAGAGTAGACAAACCAGACAAGATGAGATGATGAGATAAAACAAGGTTTAAACCTGGGAGGTTTAAGATAAAATGATTCCATGAGACTTGTGAGGCCAGCATAAGCAATTTCTTAAACAAAAAGAAGTTACTCCCCTGGTTCAGGCCTATAATCTTAGCTACCCAGCAGACTGAGGCAGAAGAATCCATAAGTGCAAGGCCAGCCTATTCTACATAGGGAGTCCTGGCTACCCCAAACAACTTAGGAAGATCCTGTCTCAACAGGAAGAAGGGCCTAGGCCCTACTCCAAATGACTTGACAGATTTTGATGGTCCCTTCTGGAAGGCCTCACCCTCCCTGTGGAGTGGGTAGGGAACTGGATGGGAGAGGAGATGGGGGGTATGGGAGGATGGGAGGGAGAGGGAACTGGGATCGATATGTAAAATTTCATATTTTTCATATTATTTTTATTATTATAATAATATTTCATATTATTTTCCCATAAACTAATAATAAGTTATAAAAAAAGATCCTGTCTCAAATGTTAAAAATACATAAGAGGCTAAGGATATAGTTCAGTGGGTAGAGCAATTCTCAATCCCCAGTACCACAGAAGTAAATAAATAAATAACAATCAAAATCTGATTAAAGTTTAGATTCTGGTTTTGCAGTGGTTTGAAGAACAGCAATGTTGATAAAATAAAATATTTAATTGTAATGTATATATTTTGTGTGAGTAGGAGAGGGTACACGTGCAAAATTTAGAAAACAATTTATAGAAGTCAGTTCTTGCTTCCTACCATGTGGAATTGAACTAAGGTTGTCGACTTTATCAGTAAGTTCCTCAACCTACTGAGCCATCTTGCCAGCCCAATAAAACAATCTTAATGTAGCATCCCTCAAGGGATTTATCCAATCTAGAAAATTATCGAAGATCAGTTGCAACTCTGATAACACTGTATAATATTGCTGGCCTTGCCTCTCCCACCCCCACCCCATCCACCCTCCCCTACCCCCACCCCCAACCCCCGTGTTGCCCTAGCTGTCTTGGAACTTGCTATGGAACTTGAACTCAGATTCACCTGCTTTCCACAAGCTGGGATTGAAAGTGTGTTACCATACCCCACTATATAGCTGCCTCTTTTTTTCTTTTTTTTTTTTTTTTTCAGTTTTTTGAGACAGGGTTTCTCTGTATTACTTCAGAGCCTGACCTGGAACTAGTTCTGTAGATCAGGTTGGCCTCGAACTCACAGAGATCCTCCTGATTTCTAGTGCACAAATGGACTTTTGGAGCCCAGATTCATAGGGAGGGCCTAGACCCTGCCCCAAATGATGTGACAGACTTTGATGATCCCCACTCCCTGGGGAGGGGATGGGGGATAGGATGGGGGTGGGTGGGTGGGGCATGGGAGGATGGGAGGGAGAGGGAATTGGGATTGATATGTAAAACAAGATTGTTTGTAAATTAAACAAATTTTAAAAAATGAGTTTCCATGGTCATGGTTTCTCTTCACAACAATAAAACACTGGCCAGGGCAGAAGTTGGTGCCAGTGACTGAGGTATTGATGTGACAGCCCTGACCATGCGGCTTGTTGGAGGAATGTGAAGACTTTGGCTCTTTGGATTGGGAAAGCAGTTGAACACTTTAAGTGGGGCTTTAATGAGACACACTAGTAGAAGTGCACAAGGCAGTGATGCTAAGAGCCATGGAGATTATGATGTCCTAGCTCAAGAGGTTTCAGAAGGGGAAAATGTTAGTAAGTGATCTAGAGACCATTCTTGCCATATTTTGCAATGAATGTGGCTGCTTTCTGCCCTTGTCCCAAAAATCTTCCCAAGGGTAAATGGAAGAGTTTTGGATTAATGGCATTGGCAAATGAGACTTCAATACGGCATAGTATTGCTTGCATTGCTCAGTTATTAGTGTTCACTCTCATGCAGATCTATAATGAAAAGGGGCAACCTGAACAAGGAAAAAATATAAGGAGACAAGGACTAAGACATAGTCTTAAAATACAGTTTAAAAATAAATTATTTAGGTGTCAAAATCATATGCAGCACATAAAAATCTTCCATAAACATAAATGTAGTTTAAAAGCTGCTTTAAAAGAAAGGCACATTTGCAGAGCAGTGATGCACACGCCTTTAATCCTAGTACTCAGGAAGCAGAGGCAGGGCGATCTCTATGAGTTTGAGGACAACCTGATCTACAGAGTGAGTTCCAGGACAGCCAAGGCTACACAGAAAAATCCTGTGTCAAAAAGACAAAACAAAAAAAAGGTAGGTTCTATGTACATAAATGAACCTAAAATAATAACTCGAGACAAACAGTTAATGGTCTTTACTTTTAAATATTCATTATTTTATCTTTAATATTGATTTTATTTTTAATTACATGCAAGTGAAATGGCATTGGAGTCACTGGAGTTGGAGTGGGAACCAAAATCAAGCCCTCTGAAAGCAGTAGGAGTTTTGGGGGTAGGATATTGAGACAGGATTTCACTGTATCTCTCTCCTGGAACTTGCTCTGTAGACCAGGCTGACCTGGAACTAACAGAGATCCACCTGCCTCTGCCTCCAGACAACTGGAATCAAAGACCTATGCCACCAAGGTTGGCCAGTAGTAGGAGTTCTTAACTGCTGAGTCATCTGATCAACCCTAGCTTTTAAAACAACATGTTTTGGTTTGCTCATCTACAAAGAGACCATGGTGTGATGAAGAAAATCAAGGTGTCTGAGCTACAATTCAAGGCACTGTGAGAGGGAAAGAGGGAGTCTAAAAGTAGTCATTTGAGCTACAATCTTTAGAGCATATTTGTTGTGTGTTACAGGTCCTTTTTCTGGAATAGCTTAAACTCAAGCAGTTTCCCTGATTTTGGAGATTGTACAGTTAATTTTAACTTTGTCTACTGTGTAGAAGAGATGGGCTTCTTGTGGAGATCTGAAGTGGAGTTTTCCACAAAGCACCTGCTGATTTTGTATTAGAAAATCCCTCTGTGCTTGTTTAACACCATTTGTATACATGTGGCAACATTAATGCTAACCTGTAAAATTTAGGAATTAAAATAGGACCTTGTGAGTTTTAAGGAAATGAGCCACACCAACAACCAGCAGGACGTAACTAACATTTCTTGAACATTTGACCCAGCATCAGAATACAAATTCTTTTTGCTTATTTTGGGCTTCTTTTTGTTATTGATACTTCTTTGATTTTTTTAATGTTTTCTATCTATAACCCTCATACATTCTAGACAAACACTCTGCCACTGAGCTATATCCTTGGCCCTTGGTTTGGTTTTGAGTTTTGGATTTTTTGTTTGTTTGTTTTTCAAGACAGGGTTCCTTTGTGTAACAGCTCTAGCTGTCCTGGAACTTGCTCTGTAGACCAGGCTGGCCTCAAACTCATAGAGATCCTCCTAACTCTGCCTGCCAAGTGCTAGAATTAAAGGCCCATGCCACCATCACCCAGCAAGCTTTACATTTTTAAAGATTTATTTATTTATTTTATGTATATGGGTATTTTGCCTGCATGCACAGATCAGATTCCTGTGTGTGTGTATGTGTATGTATGTATTTGTATCCTCGTGTGTGTCTGTGTGTCTGTCTATGTCTGTGTGTGTCCGTGTATATGTGTTTGTATATCTGTGTGTCTGTGTGCCTGTATGTGTATATCTGTGTGTCTGTGTATATGTGTGTGCCTGTGTGTCTTTCTGAGTCTGTGTATGCATGTGTGCATTGTGCATGTGTGTGTCTATGTGTGTATGCATATGTGTATGTGTGTGTCTGTCTAAATATGTGTGTCTGTCTATATATGTGTGTCTGTGTGTATCTGTGCATGTATCTGTGTGTGTATGCATGTATGTGTGTGTCTGTGTGTACCTGTGTGTGTATGTGTGTATGTGTGTGCCTGTGTGTCTATCTGTGTCTATGTGTGTGTGGTGTGTATCTGTGTGTATGCATGTGTATATATGTGTGTGTCTGTGTGCCTGTGTGTGTCTGTCTGTGTGTGTATGTGTGTGCCTGTGTGTGTGTGTCTGTCTCTGTGTGTAATCTGTGTGTATCTATCTGTGTCTGTGTGTATGTGTGTGCCTGTGTGGGTGTATGTGCATATGTGTGTGTGTGTGTGTGTGTGTGTGTGGTATAGGCAAACAATCGGGCCTTGATACTGAGATAACTTGTGGTTAGTTCATTGCAATCAAAGGCATCACAATCATCAGAGCAAGCCCACATAGAAGAACAAAGGACAGAGAGCCCCTCAGTCCCAGAAAAGTCTCATTTTTCTCAGATTGGAAACAAAGGCTCACTGAGGAAACAGGAAATTTTTGTGGTGAATTCTTACTGGGCAGCTCAGGCTGGCCTGGAACTCCTTATTTAGCCTATGCTGACCTCAGTCAGTGCTGATATTATAAGGGTGAGCCACACTGCCTACTTAGTTTTGGGGCTTTAAGACATTTACTGTTTTTTATTTTATGTGTATGAGTGTTTGCCTGTGTGTATGTAAGTGCACCAAATGCACTCAATGTCCTTAGAAGCAAGAGGAGGGCTTTGGATTCCCTGACACTGAAATTACAGCTGTTTGTGAGCTGTACCAGAACTATACTTGGGTCCTCTGTGTGGTCATCAAGTGTTTGACCTTGATCCTGGGACCCATATGGTAGAAGGAGAGAACTGACTCCAGCAAGTTGTCCTCTGACCTCCACACATAAATAAATAAGTCAGGAGGTAGTGGTGGCATGAGCCTTTCATCACAGCACTCGGGAGGCAGAGGCAGGTGGATCTTTGTGAGTTCGAGGCCAGCCTGGTCTACTGAGTGAGTTCCAGAGCAGTCAGGGATACATAGTAAGACCCTGTCTTTAGAAAGAGAGAAGGGGTAGGAAAGAAAAAGAAAAAAGAGAAAATTTGAATTTGTTGTCAAGTACGTTGGGACTGGGGCGTTGTGTAACCGCAGCAATTGGTAGGGTAAGCAATTGGTAGGAAGATCAGATATTCTAGGTAATCCTCTGCTACATAGTGAGTTCAAGGCCAACCAAGACTACATGAAAACTTATTTATTTACTTATTTATTTATTCATTTTTGTTTTTTGAGACAGGGTTTCTCTGTATTGTTTTGGAGCCTGACCTGGAACTCACTCAATAGACCAGGCTGGCCTCGAACTCACAGACATCCACCTGCCTCTGCCTCCTGAGTGCTGGGATTAAAGGTGTGAGCCACCACCACCCAGTGAAACTTATTTTAAAAAAAAAAGACCTAAAATGCAAAAAGCCAGCAAGTAACCATACATACATTGTACATTATAATTCCAGCACTTGAGGCGTGGAAAGCAGCGGGTTTTCTAACTTCCGTTCAGGGTCAGCCCAACTACATGAGACTCAGTCTCATTTTTTTCTCCTTTTTAAATTTAAATTAGAAACATCCAATTCCAGTTCCCTCTCCCTCTCATCCTCCTGTGCCCCCCACCAACCCCTTCCCTCCCCTACCTCACTCCCCAGGGAGATTGAGGCCTTCCATGGGGAAATCATCAAAGTCTGTCACTTCATTTGTGGCACGGCCTAGGCCCTACTCTGTGTATTTAGGCTGAGAGAGTATCCCTTCATGGAGGAATGAACTCAATCTCAATTTTTTAAAAGGATAAAGAAAAGAGGGTTTTGTGTATGCTTGGTTTTCATTGATATGTTTCCAATGAATAAATATACAGAGACATCACCATCAATTTTATAAAATCAGTTTCAAATAATAAAAAAGAAAATATTTCCCCATAAGTGGAGCTTTATTTAAGGGGTGGTTTTATTTATTTGATTTGATTTTGTGTGAATAAATGCTTTGTCTCCATGAATGTCTGGATGCTGATAGAGGCCAGAAGAGTGTGTCAGAGACCCTATAATTGGAATTGCAGGTAGTTCTGAGCCATCATTCTGCTGCTGGAAACCAAATCTGGGCCCTCTAGAAAAGTAGCAAGTGTTTTTAAGCTCAGAAACATCTACACACACACACACACACACACACACACACACACACACACACACAGTAATAATAATAATAATAATAATAATAATAATCTCTTTAAAACAGCACATACAGGGAGAAACACAACTATACACAGACATCTCAACAATATTAGCAAATCCAATTCAGTAAGGCTTGAAATGCTTTGGCCACATAATCAAATAGGATTTGTTCTATGTAAGAAAGACTGGCTATTTTCTCAAAAATCAATTGATGTACTATGGTACAGCAATAGGTTAAGAAAGAAAAATTGTATGATCAGATCAATTGGTGAAAACAGTCACACAAACCAAACCAGCTTTGACAAACTCTAGCACCCCACAATGAGGTTCCTGGAGAAGATGGATTGACCATATCCCTGCCTATTTCTCCCATTCAGTTCAGCTAAAACCCCCACGTGACAGGAGAAAAGCCAGTGGGCTAACTTGCTCCCTGTAATTCACTTACCTAATATATACCCATGACTAGATGCTGAAGAAACAAGCAACCTCCGAACACCAAACCAAAAACCATCAAGAAAATCTTGTCATTCACTTGGGGGACCAGACCAAGCAAAGTATATGAAGGTCAGAACTGACACATGGAAAGAGGCAAAGGGGCTTTTCAACAGACCCTCAGCAGACATTTCTAGCCAGGAATGACCTTGTGTCTAAAGGAGAAAATGTATCTGATTATTTTCATTTGATTAGGAGCTACCTAAAAGGGATTCAGAGTCTATCCTAGCATGGGAGCACACACTTACAGGCCCAGCTGTTCAGGAGGCTAAGGCTGAAAGACCATTTGAGCCAAGAAGTTCAAGACCAGTGTGGACAACAGAGCAAGAGCGCATGTCAAAAATTCAGTTGTGAAGTAGGGATGAACCTGAACCAGGAGAGCTCTTACTTAGCACACATGAAGCCCTGGGTTTGATCCCCAGAACTGCATACAACCAGGCGTGTTGGCACATGCCTGTACTGCCAGCACTGGAGAGCTGACACCAGGAGACTCTGAAATTCAAGGTCATCCTTGGCAGTACAATGAATTTGAGGCATCCTCAAAAGAAAACAATCCCAATTACTACAGATTATCCAAGAAAATAAGCATTAGCCCATTGCATACCTCTGACCTAAAAGTAACCATATGAGAGTCATATTTTTTAAATATTTTAAAAGGAGAACACAATTAACTGTCATTTTTGGCCATTTAGTAATAATGGATACCTCCATTTAAGAAGGAATCTTGAAGGCCTAGCATAGTGGGGCATACCTATAAACATACAATATTTAGGAGGTTGAGGCAGAAGAATCTCAAGTTAGAGGGAAGCCTGGGTCACACAGTAAGACCTTGTTGATAGAAGGAAGAAGTGGGGTTGGGGGAAGAGGGAGAAGAAGGAAAAAAGAAAAAGAGCAGGTGGTTGCCCCCAATATGTCTGCTTTGAATTCTTATGCTCTTTTATTTGTAGCATCCAGCAAGCGGAATTAGAGCCCAATAAGGAGTAGTCACTTTTTAAAATAAACTTTTATTAAACACAAAAACAATAGGGTTTCTACATAATAACAACCAAAAATTAAAACATAGTTTCATGTAGAATTGCTCTGAAGAAGACTAAAAGCCTCTAATCACTCACAGTTCTTGGGAGGCAAATGGAAAAGGATTAAGAGTTAAACACTAAGTCATTTGGAGTAGGGACTAGGCCCTCCCTCCTGTCTCTAGGTTAAGGGAATATCCCTCCATGGGGAATGTGCTCCTAAAGTCCTCTCATGCACCGGGGATATATCCTGGTTTCACTGTCAGAGGTCCCTTAGACTTCCCAGGTCTTCTAAATGAGACCCTACTCCAAATGACTTGATAGATTTTGATGATCCCTCCTGAAAGGCATCACCATCCCTGTGGAGTAGGGGGGGGGTGTGATGGGAAGGGGGTCAGGGGCATGGGAGGAAGGGAGAGGGAACTGGGATCAATATGTAAAATAAGAAAAAAATTATATATAAACTGTGTGTGTGTGTATGTGTGTGTGTGTGCGTGTGTGTGTGTAAAAAAGAGTTAAACACCAGTCTGGGATATATGGTAGTGCATGTCTGAAGTTGATGTAGGGAGATTACCAAGAGTTCTAGGCCAGCCTAGACTAGAGAATTAGACCCTGTCATAACACACACACACATACACACACACACACTCAGACACACACACATATGCATATGCATGGACACACGTACACACACACCCCAAAGGGAGGGGAAGTTATACAGACAGTGTCACTTGGAGCCTAAGCAGTCTTGTGCAGTACCCAACATGATGGCCAATAACAATTAAAAGGGCAGAATGCATTTCACATGCCCAGCTAAAACCCTTCAAGGCTGAAAACAAGGCAAAAGCACAAAAGAGAGATACCACTAATCTCAGAAAGATACTCATTTTGAATGAAAAAGTTAACAGCATGGACAAAACTGCTGTAAACATCTAGAAATGTGCACACTTTCCCAAGGCATCACTCCCCTGTGCAATTTCTTGCCTTTGATATTCTCTATTCTCTTTAGTTTTTCAGACAGGGTTTCACTATGTAGTCCTGGCCATCCTGGCTTCAACCTCTCAGAAATCTGCCTGCCTCTTCCTCCCCAGTGCTGAGATTAAAAGTATGTCTCATCACAACCAGCAAGATCCTTTTTCTTGAATAATGGCTTTGTAATGTGGTATTGATATATCAAATTCCCCCGAAAGATCAATAGTTAACTGTTTTACACCCAAAGGGGGTAGAAACCTAGGAGAAAATATTCAGGAAAATGTGATTAATTGAGCTTCAAAAAAAAAAAAAAAAAAAGTGGGCTTGAGTTGTAAAAAACCCTCAGAGCGTGGACCTTCACGCTCAGACTCAAGAAAGGTGACACCCCAAATCACTCACGAGAAGCAGTTTTGATGCAAACAGCATGAGGACTTTTTATTCCAAGTGCACTGGGGTCCACGCAGGGGACCCTGAGTGCAGAATTAAGACAGCTTTTATAGGGTTTACAACAAAGCCCGTGCATCATAAACCAATCATCCCATAGCATCAAGAGCCTGACCGGTATGGGCCAATCAATTTTTTAGACCAATCATTTTAAATCATCCAAGCCTGTGCTTTATAGACCAATCAGTTTTCTATAGCCCCAGAGGTCTGCATTTGGGCAGGCTCCTAGACCTTTCGCCTATTTACAGGCAGAGGACAGAGTCTGGAATTTAAGGTATTTAGGGCTTTTTAGATAGTATTTTTAAACTTCTAGCTTCCTGGGGTCATTGGAGAGTTAGGCTATATTTTCCATCCTTGCAGTTGTAGCTCTGTAGTAGATCTCTTCTGTTGAATTCCATTCTTTATACCACAAAAACAGGCATGGAGCAAAACAAACACTGTAAAATGTTTGCAAGGAGAGAGATTCTTTGAAGGGAGTGAAAGACAAGCTACAAACTAGGAGACAATGTGGGTCAGTGAGACAGTGCAGCAGATGAGAATGCTTGCTGTTAAGCCTAACCACCCAGTTGGATTGCCAGCCTCAGAAGGTAGGAGACAAACAGTACAACTTGTCCTCTGACCCCCATCCTTCACACAAATAAAGAAATGTAACTCATAAAACTAAGCATGTAACAGCTGCATGACTTAGCATTGCATTGCACCCTTCCACTTACCTTGGTAAATTTATTCCTAATAGGACCCATGTCCTTCAGTGAGAAATGAGAGAATACAATCAGCAAGAAACTGGAAAATAATTATTGGTAAGCGAAACAGCTTAGCTGAATTCTGAGTGAATAAATAAATAAACAAACAAACAAATAAATAAATAAATAAATGACCTGATGTTAGAAGAAGGCCACATCACAGAGTTTGGACAACTAGGAAGCCCACATGGGACCAACGTATGAGTGACAGTTACATAACTTGATCTACTTGTGGGACTCCTAGCAGTGGAAGCAAGCACTGCCCCAGACACTTTGGCTGGCTTCCAGTAACCTATTCCTCATACTGGTTTGCCTTGTCCGGCCTTAATGTAAGGGAAGGGGAGGTTAGTCCAATCATGTGGGTGCCCATAAAGATGGCTGAACTCCATCTTAGCACAAGGACAGAGAGTTCAAAGCCGTCAGCAAGTCACAAGACCTAAAGGTCAACGGTGTGGCTACAGAAGGATGTTTCCACTGTCTTAGTCTAAATAACAACAGACCCGAATCTGAGGTGTGGCTACTCCTGACCTCAAGGCTAGGGAACAAGAAGTTAGAGCTAAGGTGGTACTGAACCCTTAGAATAAGTGAGGAAGAAAAGTCTGTTTGTTCCATACACATGATACTGTGTTCCACTTTTTGGATAAGGTATATAAGAGTGGAGAAAAATCAACTCCTGGCATTTCAGCATTGACTGACCTGTCCTCCTGACCTTTTATTCTGTGCCTCTGTCTTTCTTTATTGTCTATAGCTAGCCTTTCCCTCATTCACACTCCCCACTCAGATACGGACTTGGGGCTGCTCGGCTGGCTCCAATTGCAGCCCCACAAAGACCGATCCCGACAAATGGTGCCGAAAAGTGGGACTGAGTACAGGGGACATAAGTGATGGACACCACAGAAGAATACACCACAAAGGTGAAGTGAGCACTGGGAAAAAGAAGTGAAGTAAAGTGTGGTGAGTGAATGTCAGGAGTAAAACTGTATATAATTGTAGCTGTGAAACAGAGAAATACCAGACAGATGCTAAAGAAGTAAGTTAGTTAACCTCAAGGGTAAAAATGTATATAATTAGAGATATGAGACAGGGAAATATTAGTCAGATGATTGAAAGTTTTGTAAGGATCCTTCCCCCTCACAGAAGCCACCACCACAGCTGTCTCAAGGCTGCAACAGGGCATGGAGAAGCAAAGGTGTGGCCCTGCACACGCACTAGGTCAGCAGGACCTGTGGGTGCCAAGAACTCAAGGGTTGCTACAATGGTGGTTGCTTACTTTTCAAGTGGCTGCAGTCACAGATGAGCTGCAGCAGGCCAGCCCAGGCCCAGAGAGCAAAGGCAGGACAAGACCTAGATGCCTGCAGCTTTAGGAGCTGCTGCCGTGCCTAACTCCCATACATTTTCCAAATGTATGGAAAAATTAATGCAGCCTGTCAGAAAGTGTTTTAAGGCCTCATTAAAAAAAAAAAGTGACAGATGAATTTATTGGGATTTGTTCACATTTTGGATGTTCATAATTCAATTAAAGATGTTCTATTTCAACAAACTAATCTTGGCCTAAAAAAAAAAAAAAAAAGGAGAGCTGAAAGATGTATGTTCTGTATGTATGGTGTGGCCACACATGTGTGTCTGAAGTGTTATTGTGAATGTGTGCATCCCAACAATAGGTACTACTTGAATTGCTTGGGATATAGTAAAAAAAAAAAAAAAAAAAAAAAAAAAGACATCAGGTCAGTGTCTTAATTGGCAATGTGTGTCTCCCAAGGCTGGCCCACGACAGCTGTTACTTCATATGTCCAGAAGCTAACCAGTCGGCAGACCTGCTGAGAACAATTGAAACTTCCTTCAAAATTAGTAGCATTAGTTACAACAAAGAGAAGGGAACCAGAATACAAGTGCCTGAGATGAAGGTGAAATTCTTATCCTTTGGATCAAAGTGTAAATCTATAGCTGCTTGATCCAAACTGTAATTAGTGGTCAGGAAAAAGGGCCACATGTGGCTACTCGGAACCACAGGCATCAGGATGGGCAGATTCTTGAAGCCCATTGGACCTTCTTTCTGGCT
The DNA here is from genome assembly GCF_943737965.1 of Phodopus roborovskii. Taxonomy (NCBI): domain Eukaryota; kingdom Metazoa; phylum Chordata; class Mammalia; order Rodentia; family Cricetidae; genus Phodopus; species Phodopus roborovskii. The sequence continues at coordinate 170,485 of NW_026126010.1, read as the reverse complement.
ATTACAATCAGGGTCCCTCCCCATATGGCGAATCATCCGCTCAGGCACCCAAACAGAGTTATCTGTGTCCTGTGGAAAGACACAAAGTGACCCTCGGGCCCATACTACAACTGGGTCAAAACTATATCATTGTCCAGTAGTGACATTCTTCCACATAACTGAGCCATAGTCAGATAACTGAGGGCACCAATGCCTGTCAGCCGCAGATCGAGCAGCACCATCAATAGTTTAAAAATTTAAAATATAAAGGACAAGAGAAAGGTGATTATGAGGAGATCCTGTAAACTCCCCCTTTTTTGTTTTATGAAGATAGGCTTTAATTGTGCGATGTGCATGCTCTACCATGGCCTGACCCTGAGGACTGTAAGGGATACCCATCTTATGTGAAATAAAAAAAAAAATTGCAAAAAAGTTGAAATCGTGACTAATATAATCAGGGCCATTATCAGTTTTTAATTGTCTGGGCATTCCCATATAAGCAAAGGCTTGTAAACAATGGCTCTTAACATCCTTAAGCCTTTCTCCAGTATGGGCAGAGGCAAATAGGAGATGAGAATGGGTGTCCACAGATACATGAACAAATTGTAGTCGACCAAAGGAAAGAACATGAGTAACATCCATCTGCCAGATATCATTAGGAGTGACACCACCAGGGTTAACTCCAAGTGGTGGAACAGGTAAGAACTCTGCACATGGGGAATAATTATTAACTAGATTAATAGCTTGGTCTCTAGTAATTTTAAAATAGAATTTTAGTGACCCTGTACTAAGGTGGAAGGTTATATGAGCTTTGCAGGCTGCTTCATAACCAGACTCTCTCATCATCATGACGGCACTATCTGTTTTAGTATTAAAATCAGCAATGGCATTTCCTTCACTCAAAGGGTCTGGCAAATCAGAATGTGCTTGGAGATGTCCTACAAAAATTGGAGAGCGCCTCCATAGTAGGCTTTGTATGGCTAGTAAATGTTCCAGTACACAAGAGACCGGAGCTATATAGGCAGCAGTTTTTAAGGGAGCCAACATATGATACACATATTTACTGTCAGTGTATAAGTTAAATGGCTCATCAGAAAAATGTTGAAGGGCTAATTGTACTGCTGCTAGTTCCACAAATGTGCAGACTTCACTTTAAGTATAGAGCATTTGATAATGGGAAAAGAAAGAACTACTGCACAACCATTTGAAGAGTCGTCTGTAAGTAAATACATTGTGGGGCCCCTTCAAAGGATTTTGGGAAATAATCTTGGGGAAACACACAGTGTGATTTTTTAAAAAATGAGCTAACTTGTTAGACGGAAAATGACTATCAAAGTGGCAGGGTGTGAAACACAAGAAATGTGCCCAGTCGTCATCAAACTGTTGAAGCCATGTATCTGTTGTTGAGTATAGGGAGTAACAATTACATCCGGCATCTTGCCAAAAACTTGAAGACTCATTTGTATGCCTTTTGAATAATACAAAGCATTGTCTGGGTATAAGATCTAACTGTTTTTCCTGGGGATGCATGTTCATGCACCCAAAATATAGAACCAGTTTGCCAAAACGCCACGGTAGGGGAATACGATGAAGCAAAAACTAATAACATCAAGGTTTGAGAATAGTAAATTAATTTAAATGTGAAGATTGGAGGTATTAAATTTTTGGATGCAACAGACTGAGGGTCATCTTGGAGGAATGTACCTAGTCCTCTTCCTTGTACATAACCATAACCTTGGTAAGCCAGCATATTTTTAACAGGCTCAGTAGTAAGGACCACTCCCATGAAGCACATCTCTTCCCCAAAGATTAACAGGGATATGACTTCATCTGACCATCCTAACAATAGCCCTATTGCTCCCGGAGGAAGAGGCCCAAAGACTCCTGTGCTTAAGGTTTGAGTGCCCATTGTGGTGTTAATATTGCTCGGGTGGCAGAACAGAGGTCCAATCCTGCGCTTCCTGGAGTACCTCTGATAAGGTCCTGAACATAAAGGGGTTTCTCTGAGGTATCATCTGTATTGGGTGGGTTACAGATGTATCCATTGCCCCATACACCCGGGTTTGAGGGGCCCGAGGCTGGCCCTGCTTCCTGTTTCCTGGAGCTGGTAAAGGATTACCAAGGGCATCTGTTTTTGATCAACATTCCTTGCTCCAATGGTGACCCTTACTGCAATGGGGGCAAAGCCTCCAACTAGGACTCAATTGTGTTGTCACTCTCTGGGGGCAGTTCCTTTTGAAATGTCCTGGTTGTCCACCTCCAAAGCAAGTCTCCTCCATTGTCCTAGTTGTCTCCTCCAATGTCCTGGTTGTCCACCTCCAAAGCAAAGCTCCTCCATTGTTCCCACCTCTTTTCATAACTGAAGCTATAACCTGGCTCATAATGTGATGACCATCTATGTCCGGACATATGTGTATGTAGTCATTAAGACTTTTGGCCTTATGGGGACATAGAGCCTCTTTACAATACTTGTTTGCATTTTTAAATGCCAATTGTTTAACTATGGGCATGGCATTTTCAACATCACCAAAAATGCGACCAGCCAGCTGTAGGAATCAGTCTACAAATTCTGAATAGGGCTTAGACAATCCCTGCAATACCTTAGATAGTTGATCCCCTGCAGTCTTATTAGGCAAGCTCTAGTAGCAACAATAGCAATCTGTGCATAGAACGCTGGGTCAAAAAGAATTTGAGCTGCAAGGGTAGCATATTGCCCAGCGCCCATGAGCAAATCTAAATTCCTATCAGGAAATCTGGCAGCAGCATTGCATTGGGCCGTTTCCTTGCAAAAATTCTTGAAATTCGCCTCTCCAGAGCAAATAGTCACCCCCACTCAGCACGGCTCTATGGACCTGCATTCAGTCACTAGGGGTGCAATTTAACACTGTGAAAGACTCAAAAATTGTCTGAGTAAAAGGAGCATGGGGCCCATAAGCAGTGACAGCTTCTTTAAGCTGTTTTATATCCTTAAAATTTAATGGGCTGTGCTCCCCAACCCTGTTATCTTGTCTTTCCTTTTCTAACGCTTCTACCTTGGTTATTAAATCTTTGACCTCTTCCTCTAACCCTCGAGGTGTAGAGGCCCTACTAAAGGGATCACAAAAGGGGTTGTGCTGTGGCGGACGGCATATGCACTCATCAGCTTCAGTTTCTGATCCCAAAGTATCCTCTTCATCAATTACGGTGGGACTATCATCTCCTAGATGGGATCCCTCTTGTTCCCTGATAGACTTCACAGATTCTAAATCTTGTACTTCCTCAAAAGTCCTATTCATCTCTGCCATTTTTTCTTTTACTTTATGGCAATGAATTCTTTAGCTGTCTTGTTTTAATCCCGGTGCCCTGCCTTTTCAATAGGGCCACTAATTGCCCGCTGAGCATTTCCTTACAGTTACTGGCACCCACCCTTCAATACACCCTCATTCACTTACTTTTGCCAACCAGCCTTCGAGGGTGATCTCTTAGGTGATCCTTTCTTTCCCGGGCTCGGTGGGACTTTGACTTGTAGCGCCCGCGATACGATCTGTTCCACGAATCGGGCGAAGGCCTAGAGATTGAAATAAAGAGACAAGACAAGCGAGTCATTTGTTCAATGGCAATGTCGGAATGCCGAATGCCATTTATTGAAGGGATGGAATGGGCACAGTGGAAAATTACAGGAATTTTAGGCTTAGCTCCTCCCCACGAGGTGTGTATAGTTAGGAGGTGTGTGTTATCAAAACAGGAAGAGTACCAACAACAGGTTTGGGGCAAGGAGTTCCAGCCAACAGCTTCAGGCTTGCTCAAGTTGCCTCGGGGGTCCATGGAGGGTCTACAGTTAAATTATGAGCTTCTAATGAATGATTCATTTAACTTATATACTGATAGTCATTATGGTTTCAGAGCTCTTTAAGTTATAGAGACAGTTCCACACATTGGAACTAGTAATAATCGGGGTTAAAATACTGTTTGAGTAAATTCAAAGTGCCATTCATCAAAGAAAGGCTTTGTGGGTCATATAAGATCTCATTCAAACCTTCGCAGCCCACTGGATGAAGGTAATGAGTCAGCTGATAGATTGACAAAAATGGTCACTTTATCTCAGTTAGAATTAGCTCAGCAGTCACACAGCTTTCATCATCAAAATAGTAATAGTCTAAGAAAACAGTTTGGTTTAACTAGAGAGACAGTCCCACAAATTGTCAAACAATGTGATGTGTGCCCAAATATTTACATGTAACTAATATTGAAGTAAATCTAACAAGAAGTTAAAACTAAGGTGTGGTTATTGAACCCTTAGAATGAGTAAGGGAGAAAAGTCTGTTTGCTCCATATACATGATTCTGTGTTCCCCTTTTTGGATAAGGTATATAAGAGTGGTAAAAATAAACTCGTGGCATTTCAGTATTGACTGATCTGCCCTCCTGACCTTTATTCTGTCTCACTCTCTTTATTATCTATAGCTAGCCTTTCCCTCATCCACACTCCCCCACTCAGGTACGGATTTGGGGCTGCTAGGCTGGCTCCGATTGCAGCCCTGCAAAGACTGCTCTTGACACGACCACAACATGGTATGCCATGTTTTGTGACACCCATGGGAGTCCTTTCCTTTTCTGAACAGAAAAAGAGCAGTCAATTGGCATTTGCAACACCCTTGCGCGTGCGCAGAATATTAAAAACAGGAAATTGCACTGGGGTTTATTTATTTATGTATTTATTATATTATTATTAGTTTTGAGAACAGAGTGCTTTCAAATTATAAATTACATTTATTTAGTGTATGTGTGTGTGCGTGTGTGTGAGAAGTTGGTTCCTGCCTTCTAGCTTGTGAAGCAGGGTCACTCTGTTTACTCAGTTACTCCAGGCAAGTGCTTTTCCCAATTAAGCCATCACCTTAGCCATCTCCCCATGGTCTTTCTTGGCTTCCTCTTACAGGATACTCATCCTGTCCTGTCATGTCAGAATGCTTTGGTGGGCCAAACATGGTGGCAAATGTCTATAAAGCCAGCACTCAGGAATCTGAGGCAAGATGGCTGTGAATTTGAAGCTAGCCTGTCTCAAACAAACCCACAAACAGAAAGTGTACTTTGCTAAATTTGTCCTAAGCTCCAGGTCAACTCCAGGTCAACTCGATCCAGTTCTTCTGGTTTTCTCTGAACATGCTACAGCGATGAAGCTGTGCCTTCTGTAAGTAACTACCACCTCTTGCCGGAAGCTCTGCAACAAACACTGCTCATAGGTCTGAAGGCTGTGACCAAGTCCCTGGTAGATTTGCTAAGTATTTTTATTTGCTTGTTTAATACAGGGTCTCATTAAGTAGCCCCAGCTGCCCGAAACTCATTTTCCAGACCAGGCTGGCCTTGAACTCACAGATATCTACCTGCCTCTGCCTCCCAAGCACTAGGATTAAAGGTGTGTGCTACCAAGTTCTGCTAAATGTGGCATCTTGTGAGGCACGACAGATGGTGCTTTTCCCTATTTCTTCACATGGTGGAAGGCCTTACTCCCTAACCACCCTCACCTCACTTTCTAACCCCTTTGCCTGCCTTAAGTGTTAGGATTTTGACACAGAAGGTTTGGGAGAACATAAACTAGCAACACTGCTTTAAGAGTACTTTAATTCCAGTCACTCTGAGTGTGTGTTTGCTATAAAAGATAGTAGTACATTAATTCCTGTTGAATTAAATAGTACAGGTGTAGAGGAACATCTCAGGGGTAGGGTGCTTTCCTGCCATATTTGAGACCTGAGTTTGATTCTGAGATCCCCATCAGAAAAGACAGGCTCTTGCTGCACAGTACTCATAATCCTAATCACATGATGCCTACATCATGGCCTTCAAGTCTTTACTTGCCTGTTACAAAACAGCACAAAGAATACAACTGGTGCTGGGAAGTCACATCATGCTGGGGCCTCCTACCAAAGACTTACTCTCTGCTGGAGGTGGGATGGAGCTGTGCACTGGTAAGAAGACCCCTTGCTGGCATTGGACTAATGGCATATAGCAGGCATGGCAGTGCTTAGCTTCCAGACAGGTTTTATCATTTTACTAAGGGTGGTCTTTGCCACAGTCATTGTTATCTAATGTCACCTAAAACAAATAGAAAAGAATTTATTTATTAGTGATACAATTAATTGGGACATCCAGTGGTCCATTGTTTTAGCCTATGCTTTCTAAAAGCTAACAAAGTGCGCTCTCTCTCTTTCTCTCTCTCTCTCCCTTCCTCCCTCCCTCTCTCCTTCCCTCCCCCTCTCTCTTTCTGAGACAGGGTTTTACTATGTACCTAAACTCACAAGGCTGAATTCAAACTTACAAGAATCTTCCTGCCTCAGTTTTCCAAGTGCTGGGATTACGCCATGCAAAACTACTAAAAAGAATTCTTGCTGGACACATGGCTGGATAATGCAGCTGCAGGGGAACAGGCTATGGTGCTATGTGGCCTTGCTCATCTCTGTACAGTCCACGAAGGGAAAGGCTTGCTGGGCATCCTACAAGAACCTTGCTAGAACAGTTTTAACAGTTTTCCATTGAACATGGCTTGATGGACAGCCTGATGAGAAGTCACCATGAGGCAGTATCTCACTAGCCTTGCTGGCTCTGATGAGACTCAGGCCTTGCTTTCTTGACACAGAGTGGAACTGCAGGCTTCTGTGTAAGGCTATTATGAAACTGCATGGATGTGACTCACAGTTGGCCCCTGTGACAGAGCTACCCACCCACCTGTGCTGCCTGTTATCTGGCCCCCTCAGTTCATTTTTACCGGATTTACAGGATGTGGAACTGACACTCATCTATAAGTGGTAAGCAGTCTGCATGCCTAGGTTTATGATGCCTGCCAAGCTGAATCCAAGGACAAGTGATTAGATGGCCTAGCAACCGCCTCTGCACGGTTGCTTAGGAACCGCTTGACCATTTGACATCCATGTGCGTAAATGCGAAGGAGGATGTGTTTGCACACATTCTGGCATTTTGATGAAACATCTTTTCATTGTCACCTTTTCCTACAGTTCTTCCCCCAGTGGCCTCCTGTGTTGAATTGCCTTGATAGGTCAACACCCTCAAGGGATGAAATTCTGTGAGTCAAGAACTCAGCGAGAGCTCAAATGTAGAGTGTGATGGAACAGATTCTAAAAGGAAGATGAGAATCCCTAACTGCACATTTCCTAGAAAATTTTTGATAAGAAATACTTGGAAGGCGGAGGTAAATGAAACATCACAGATTCAAGGTCAGCTTAAACTAACACAGTAAAACCCTGTCTCAAAACATCAGAAAAAGAGCCTGGCAGTTGCGGTGCACACCTTTAGTCCCAGCACATGGGAGGCAGAGGCAGGTGGATCTCTGTGAGTTCGAGCTCAGCCTGGTCTACAGAGCGAGTTCCAGGACAGGCTCACTGGCTCCAAAACAATACAGAGACACCCTGTCTCAAAAAACCAAAACAAACAAACAAACAAAAAAAACACCTTTATTGAAATGAGTATGCCTCCTTCACTTTTGACACCACAGGGTGACATTTCATATTGGCTATTCCTTTTAGTCACTGTAAACATTATGCTCTAATTGTATAGTTGTTATACACGAAGGAAAAGATGTTCAGAATGAAGCTTCCCTTCCACATTTTATATTGTGTAAACAAACACTAGGAATTAATCCATTTCTGTTGCCCATTACCATATGTTTTAACTTATAGTAGTTCTGGAATTCTGTGCACATTAGAATATAAGCCATACAAGCACTAGAGGTAAGAGCACTGGCTTGGGTCCCAGTTTCCTAAGCACATGCTGCTGAAAGCACAACAGTGGGCAGAGGACCACGAAAGCTTGCTCTCTGAAGTAGGTTTGTAGTATGGAAATGTCTAGACTAATTCTGTTCTTGATGTCTCTTATCAATGTGTCGAGTCATAAAGATTCTAGTTGAAATTGGAATCACTGCTTCTGAATTTAAAAACAACATAATTACCTGTGTGGGGGTGGGGTGGGGGTGGGGAGTGAGGTGGGATGGGGGTGGGGGTGATTGCATGCCTAAGCACTAGAAGATAAAGTAGGAGGATTGCCATTAGTTTGAGGCAAGCCTGGGCTACAAAGGCCCTATGTCAAAACAAACAAATTAAATATGTCAGCAAGTCTCTGCCACCAAGGCTGATGATCTAAATTGGATCATTGGGACCCACCCAGTGGAAGGAAAGAACTGATTCCACCAGGTTGTCCCTTGACCTTCACACATTCAAAATGGCATACATATGCTCATATATAATCATACACTTTTGCATTCTCTCACTAAATAAGCAAATAAATGTAAAAGCACAACTGAAATGTTTAAGTAAATAAAAACACAATGGTACCATTTAAAATAAACTTGAATTAGCCAGCCGTTGGTGGCCCACGCCCTTAGTCCCAGCACTAACTGAGACCCACGTTCAGGGCGGTCTCAGTCGGTCCAGTGCTGATTTCCCAGCTATCATTCTGGGGGTCTATGAACTCCCCCTTGTTCAGGTCAGCTGTTTTTGTGGGTTTCTGCAGCCTGGGCTTGGCTCCTTTGCTCATCACTTTTCCCTCTCTGCAACTGGATTCCAGGAGTTCAGCTCAGTGTTTAGCTGTGGAATTCTGCTTCTGCTTCCATCAGCTACTGGATGAGGGCTCTAGAAGGACATTTAAGGTAGCCTCTCCACTATTGCTTAGATTGTTAGTTGGGGTCATCCTTGTAGGTTTCTGGACATTTCCCTAGTGCCAGATTTCCCTTCAAACCTATAATGGCTTCTTCTATTATGGTATCTCTTTTCTTCTTCTCCTCTGTTAATCCCCAGACTCAAATTTCCCTGCTCCCTCACGTTCTCCTCTCCCCTCCTCTTCTCCCCTTCTCTTTCTTCCAACTCCCTCTCCCCTCACCCCATCCCAATTTGCTCAGGGGATCTTGTCCTTTTCCACTTCTCCAAGGGACCATGTATGTCTCTCTTACGGTCCTCTTGTTTCCTGGTTTCTCTGACAGAGTGAATTGTAGGCTGGTGATCCTTTGCTGTATGTCTAAAACCCATGTATAAGTGAGTACATAGCATGTTTGTCTTTTTGTGACTGGGTTACCTCACTCAGGATGCTTTCTTCTAGTTCCATCCATTTGTCTGCGAATTTCAAGATTTCATGTGTCCATCCCCCTACCCCACCCCCAATCCCCACTGAGTAGTACTCCATTGTGGAAATGTACATTTTTTTAACAAGAAAACAAATGGACTAGAAAGAGAACTGATTGACTACATGTGTTCTGCAGATGTGGTAGCCCGACTCTATAGCTGTCTGTATTAGTTGTAACCCCAAGGTGCCTCCAATTAGCCACATAGATTATGAAGAAACTCAGTGGCTCAGGAGCTCTTAACATTAGCCAAAGAGATTCTCACCAAGCAGGAAACAATGAAGCTTACTTCATTGAGATTATTCTTAATTCATTTCAGTGTAAGGAATTCTGAAGTTTCCATCAAACTGCAAAGGCAGGCCAGGTCTGACAGAGGTGGTCAAAAGGCAAGGTCAACACAAACAGGTAGTACCCATCACTGAGAAAAGCTTCCAGTAATCATCTTGATCATTCCAGAGATTAAAATGAGTCATCCATCTTCTGTGTCTCCAGCCACCTCCCTATGGCTTTGACAAGATCCCAGAGCCAAAACAGCAGAGTCACCATGGACACAAATACTGATGATCCAAATGCATGCTCGGGAGCCTGAAATCATTTATCTTTGAAAGTAAGATTTATCACAATGAGTAAAGGCATACACACAATCAACAAAGATTCCAATACAGACTGCCAGCCATCATGTGTCCAGCTAATACTGTTTCTCATTGCTCAATAATGTGTCCAACACTGAGCAATCTGATAATGTATGTCTATGGAATTTAGGTTACACTGCCATTTGAGTTGTGCTCTTGAAACCACAAAAACTCAAAACAGCAAGAAGTTTGTGTTGATAGCATCATCATTCAACATGTTTCTTCTATAGCTGCAGAGAAAGAGGCCAAGACCAGAAAGGAAAGTCAGGAATAGGCAGCAGGCCACATCTGAGTAGACTCTGTCTCCTTTAACGAGAAGACACTGCTGGAAAATGCTAACTGCAGGTGACATTTGAGAAGGAAGTCCATCATACATCAAACACTATTTTGAGAACATCACTGAGCTCTGGAAATTGGATCATTTCTTTATCTGTAATGCTGGTATCTAGTAATGCCCTAAATATATAACTACTAACTGTTTAAGATGTATTCCAGGACTGCCAGTATAGCTCACTGGTAGAGTACTTACCTGGCATATGTAAAGCTCTGAGTTTGATCCTTAGTACTGAAAATAAAAGAAAACAAAAAGTAAACAAACTAGGAATAGTGTTTGCCTGCAATTCCAACACTGGGGAGGTGAAGGTAGGAGGATCAGGAGTTCAATGTCATCCTTAATTGTACAGAAAATCTGATGCCAGCCTAGGCTATACAAAACTGTCACAGAAAAGTAAACAGGCAAGCATGGCAGCACATATCTTGAATCCAAGCATTCTGGAATCAGATACAGACAGATCTCTGGGCATTCCAGGACAGCCTAGTCTATATAGTTAAGTTCCATGCCAGCCAGGGCTACACAGTGAGACAAAACAAAACAAAAATCATCAGGAAGGCAAGAGGGGCTACAGCTCAAAGCTAATCTGGAGAATTTAGCCAGGGTGGCCTCAAAATCACCGAAATCCACCTGCCTCTGCCTCCCAAGTGCTGGGACTAAAGGTGTGTACCACCAACACCCAGCTAGAGTTATTTTCAAATAATTAAAATTGGAGCTGCCGTGTAGCTAAGTGTGTGGAGGGCCTGCCTAGTATAAAACTATGTAGTATCCCATGCCTGTAATTCTAGCACTTGGAGGGTGGAGACAGGAGGAACAGAAATTCATCATTCTAAACTGCATAGTAAGTTTGAGACCAGCCTACACTACATGAGATTCTGTCTCAAAAATAAACAAATAAATGTTATGCTTCTAACTGGGCTTGGTAGCATAAACTTGTAATCCTGGCACTTGTGAGGCCATGAGGATCCTAAGCTCAAGGCCAGCCTGTCCCAGAAAGCCAAAAAAAGGGGGGAGGGAGAATGGATAATGTGTCTGGGACTGTATTGATAGGCCAGTGATGCACAGGCTGCAAAAGAACTCATCAGGACAGAAGTAGCATGCATTAGCTACACAGTGGCACAGCTACAATGGGCAAGACAGAGAGAAACTGTTTATATAGGGGCTGAAGTTTATGATGGGGGAAAATGTAGGTAATATGGAGCATTATGGTATGGAACCCTGGAGTAACTGCAGTTGGGTCTTACTCTGCTTAGCAACAACCTAGCCTTGAGGAAGGGTGGTCTTGTACTGAGTCTATATAATCAAAAAGGGCTCAGCACAACCACCCATACTAAACTGATATCCACATTTTGCAACTGGAGCTTGTTATTAACACTTTCTGATGAGATAATGGTCCTATTCTGTTTGGAGGCAGCAGTGACCTTGTTCTAAGCTCCACCTGCGATTCAGGAAAAGCAGCCTTGTTCTGAGGTTACAGGAGCTCAATACAGCCATTCATCTTATATGGTATTCACACAGAGGAGGTCCTTGGAACTGGCAGAATGCTTCTCTAGCATGAGCAAAGCCTTGTGTTGAGTTCCCAGCAAACTCTCTCTCTCTCTCTCTCTCTCTCTCTCTCTCTCTCTCTCTCTCTCTCTCTCACACACACACACACACACACACACACACACACACACACAAAATGCACTTTCAAAACATGGAACTACTTTCTTGAAAATATACAAAATTCTAACTTTAAAAAAATCAACAAGTGTCATACATATGTAGAGGGCCTAGGTTGGTCCCATGCAGGCTCCCTGGCTGCCAGTCCAGACTCTGTGAGCTCCTATGAGCCCAGGTTAGTTGTTTCTTTCTTTCTTTCTTCTTCTTCCATCCCATTCCATCCCCACCCCTCCTGGAAGGGTGATGCCTTCCAGGAGGAATCAGCAAAATCTGTCAAGTCATTTGGAGCAGGAACTAGGCCCTCCCTCCTGCCTCTAGGATAAGGGAGTATCCCTCCATGGGGAATGTGCTCCCCAAGTCCTTTTGTGCACCTGGTTCCACTGTCTGAGGTCCCCTTAGACTGCTCAGACCTTCTAGCTGAGACCCATATTTAGGGGGTCTGAGTCAGTTCCATGCTGGATTCCCAGCTATCAGTCTGGGGGGGCCCGTTAACTCCTCCTTGTTCAGGTCAGCTGTCTCTGTGGGTTTCTGTAGCCTGGTCTTGTCTTCCCTTTCTGCATCTGGATTCCAGTTTGGTTCAGTGTTCAGTTGTGGGTGTCTGCTTCTAGTACCTGCTTCCATCAGGTACTAGATGAGGGCTCCATGATGGTGGATAAGTTAGTCATCAATCTCATTATCAGGGAAGGGCATTTAAGGTAACCTTTCCACTGTTGCTCAGATTGTTAATTGCGGTCATCCTCTGGACATTTCTCTAGAGTCAGTTTTTTCTTCAAACCTATAATGGCTCCCTCTATTATGGTATCTCTTTTTTGTTCTCATCTTGATTGAGTCAGGGAACGAATAGATGAAGTTAGCTGTTTCTGTGGGTTCCCTTGTGTTGACCATGAAACCACCTCCCCCCCCAAACACACACACTTGTACAATCCTTCCTCTCAACAGGATTCCCCAAGCTCAGCCTAGTGCCTGGCTACAAATAGCTGCATCTATTTCTATCAATCATGTAGCTTGATCTACCTGTGCGACTCCTAGAGGTGGAAGCAGGCACTGCCCCTAACACTTTGGCTGACTTTTGGGAACCTATTCCTTATACTGGTTTGCCTTGACCAGCCTTAATACAAGGGGAGGTGCTTAGTCCTATCTCAACTTGATAGCCATGTTTTGTTGACACCATGGAAGGCCTGTCCCTTTCTGAACAGAAACAGTGGAGGAGTGGATTGAGAGGGTTGGGGGAGATGGGGGGAATGGGTGAAGAGGAGGAATGGGAAGCTGAGATTGGGATGTAAAATAAATGAGAAATTTAATAATAAAAGAATTAACAACAACCAGTGTGGTGACTCACACCTGTAATTCCAGCAATCTGTAGGCCAGCCTGGTCCACATGGTGAGTTCCAGGCCAGCAACACCTGAGTTCAAACCCAGCATGGTATACACTGGGCACAAAGTGGCAAAAGGTTCAGAAGTTCAAGGTTATCCTCCTCCACTACATAATAAGTTTGAAGCCAGCCTAGGATACAAGAGACCATGTCAAAAAGTGAAGAAAACAATAAGGAGAGGAAGGAATGAAGGAAAAAAGGAAAGGGAGGGGGAAGAAGGGAGGACCCTAGCAGTGAGAAAAATTAAAACTGCTTGTATCAAAAGGTCTCTAAAAATAACAACAGCTGTGGACTCAGTGCTTACACTCCACACGTGTTCCCATCTCTGCTATGATGAGGGCATGAAATGTAATGAGCTACAAGTAATTTATGCACTGGGTATATTTCCCTGTGATCTATTAAATTCAGTAAATCCGACCAAAGTAATCCATTTGATAGTATGATGATATCCAACCATGCTAATGTGGTCACCTGGCTAATTAATTGCTAACAAATAAGTTTTATTAAAACTGAGCCAATAATGCTGGGTGATGGTGGCAGATGTCTTTAATCCTAGCACTTGGGAGGCAGAAGCAGCCTCATTGTTCGAGGCCAGCTTGGTTTACAAGAGCTAGTTCCAGGACAGCCAGGGCTACACAGGGAAACCCTGTCTCAAAAAACAAAACCAAAAAACTGAGCTAAAAAAATACATTTTGTTAAAACCAAGTTTTAATCCCTGATTTGTAATATTTTATTACTTAAAAATTTTACATACAATATACTTTGATCATATTCTTTCCCCCTACCTCTCTATCTACTTGACACCATGTTTTCTTCCCCCTTCTCAAAATCAAAACAAAACAAAGGTCAAAACAAACAAACTAATAAGACAAAAAAAAAATAGCGAAAGTGCAAAACAAAATAGGCCCAAACTGGAAGTGGTGATGCAAGCCTTTATCCTAGCACTTGGGAGGCAGGGGCAGGAGGATCTCTGAGTCCAAGGCCAGCCTGGAGAACAGATCAAATTCCAGAACATCCAGGCTTATGAAGAGAAACCCTGTCTCAAAAATATTAATAATAATGATAAATAACCCAAAACATTGAGTCACTTTTGTGTAAGATATGTCCTGAAGTGTGCCCAATGATATTCACTTTTCAGTTCCCAGGAAGTATCAATTGCAAATACCTTCTCTGTTAGGGGTAGGACTTTGTATCTACTTTCCCTTCCCAGTGCTGGGATTTTGTTCAGGTCTGTGCTGTGCTGTGGAAGTCTTTGTAAATTCATTTGTGAATCAGTTCTACTGTGTCTGGATGACATTGTTTTCTTAGAGCCATCCACCACTTCTGCTCTTAAAATCTTTCTACTCCTCTCTCTCTAAGGTCTCTAAGCTTTGAGGGGTGGGGATGGATAGAGACCATTTAGGACTGAGTGTTACAGTGTCTGTCTCGTGTGTGTGTGTGTGTGTGTGTGTGTGTGTGTGTGTGTGTGTCTGTCTGTCTGTCTGTCTGTCTGTCTGTCTGTCTTTCTTTAGTTTTAGGACAGCCAGGGATATGTAGAGAGATGCTCTCTGTATATCAAAAGGACAACAAACAACCTCCCCAAAAAAAACAACCAAAGAGATGCAAACTTCAAGGTCATTCTCTATACATAGTAAGATCAAAGCTAGTCTGGGATGTGAGACCTTTTCTCAAAATAAACTGATTTCTCAAAATAAATGGTTAACTGATACAGCTCAGCAGATAAACTTGCCTGCACTGAGTTCAATCCCTGGGGCCCACATGGTTGAAGGAGAACTGATTTCCACACATTGTCCCATGACCTCCACTAGTGTTGTATAGCCCACACTTGCACACACACGTGCTCACAAAATAAATTTAAAAATCAATGGATTCAGAACTGATAAAGATATTGTCTAGCAGAGAACACTATTGTATAATAATAATGATGGTGTGATATAGTAAATATTCTTGATCTTTGTTCCTGGCATAGAGCTAAAACTCTGGGATTCTGAGTAAATGCTACCATGCCCAATGTATGCATTTTATTCCTTTTTTTTCCATTGCCTTAGTGACAGTGTAGGAAGAGCCCATTGTTCATAAAAAGTCCTTCCAAGCATACATGAGTTTATAGTAATGAGGTGGCCGTTGGAGGGTCCCTGGGTAACTTCAAAATAGGGGCTCGTTGCTGTAGAAACTAACCTAGTGATTAGAATACTGGAACCTTAGGATTAGCATGGTGGTTCATGACCATAACCCGAGCAGAAAGATCAGGAGTTCAAAGTCATTCCTAGCTACATAATAACTTTGATGTTAGCCTGGGATCTATGAGATTGTCTCAACACTCCCTTGCCTACTCCTAAAAATGCAACCAAGACTTTCAGCCCCCAACACCCTAGGTAGGGGAGCAGAGATGGAGATTAAGTTAATCACCAATAGCCAGTAATTTAAGCAATTGCATCTACTTACCTAAGTAATAGATTTTCTATAAGCACCCTTACATTAGGCTTAGAAAGCTGGTCAGTGAGCACATACATAAAGGTGCTGGAAGGTGCCCACTCCCCATATTTCACCCTCAACATGTCGTCCACTTAGCTGCTCCTGGGTTGTATCCTTTCTTTTACTTTTTTGCCAGGCCACTGCAAACTTAATGGCAACAGCCCTTTGTGTGCCACTGATCAGCATTCTCTCCTTCACTAGGACTAAGTAGCTTAGTTATATCCAGCTGCCACACATTCATCCTGTCTATTCCATTCACAGCTGTTCCCAGAGGTGATGGTTGGCTCCTCTGTGCAGCATCCTATGATACATATTCAGTATTCATTGAATGGCAGCTTTTGACTGTTCAGTTAAGTCCTTAGACAAATAATGTCACTGTATTTTTCTCTGAGGAGATAGGAGGGCAAGTTCCTGGTGGGGTTTGTGGTCCTGGTAGGATAGAGGGCCAATTCCAGAAATAGAAACAGCTGGCTGATCTGGCCCAGGTCTACCACCTTCATAGTTCTTCTGAGGACAGTCTTCTTAGAGGGTAGTATTAGGACCTGAGTCAGGGTCAGGAGAATATCTTTATGCCCCCAAACAATGTTTGCCCACAGCTATGCCTATCACTTCCACATGTGTCCTCAGTATATTATCTTTAGAGCATCTCAGATCCCTCAATAAATCTTCAGCTCAAGAATCTAGACTAATAATCAGAGATACACCAATAAGCTAATAGAACCAAAGCCATTCCTATACTTCTGTACCTGTTTTCCCAAACTAGAGATGACAACACTATTATGGGCAGAGTTCATATTTGTAAAACACTTTGGAGCCAGGTGTGGTAATGCATGCTTGTAATCCTAGTTTTCAGGAGGCAGACAGGAAGACTGCTGCAAGTTCAAAGCCAGCCTGGTCTATATAGCAAGTTCCAGGCTAGCCATATAGTCCCTACCGCAAGGATTTTAAAAGCTTTTGAAAGGTAGCACCTGTGGTACAGGTGATTAATAACTACTCAAAACTGCCTGGTGTTGTGGCCATGCCTTTAACCCCAGTACATGGGAGGTAGAGGAAGTCAATCTCTGAGTAGAAGCTAGCCTGGTCCACACAGGAAATTCAAGGGCAACCAGAGCTATAAAGACAGACCCTGCCTCAAAAACAACAAACTCACTCAGAACAGCATCAGTCTCATACCCCACCCAATCTTCAATAAGTACATAAAATAAAGACCTATAAGTAAGTACATAGGGAAGAAAAAAACCAAACTACTAAGTGCGGGACACACAGTAGCTTTATATGTATATTTATCACAGAGAAGAAGGAATATGGTGTCAATAAGAAAATACACTCTGTGTTCATGTGAACCCCCATTATCAGCCACTAAGAACACTTTGGGGTAAGGAAAGGATGGGAAGGGGCAGCATAAATAAGACTAGGAGGGGAAGTCACTGCTGTACGGGCACACACAGGCAGGGGCACACAGCCAGGGGCACAGGGCCTCTTCTTTCTGAGAGAATAATACAGCGATACAAGAAAACAGTAGCCACAGACTAAGCCTGCAATGCCTGGGGGCAATGAACACAGGTAAAGGGGGTGTTGACATGAGGGAATGGCAAAGGGGGTTTCCTTCTCTGTGGTAGTTTCAGTGACCCTTAGTTAACATCCATGATTTCAGGGTTGGTTGCAGAACCAGAGGCAGGAGAAGCTGGGGTATCAGATGAAGCAGTCTTGGACTGGCGTCGACCCACATCTTGGCGTTGGTAGAACAAAACGTAGGCAGCCTTAGACTGTAGGAAGAGTAAATGGGTCAGTTTGGAAGTCCGAAGGAGATAACAAGAAAGGGACCAAGTGGGGATAGAGAAGCTATACCTCGATCTGATTCTCATTCACAGGTGAGACACTATTGTCATCAAAGTAGTGCCACTGGCCACTGTCCTTGTTGCAGGCAAACGTTGTATCTGAAATAAACAAAAAGTCATCCTTACCACCTTCCTGCCTCTGTGGTGTTTCCATCCACATCTACTTTTAGGCTCCTCCTGCCTTGATAATTTTGTCTCTGGCTCAGTGTCTAGTCACCCACTGGATACATCCTGACCCCTAGTCTAGACCCCCAGGGCATGTCCCCGCCCACAGGCTGGCACATACAGTGTCCATCACGCATGCCACCATAATGGTTGGAAACTGCGATGAGATCATATTTGTACATGTCTGGAGTAGACTCATTCTTTGGTTTGATGACAAACTCGGAAAAATCCAGATCCCTGTGGGTGAGAAGACAATAAATCCTGGCATGCTCCACCTGTCCCTTCCCATTTTGCACACATAGCCCTTCTCTCCAAGGCTTCTGACCGGATAGGAAACTGCACCAGTGTGTCCAGCTTCTCCCGAGAAAATTTGGAGAATGAGAAACGCTTTAGATGGATAATCAGAACTTCAGGCAACATCCACAGGTCCAGTTTCTTGGTGGCCAGCTGGTGCTGCTTGCAGGAGGAGCAGTACCTACAGATAGAACAGGGATGGACACTGAGCACCTGCCTCATGCCCCGTGTGTTCTTCATGCACACCATCTGCTCTACAGAGATTCATTCTGGTTCATCCCCTCCCCCTCTCAGACAGCTTCACATGCACCTGTATGACTTGTTTTTGTTTTGTAAAGGAGCTCTGACTTTCAGTATGCCTGCTATTTGCATTTTTCTTGTTTGTGAGTACTTCTATTAAACAAAAGCTAGTACTACTCATAAAATGTATCCTGATTATGCCAGGCCCTCACCAGGGGTTCTCCTTCTCAAGGGTCTCCACAGTGGTGAAGAGTTTGATGCACTCTTGCAGCTGCACTGGACTTTTCTTCAGCATGTATCCCACGCAGTCATGCTTCACGTACCCCTGGGGAGGGGGTTAGTACCCAGAGGGTTAGGCATGAGCAAGGTCAAGAAAAAACGGCAGTGTGGAATCACTAAGTGAGTCAGAGAACCTGAGGCCATGGCGATCCCAGAAGTGTGCAGGCGCCAAGGCCAGGCCGGTCCTGGGCCTGAATGAATCTCTTGGCTCTGTTCCTAGCTGAAGTTAGGGGGAGGATGCATAAAGGGGTGAGCTGCAAGGGCCTCCCGTCCCTAGGGTCCCATTTACCTCAGCCTCCACTTCATCATAGTAACGCCTCTTCATCTCTGGCTCCCAATCCATGGCAATGTATGGCTGGGCTACAGGTGCAGAGGAGATGGTTATGTTCCTGTTGCTGGGGGACCCCCGTGCTATCTGCAACCCCAGCCAAATGACATACTTTGAACTTCTTCAGGGGAGGTGGTCCGGTCACTGGTTCCGTTGGAGTTCACTGTCTGCAGGGTAAATAGTTGCTTTCGCCGCCGCCTTGGGGGCCACTGAGATGTGTGAAGGCTGTTGTCTAAGAGAAATGGGCATCTCCTGGTGACCCCAGAGCTGGGCCCAGCCTGCTCCTGCTCTGTTTCTTGGACATCATTGTTAGTGGAAGGCCCAGGAATTTCCTCTTTTTCTTCATCACTGCTGCTGTCTTCATTGTCATCCTCCTCCTCTCCCTCTTCCTCCTCCTCCTCATCACCTAGGATAAGAAGGATAAAAGGGATGGAAATGTGGGCACTCTAGGGAATTGGGCTTCCACACTTTTTGAGGAACCCTGTATGAGTCATACATATCTTCCAAATGTACTGATCTTTAACCCTTTACATTCATCCTTACCAGACCCCTCTCCCTTCCCATCTTCCAGGGCCTCACCTTTCTCATCCCCATCATCCTCATCTGAGGTGGGTTTGGTCACGTAGCGTCTGTAACAAAGCAGAGAAGACTCCCAAGGGAGAGGCACAAGGATGGTGGAGCATCCCAAGGTTTTACTTGGGTATGGTAGAGAAGTTAGTGGTAAACTTACACATAAGCAGGTTTCTTTCTTCCCTTCCTTCCTTCCTTTCTTCATTTCTAGGTCTTGAGAGTGCTAAGCTAATGCTTCACCACTGAACTACATTCCCAACACTTACCTGAAAATTTTTTTATTTTGAGACAATTTTTGTTGTTTTTGGTTTTTCAAGACAGGGTTTCTCTGTATAACCCTAGCTGTCCTACAACTTGCTCTGTAGACCAGGCTAGTCTAGATCGCACAGAGAACTGCCTGCCTCTGCCTCCTAAGTACTGGGATTAAAGGTGTGCCACCACCTAGCTTTGAGACAGTTTTAGTAAGTTATGCAAGCTGGCCATATGATTCTAGCACAGCTGCCCAAGTAGATGGGATTACAGGCATGCACTACCACACCTGGAAGTCCTTAATCATGACCCTGGAAAATGGTGAGGTAGTGACATAAATGAATGAAGAAGCTAAGCATGCCAGTAGTGGCCTGTGGATAGATGGATATATATTCATGTACTAGTTAGGAGTGTGGAGTTTAAGTCTAAAGCCACCCTTAAATAGATATGCAATCAATTACAAATTTGAATTTACCTCTGAGAAGCTTTAGGATGAACTCTTTTTTTCAAGACAGGGTTTCTCTATGTAGCCTTGACTGTCCTGGAACTAGCTCTGCAGACCAGGCTGCCCTCAAACTCAAAGAGACCACCTGCCTCTGCCTCACAAATGCTGGGATTAAAGGTGTGCACCACCAAGGCCCAACAAGGATGAACTTTTGAATTAGAATGAAGGAGAAATTAATCTAGATAATGCAGATTTGCTTGCCTTCCATGGTAAGGAAAATAGATTTTAGATACAAGAATAAATTACATCCAAGTCCTCTCTGTAGAGACTATTATATACAAAATGAAATTATCTCTACTTTGTCTTGTTCACCTCTGTATTCAGTTTGGTTCACCATTACCAAAGAGAAGCACTAGAGATGCCAGAGGTCTAGAAGAAGAAAAAGTCCTGGAAGTTGTACTGCCATGTTCAATTTGAACTGTCATTTGGATGTGCCAAACTCAGAAGCCAAGTCTGAGTATTGACCTTGGTTGGTCTCCTCCCTCAAATACACTGGCCCGACCCTAGGAAAGCAGTACTTACGAAAGCCGGTACATCAGGATGTTATATAGGCCTTCCCAGGAGAACCGGTCCCGGGGCACAGACACCAGGAGAGGGTGTCCAAAAAGTATCAGCCCATAGTAGGAGTTGTTGAAGTCTCGGGATGGGGTGCGCTCTCGAAGGTAAACAGGAACCACGATATCATCTCTTGAACCCTCAACAGGCTCAATCCGACCAGTCACCTCATATCTGTGTGTATATGGGGGAGGTGATTAGTTTATCCTTGACTAAGGAATCCCAAGAAAGATTTCCTGACTTTGCCCTCCAGTTGCTCTATTCATTCACCTCAGTCAAAAAAAAAAAAAAAAAAAAAAAAAAGGAGGTAGGGTTCTTTTTCCATTTATTATTAGTGTGTGTGTTTGAACATGGGCATACATGTGGAGGTGAGGATATACCTTTCAGGGGCCATTTTCCTCCTGTCATGGGTTCAGTTTGTCAGAATTGTGCAAGTATTTTTACTCACTGAGCCATCTTGCCTGCCTCCCCCAAATATTTTATCATTGTTATTTTATGTGTATGGGTGTTCTGCCTGTATATATGTCTATGTATCACATGTGTGCCTGGTGATTGCAGAAGCCAAAAGAGGACATTGGATCCCCTGGGACTGGAGTTATAGACAGTTGTGAGCCTCCATGTGGGTGCTAGGAATTGAACCTGGGTCTTTCTACCCTTTTCCCAAAATACTTTAAAGGGTCTAAAAATCTGTGAACTATTTGGTATTTTATGAACTACTAAGTGACTTCCACAGCACTTTTCCTATATCCTATTTTAGGAAGAGCTTTGGAAATATGGGAACATTGAGGGGGTTTATAAAAAAACAAGTATTAAAATATTTTTTCCTGTGGAAAACACTTTGGTTTACAAAGAAAATTTCTATTTGCAAAGCACTGTTTAGCTTTTAGTTGCCCAAAGTTTAAAACTTGAGGGAAGCAGGGCATAGTTCAGTGGTAGAGCACTTGCCTAGCATGCAGGGGACTTGGGTTCTAATTCCATTACCCAGAAAAATAAATAATGAATACATTTTAAAAGGAGCATATTGCCAGACATAGTGGTTCACACCTTTAATCCCAGCACCTGGGAGGCAGAGGCAGGGGGATCTCTAAGTTTGAGGACAGTCTAGTCTACATTTTCCACTTCAGCTAGGACTACATAGGGAGACAGACCATCTCTCTTTCTCTGGTTCTCTCTATATATTTACTTATTTATGGGTATATGTATTGAACTATAAATATTAAGAATCAAGTATTAAGCTTGTCTAACAAGCTCTTGAGTTCTGGGTTCCATCCCCAGCAAGGCAAAGCAAAAGGTGGGAGGAGCTTTCTCTATTCACTCCCCTTAGTCTTTTCACTCACACAAAGATATCATCCCGATCCAAGATGCCACTCAGAGGATCATCCAGCTGGTAAAGCTTATAGAATCGGTGACTGAAGACATCTGCTACTATCATCTGGGAATAGAACAGGGGCATGAGAACAGTGGGAATGCAAGGCCCCTTTTCCTTCAAATCCTACCTACCCAGCCTCCCTCTGTAGTCTTACCTTGTCTGGTGCAACACTTGTGTGTGTGGACAGAGCCACACACAGATCTGAAATATTGCCTTTCTTGGGGACCACAACCCGATGCTGAGGGAAAAAGAAGATCAAAAGAGCTTATGGTAGGTTAAGGCAGAAAACCCTGAAGAAAGTAATCAAATTCTGACTACCATATCCTTCACTGTGTTCCTATACTCCCTCCCCACCTGTTCTGGCTTGCGACGGGGATCCATGGGGACAAAGAAGACCTCCAAGACCCTCCTAGAGCAGACAGGTAGTGGGACGCTGAGGTAGCAGAAGGGGTCAAAGGTCACAGACACATTGCCACAATCAGGGCACACCAGAGTAGACTTGAAGAGCCCATGGAACGTATCCACAATCACAGAATCATTTCGTCGTTTGTGGTTTTGCCAGGCTTCCTGAGCCACTTCCTGTTGACAATGTCATAGTGTGTTAGGAGCAGAGGGAAATGTTAGGGATGGATTCATAAGGGGTCTATCTGGAAACTATATTTAATCTCAAAGCTGGGATTTATGAAGGACAGAAGCCTGATTGGGGTTAACTCCAAGGTTATGGGAACAGACATGTTGCTATGATTAAGGTTGGGTGAAGTTCAAGGTAGGGGAACTGAGAAAATGGTAAGGTGTTAGGTAGTCCTGGGAAACCAGAGAATTCCTAAGGCAGTGGCCATGTAGCTTTAATGGGTAGCCTACCATATCCGGTCGCCCAGCACCATTGCACAGCTCAACATATTCTTTCTTTTTGACTCGATTGAGGTCCTCATGTAGCCCATCCAGAAGGAATGACAATAGCTCCTGTGAGTCATGCTGCTGGTAGCCCAGAAACTGGGATGCAAAATGGCCAACCTTGTTCTGAGGAGACAGTCAGGTGGTAAAGTGAGTAGGAGTTAGGAGAAGCAAGAGAAAAGAAGGCAGGAGCCCATGGGGTTGAGTCACACCTTGAACACATTCGGCACAATGGAGCGGTGGTAGCCAGACCAAGTCTGCTTTACCAGATCTGCATAGGCCTCAGCAAGCTCACCCTTCATGCCCAGAGGGTTCCGGAAGTTGAGCTCCTCCAGGTAGCGGTTATTGAGAAAGTACTCCGTGAGCTGTGGCACATTGCTGAGGCACTGTGGTAGTAGGGCCCAGTGAAAGAGGTAGAGGGGAGGTGAGGTGGCCCAAGTCAGAACAGAGAAGGAGGGAGGAGAGGGAAATGGGAGAGAGAAGGGTTGGCGGTGTGAATGCAGTAAAAGTATCAGGGAAAGATATCAGTATCTCTGGAGGAGGAAAATGGTAGTACCAAAGGAAAGAAGGGAAAACAGGGAGCAAGTAGAGGGAAAAGGTGTTGATACTTCAGGAGAAAATGTGGGCATACCAGATCAGATTCATGGAGCCTTGGCTTTTAACCTGACCCCTTGTACTGTAATAATCATCCCTCCATCCCCTAGCGTTGTCCCCATACCTAACCCCTGGAACTATGCCAGACATAAATCTAATGGCCCAACCTGTAGGGCCGAGTTCATGAAGCACGTGTTGCCCAGATTGGTAAGGCCACAGATGCCCGGCTGACCCTGGAAGTCTTCATCCTCTTCTGGCATGTTGTTCCTGGGATTGGATGAGAAACCTATGAGCTAAGGGCCTACTACAGGTGGGGGCTCTGTACTCATAGGTTCTGTCTCCCTACTGTGGGGTGCCCCAAATCTGCACGACACCCCGAGGGCTCACATGCCACACAGCTGTGCGCTGGGCCAAGTGCCATCTTTGTTTCGGGTTTCCATGATAACCAACTGGGTCAGCAGTAGAGAGAGGAAAAAGAGAAGTATTAATGGAAGGCTTAAAGGGCACCCTGCCCTTCCCTGGTCTGACTGCTGCCAGGAATCTACCCACCAGGCTACAAGTGCAGAGAAATCCTCTCCACGGTTACCTGTCCAGTCTCAAGGGAGGCATCAAGCAGTGTGATCTGTGTGTTGCACAATCGATCCAAGGAGCCCTCGGAGTTCTTGATCCAGAGGCGTGTGTCTTCCTGAGGCTCCACCAGAAATTGCTCCCGAGCTGTTTGCAAGACTAGGTCTGTGGAGGGTGATGGAACATGGCCATATATTCTGGGACCCTATAATACTGACCCATTTGATAACTTTAGCTCATTTTCACTTTGTTTACTTAGCCAATACCTTGTGTCCTCAAATCGATCTCCAAATAAGTGACCCAGACACTTAACACACTCAGAACTTGAGGGACCCTCCTAGTAAATAAACACCCTTTCCCATCCCACCCAAGCAACTGGAACATAGCTCATTCTCTCTGGATTCCAGTAGACAGCTAGTATCTGCTCGGCTTGGCCACCACCACTTTTGTCCTCCACAGTATTGACTGGTGCCTTCTCAGGATGTTGTAACTTGATCCCCCAGATACCCTCAGGCTATGGAGATGTGACTCATGATTAGGAACAGCAATTTGTCCCAGAGGCTCTGAGACTCACCCAGAGAATCAGTAGGGTTGAACTGAATGGTGAGAGCTGTTTCCATATCACTGTGCTGGACAAGCAGCAGCTCTATTGGGTATAATTCCACCTTTCGGATGCCAGACAGTTCTATGACCTGTGAAGGCAAAGGAACACCAACACCCATAAAACCACCCAAATGACAGGAGAACATGGGTACACACAACTGCGAACCTACCCTGAACTTACATTTAGAAATCTAAAATCTACCCCAAGCATCTGCCCCAACATATATACCTTGCGCTCAATAGGTGGCTGGCCATCTTCTAGGCCATACCAGCTGACCAGGTAATTCCATGAAGTTGCTGGGAGCAGCACATAATCATCTCCTTCCAGCAGTCCCTCCCTGAGGTGCCAGTTTATCTGATCTGCAGGGGGTAGTGGGTACAAATAAGGCAAAGCATGGATTAAGAAAGGACTGTTAACTCTGGCCACCCCACCAATAACTAGCCATAGAGAATGGGAGTATGGTCACTTGTGGGGACAGAGAGGATCAGAACTCCAGGGCAAGGTTGATGGGGAAAGGCAAAAGTTTGGTACCTTCAAAGAGCCCAGCATTGTTGATACAGCCAGGAAAGGTGGCAGCATCCTGGTCCCCTCCCTTCACGTACACCTTCCATTGTTTATACCAGTGTTGCTCCACAAGGAACCTGGAACCCAGACATACAACAAAGGTGTCATGATTATTTAGAAGCTAGCTGTACAACTTCTCATCACTTGCAGAATTAACTACCAAATCTACTATAATCCAAGAGGAAAACTTTCAGCAGCATGTAAAAAAAAATAAAATTTATTCAGTGAAATTCATTTGGACATTATTCAATTTTTTTTCATTCATTGCCCTGTTTTTTGAAATGAGGTCTTGTACCACCCAAGCTGGCCTTGGGCTCTACGGATTCTCCTGCAACAGCTTCCCGAATACTGACATTAAAAGGTGTGTGCAATAGCCCTCCACATTCAGCTACAATATGAATCTGGTCTGTGGTCTCTTTTGAGACAGGGTTTCACTACACAGTCCTGGCAAGCAGTGAACTTGTTGCCTCAGCTTCCGTGCTAGGATTACAGACATGAATCCCACCTGGTTTTGAATTTTTGCATGTTTTTGTTTTCTGACTGTACATACCCAGACCATACCATATCATTGACTCCAGGAAAATACTCATTCCCACCTGGGAGCTCATGTCAAAAATCTATCATTCAACACATATATTCCTCCTACCAGCTTATTGGCCCCTAAAGTCAGGTTATGAGGTTCACAAATGAAGGTACACTGATTTAGTTAGCAGTATTTTCAATGCAAAGGGAGGCACCTGTCATCTTTAAAAATAAGATTTTATTTTTAATTACACATATCCCCATGTGTCTGTGGGTGGAAATGTGCTCACAGAGGCCAAAAGTTTCAGATATTCCCTGGAGCTGGAGTTACAGGCAATTGTGAGCTGCCTGACTTCAGTGTTGGGAACTGTAAGTTGGGTCCTTTGCAAAGAGCAGTACACCCTTTTAACCACTGAACCATCTCTCTAGCCCCTGGCCTTCCTAAAAATTAGATTTTAAATTAAAATTTAACATTAAAATCACTCTGTAGCAAAACTTCAGTTAGTTTAGGATTGGGGATATAGGATAGTGGTAGACCTTTTGTCTAGCAGACAAGAAATCTTAGATTGAATTCTCTCTCTCATGCATGAACACACACACACACACACACACACACACACACACACACACACACACACACACCTTACCCCACCTAGCGACATAAGTACTTTGGAGGCAAGAAAATTGCTTTGAATGTGGGCTCAGCCAGGGCTAGAATAAGGCTTAATATCATAAAAACAGGGAAATAAATATAGATACCACTCTGGGGCAGATATTCTCAGAAAAAGGCAGTTACTGATTCAGGCCATTGATGACTGTTATCAGGTCAGAAAGAGTTAACTCTACCATAAACCCCAACTACAAATGTTCCAGGGCATTGCGTCATTGAAACACAACTTAACTGCCTGTACAGAACAATGAAAGTTATCTTTACATAATAAACTCTTTACTGGTGCCCTTTTCCATTTTGGTGAATTCTTTTATTACTCCTATCACTAACATCCTGCACAATTAAAAATAAAAAGTTACAGATGATAAATATAACACTGATCTATCAAATTTACTTAAATAAATTGAAGTACACATAAAGGCTTACTAGTAAGTCCTTCATACTTTTAATTATGCACATGTGGTCAGAAGAGGACATCAGATCCCCTGGAACTAGAGTTACAGGTGTTTGTAAACCACTTCTTGAGTGTTGGGAACCAAATTTGGGGCTTCTGGAAGCAGCATGTACTCTTAATTGCTGAGCCATTTCTCCTGTCCCCATTTTTACATTCTATTTTTTATTTTGAGACAAGGTCTCATTATATAGCCTTGGCTGTCCTGAAACTCCCTACATAGACCCTGCTAGCCTAGAACTCACAGAGATTTGCCTGCCTCTGCATTCAGGGTGCTGGGATTAAAGGCAAGCGCCATCACCACCTAACTGCATACTCTGAATTCTTCATTTTTGTTGTTGAAACAGGGTCTTATGTAGCCTACTGACCATGAACTATGTAAAGATGACCATAATCTTCTAAAACTCTTTACCACTATATTCTCATAAAAGGAACTATATTTCCTGTCTTGCTTGTAACATTTTTCTTTGAAAGTGTTTCACTTTGTAGCTAGTTGGACTAAAACTCATTGTTGCCCTGGATGGTCTCAAAGTCATGGCCCTCCTGCTTTAGCTTCCCATATGCTAGGATTTCAGATGTTTTACCATGTTTTCTGAATATTCTTCCCAGGCTGGCTTCAAACTTGTGGCAATCCTCCTGCTTTAGCTGGCTAAATGCTGAAATCACACAAATGAACCACCATGCCCATATTTCTTAAGTACTGCTTATCTGTCTTTCCAAACTTAGCAAAAAAAAAAAAATGTTCTTTTATGCCTAAATTATCTCTGGGAGATAACACAAAGTTGTCTTTCTCTAATAAAAAGACACAGACTCATTGTTTGACCTGTAATCGCTTTGTAGACCAGGACTGCCTTTGCTTAAAGAATATTGGCATTAAATCATGTGCTACCACACCACTGGGAACTTTTAATTTGAAATTTTTATAATAGCTTTTATTTTCCAACTTTTTAAAAACCAAATTCTCATGTACCCTATAATGACTCTGACTTTATCACCCTGCCTCTACATCCTTAGTGCTGGGAATAAAGGGTTTACATGAATGAGTCAGCATTCCCAGTTCTTCCTATTTAATATTTTTGAAAATGACACATAAAAAATGAACTTTAAGGACTAGCAAAGAACTGTCACAAGTCTGTTGCCAGCCTGAGCTACAATGGAAGACCTCGAAAGAACAAAAAAAAATTACCTTCCTCAGTTAAGTACAGTTGATCATGTAGGATTAGACATACTACTGTAAATATCTTTCCTCAACCTTTCTTAACGTCCTATGAAACTGGTTTCTCTCCATGTACTGTGCACTTCTCTAAACCCAGCCACCCTTTCTTCTTAAGAACTCCAGTCAGGCCTGGCAGAGGTGGCACACACCCTTGATCCCTTGGGAGGCAGAGGCAGGTGGATCTTGGAGTTCAACATCAGCCTTGTCTATAGATTTAGTTTCAGGACAGCCAAGGCTACACACAGAAACCCTGTCTGGAAAAACAATAAAATCAACAACAAACAACAACAACAAAACCTCTACAGTTGCTTACTGTTAAGAAGATGTCTGTACTTTGTACTAATCTTCCCAAGGTTTCTCAGCTATCCTTGATTAAATGTGTAGATAATTCACTGTCACAAGAACTAAACTAAAACTTTCTAAGGAGGTTATCTTTTCAGATATTTGAATGTGGCTAGGTCAAGTGCCTGCTGTGTTTGGACCCTCAGTATGTAAAAACTGAGCAAAAAATCTGGCATGGTGACAATCTTAGCACTTTCTGGGATTGGTGGAGACTGAATATCAGTCCAGCTGAAACAGCTTCAGGTTCAACCAGAATCCCTGTTATCAAAAAATAAGGTGGGGGTGGATAAGATGGGCCAGTAGGTAAAGGTGTTTGCCACCAAGCCTGCTGACTTGAATTTGATGCCCCAGAACCTATCTATATACACAGTGGAAGGAATGAACTGACTCCTGCAAGTACTTCTCTGGCCTCCTTCAGCACACTCAGTCACATGGGGTATCCCACCCCCCAAATAAATGCATATAAGATGTTTAATCAGAAAAGACAACCAAATTAATTAACTGCACTTGTTTAAATTTGCTATTGAACCAAAGATGGGTGGTGCAGATAATACTGACACATATGCACAATTTGGAGCTAGTTCTTGAGTTCAAATGCTTTATAAACACATATTTCCCAACTATGGCAGCAAACTCATATAGGACTTTGAGATAATTTGCTCTTACCTAATTTAGATAAGCAACAAAAAGTGGAGCTTGGCAAAAATGCTTCTTAACAATTCCAACAGAACAAACAAATTGGTTTTAATATTCAACCAACACTGGTGTGGTAATTTTTTTAATGAGGTGAAATGAACATAAAATGAACCCATTTTAAAGTGAACAATTCCTTAACATTTAGTACATTCACAATATTGTATACCCACCACCTCTACTTAGTTCCAAAACATTTTCCTCACCCCCAAAGAAGATCCACTACTGGCAGCATAATTTAAAAGGCTATTGGCAGAGAAGACAGGATGCCATGTATTATCTACCAATGGAAAGGGGCATAAACCAAAGCTTTGAGGACCTTTTGGACATCTTCAAATGAGCTACAAAAACAGCCTGCTTAGTGTTTATTTTTAAGATGGACTGAGGCTATTCTTTGCTGTAGAACTATGACGTGATGGCAGGAAAAGATCATTATATCCTCCAGTTTTGGAATTGTAATTTATCTCAATAATGTATATACATTTATTTGGCATTGTTATTTCCCACTCTGTAAAGTGGGAAAGTCTAGAAAAGGCCCGAATATGTAAAGAACAGCAACAGTCTAATGTGGATGGCCCTGAAAAGGAGGGGGTTGATGCACTGGTAATCAGAGAGATTAGAGAAAAACAGAATGGAAGTAGGGTACCAGCCTCCAAAATCCTTGCAGGTCACTCAGGATTGTATCATTTATACTGCTTGGGACATAAAGCTGTTGAACATCCTGGGGAACAGATAGATATGATATATGAATACATATTTAAATACGTATTTTAAAATTACCAATTAATAGAAAAACAATATCTTAACATTTGAGAAACCTAGGAGACAGAGCTATAGTCAACAGATCAAGGTTAATGTTCTTAAATTACATCATACAAATATCATTTACTATGTCATATAAGGGCTCACAGTATGCATCCAGTCTATTTTATAAACACACTCTCTATATAGATACATATGTTTATAAATATGAATGGTGGAAAAGTGTATCATGATAATGAAACATGTGAAAAGAGCCCTTTAATTCAAATTTTAGGGTAACAGTTCCTCATGAAGCAGGGAGGGGAATTTCCATCTGACAGGAGCACAGAAGTTTTTAAGGTAATGTTCTGAGTCTTCATATGGGTGATGAATCTACACATAAGACTTGGTAACTGTTTTTCTTTTAAATAGTCTCATTGAAAATGTGTAATATATATATATATTACACACATATATATAAATATAAATATATATATACATACATACATACATACATATATATATATATATATATATATGTGCAAGCCAGGCTCAGTGGAACATGCCTGTAATCTCAGCCAGATTTCTGAGTTCAAGGTCAGCCTGGTATACACAGTAAATTTCCCGACCAGCTAGGGATACGTAAAAGAGAGATTGTCTCCAAAAAAAAGAGGGGACAAAATAATACAAACTTCTCTATATGCCCTTATATTCCCCAAATCTAACACACTTTATCCATTTGCTCTATTCTTATTTTTCCCATATCATTTTGGGTTGTTTTTATTTATGTTAAATTAGACAAAATATGTGCATTTGTGGTATACAGCATGATGTTTTGATATATACATTGAAAACACTAAAACAAGCTACTTAACATATCAATTGTGTCACAGATTTTTGGGTAAGAACATGTAAAATCTATTAGGCAATTTTCAAGTATATAATAGATTTCTATTAACTATTTTGTACACTGGATCTCCTGTGTTTATTTCTTGCCTAACTAAATTTTTCATTCTTTGACCAAATTTCCATAGTCTTCTCCCTCCCATGAGCATTTTTACATAGGCTAGTTTTTCATTTTCTAAGTTGCTTACACGATGGGTCCTTATCCCTAAATTTTCAGTATGTATTTTTCACCCAACAAGGGACAGTCTTTCATTACAAAATTACAATGATCACAAACAAGAAATTATTGGTAGCAATATTTTATCTACTGGCCTTAGTCAAATTTCACCGATTTTTTTCCCAATGAAATTTACAGTGAAAGAAATTATGAGAAAGAACCCTGATTTTTAAAAATAATTTATTTTTCCTTGTTCTAGGATCCAACTGAGGATCACATGTTGCATTTAGTTGTGACTTGTTAAACTGCATTAATTCCTTCAATCTGGAACAGTCCTTCAGCATCGGTCTTTCACGACCTTGCCATTTTTGAAGCATTTCTTTCATCCGGATGTCCATCAATTTATGTAAAACGGTTTATACTATAATCTTTGTAGGTCTTACGAATTTCACAATTTAAAAAAAAATGAAACTCGGAGTGAAATAAGAACCCAGAAACCGTAAGTTTTGAGGCACTGATGAGCATTAAAAAAAAATATGAGTAAAGACAAATTGTCAAGGCTGTGGAATCTTTTTAAATAACCACTTTCTACTGATTACAAATTATTAAATAGAAAAAAATTTCTTCTCAAAGAATCTCCCTTTGTATCATCTGCACTTTCTCTTGTCCTAGGAAGGAGGCTCCTTCCTAGGACAGGAGAAAAAAACTATCGCGTCACAATCTTTGCTCTTTCGCAGGCGCCATTTTCTGCCCTAGGCACCGCCCCTCCTCCACAGTTTGCCCCACCTCAGTCCTTAGCCTCGTTCCCAGGGGCCCGGCACCCTCCCCATCCCACCACTCCCTCCGCCCTCGGCCCCAGCTATAGGCTACGGAGTTGCTCTTCAGCTGACGCCACCAATCTCGTCTGGTTCACAGGCGCTCCAAGTACGTGTAGGCTGTTCCTTGCAACCGACGCAACGTTTCGTAACACACGCCACGCCCCCGCGTTAAGAACGGAGCCAGCCTCCTTTCCAGGCTCCAGGTTCCCAGACGCAGTCCCCTCTCACCCCCTCCCCAAAAGATGCAGTCCCCAGACTCCGAGGTTGTCCCCCTCACGCCCCGCTACTGCCACAAACAAACCCCATTTTGTCCTCGGGCAGCTGACTGCCCACTCGGCCCCGCCTCTTCCCCAAATGTTGCGATTCATTCAATAGTACCTCCACGCCCCCTATCTCCCGCCGGCCCACCAAGCCCCCTCCCCGCCTCACACCTCTTCTTCCTTAGAATTTGGCTTCTAAGTACCCCGCAGATATTAACGCCCCCGCAGTCCCCTTGGCCAAGGCTTCATTGAAGCCCAGCCTCACCAGCTTTCGCCAGCTCGCAGTGGACGCTCTCGCCCATTCTCGACTTGGCGCCACTGCTCGTCCAGGTCTGGCATTGCCTCGCGCTGTCTCTCTTTCTCCTCGGCGGAGGCCGGGATGGCAGCTGCAGCTGGGTCCGCTGCGACCGCCGCCATCACCGTCCGTCCTCCTCCAACTGCCGACGCAACTGAAGATAGGAAGAGGACCCTCAACTGGCACTTCCGGATTTTGTCCCGGAAACGGAAGCAGAGCCCCCCAACAATCAGGGGGCTACTGCCATCTTGGAAACGTCACAATTAGGCGGAAACTGGGTGGTGGGCTGTGATCTGTGTAACCAATGCCAGGGGTTAACCCTCCAGTTTGGTACTAAGGCACTAGTGCCTTATGGAATTCTAACACTAGGTCAAAAGGTCTTATGGAAGATGGAGGCTAAAGGTTTTCCAGATAAGCAAATATGTGTATTTTCCTGCCCTTTGCTCTGTTGAGGACTGCAGCCCCCTACTGTGAAAGCACCGTTTTTCTTAGCCTAACTAGAATTACCTTTCATTGCACTAACCTTGTCCACAAAAACCAAATGTAGAGACTGGAGAGATGTGGCTCAGCAGTTAAGAGTACTTGTTGCTCTTGCAGAAGATGGGGATTCAGTTGCCAGTACCCACATGGCTCACAACCATCCAAAACACCAGTTCCAAGGGACCAGCAGGAATACACAAGGTATACATACATGCATACAGGGGAAACATTCATACACAAAAAGTAAAATACTTGTTTTGGGGGGGGGGTTGTTTGTTTTTCGAGATAGGGTTTCTCTGTGTATCCCTGGCTGTCCTGGAACTTGCTTTCTAGACCAGGGTGGCCTCAAACTCACAGAGTGCTGGGATCAAAGGCCTGTGCTACCACTGCCTGGCTCTATTTTTTTGTTTGTTTGTTTAACTCAAATACAAAAAGTTTACCACCTCCTGAGAGCCTGAACTAGGGTGTGTGTGTCTATCTGTCTTTTGAGACAGGACCTTTGCTAAATTGCCCCAAATTGCCTCCAACTCTGTGGAGCTCAGGCTGGCATCTGATTTGCCTTGATCCAACTGCCTCAGCCTCCAAAGTGTGTTCAACACTCAGCTTCCTCAACTAGAGTTACCAAACAAATTTGATGAAGTCACCCCTAAGCCATGTTTGTTGGGGGCATAACAAATAGCCAGTCTGCCCAGTTTAAGTGACTTGAACTTAAAAAAAAATGCCTTGGGTGGCAGGTACTATGTTTTTGATCCATGATTAACAATTGAGG
The DNA here is from genome assembly GCF_943737965.1 of Phodopus roborovskii. NCBI lineage: Eukaryota > Metazoa > Chordata > Mammalia > Rodentia > Cricetidae > Phodopus > Phodopus roborovskii. The sequence goes on along the minus strand of NW_026126010.1, from coordinate 136,999 downwards.
GAAACTAAGATCCAGAATTGTCAAATCTTTTGTTCCCAGATAGGATGTGCTGTAGCAGTGCAGGCCTAGCTGCAGAGCTGTGACCTTAAACACCAAACAGATCCTCAAACTGTGGTCACAGGCTATCAACTCAAGAATCCCTTTTGGGGGTTTCACAAAGTCAAAACTGTTTCTCCAGTAGCTTCACTCTCATTTTCATGCATATATAGTGAAATTACCCAGAGGGTACTTTTGGAATAAGCAAAAGTTGTTTGGGTGCCCTCAATCTTATATAAAGGAAATCTGAAGTCAAATATTTATGAGCCATTGAATGTGCCAGGATTTTTTAGTCTTTTTCTGTAATAGGGTCTCAATTCTGAATATGAAGCTCTGGTTGGCCTTGAACTCATGGTGACCCTCCTGCCTTAGCCTTTCAAATGCTAGAAGTACACACACGGTTACAGGTATGCCAGGCTCTATGCCAGACTTCAACACTATTTTAATTTCTTCATTATGGGAAGCACTATAAGAAATTAAGCTGTGCCCAGATCTCTACTTCTAGAAAGTGGTGGCAACCCTCAGAGAAACAAAAGCTGTGTACCTCCAAGACATTACCAGATGTCCTCTAGAGGGGAAGTTGTCTCTGGTTGAGAAGCATCCTACTAGGCTCTCAGTTGCACTAGTTAATGACTTTTTAATTCTCCGTGTATCTCCACCTACCTTTCTATTGGCTGTCCTCACAACTTGGGGCTGGTTTAGTGACTGCCTTCACTATTAACAAATAGTATACACAGGCAAGAACACACTTTAAGATTTGCCTTTCCATACGTACATAGACCCATGTGCATGCAGGTCTGCTTGCACAGTTCAACCCTCTGCACTCATGGCGTGATCTAACTTACCTCTTATTTCCAGTTAGCTTCTGTAGGGAGTTTGATAGTGGTGGTGGGGTGTCTGTTACTGTGATTCTATCCTCTAACCCAACCTGACACAGATGAGCTCACTTCATTGCATGAGCCCTGAAGGAGTGAACTCCTTTAACTTGCTCCCCACCCCCACAAATGAAATGCAGTTTGGCACATGTAGATAGTTGATCTTTAACCCCATCTGAATCGGCTTTCATTGCCTTTCTGCATCTGCTCTTCCCCATCACTAGAGTTAGTTTCTTCACCTTCCAGAGGCCAATCTCTTCTCATACAAATTTCAAGAACGGGCACAGAATGTCTGCTGAATAATTTGTCAATACCTGGTTACAAAACTAACAGAAACGGGAATGTGTCCTACTGGTTTTTTTTTTTTTTTTCTTTAGGCAGGGCTGGCCCAAAACTTAGAAATCTGCCTGCCTCTGCCTCCCAAATTATGGTTTTAAAGGTGTGCAATACCACTGTCTGAATGTAGGTATTCAAGGACAAAGGATATTAAGGCCCTACTCTCACTTGGCTATGCCACTTTTTTGTGTGCTGTGTGAGCAAAGATGTATGTGAATCCAGAAGTCAACACAGGGTATAATCCTCAATTGCTCTCCACTTTATTTTGTGAGATAGGGCCTCTCACCTGCAATTTGCCAGTTTTTTGTTTTCTGGTTTTGAGACAGGGTTTATCTGTGAAACAGTCCTGGCTGTCCTGGAACTCACTCTGTAGACCAGCCTGGCTTCAAACACACAGAGTTTCACCACCTGCCTCTGCCATACAGATGACCGCCAGAATTTCCAGAAACTTGTCCAAACTTCTGGCACGTGACCCCACTCTTGAACTTTTCTAAGTCTATTAAAAAATTCCTTCATATAACCAGTGGTCAAAAACTACTACTTTCAGGCCAGGCAGTGGTAGCACACACCTTTAATCCCAGCACTGAGGAAACAGAAGTAGGCGGATCTCTGTGAGTTCGAGACCAGCTTGGTTTAGAGTTCCAGGACAGGCTCCAAAACAATATAAAGAAATCCTGTTGCAAAAATCCAAGACAAAACAAAACCACCAACAAAGCTACCCCTTTCACTCTCCAATTGGCCTCTTCATAGTGAATCTATGGGATCTTCCAACTTTCTTCAAACTTTAATTTTCACCTCTATCCTGTAAGGCTTATCTACACTGCTGGATAAACCTAATTCCTTCATGATCAATTATTGATTCCCATTGACATAATTAAGCCTGCCCTACTGCTTCACGTCATCCCACCATTCTATGTACAATCCTTCCAATGTTTTTTTCACAGTTCCACACTTCCAGACTACTTTTTCCCAATGCTTTCAGTTGATGGGACCAGGTATGAATTCACCAAGTTGACCTAATCACCCTAACATGAGCCCCCTTGCCTTTATGATGTACAACCAGACTTTTCACTTTAGATTTTTTTTTTTAATATTTCATACAGCGATTATGGTGCATTCATGAACCCGATCCCCCCCAAACCCCCACTAGAAGGGCACCCTCCCTTGCCCTCCCACCCCAATCAAGGGTCCCAAGCCTTAGGGTGGAGGAAGGGGAGCAAACCATCCATCCAGGAGACTGTCCTTACCCTGCCTTACCCTCCCAGGGATTGGGATATAACTGGGCACAAGCTCCCACATGTCCCCCTGCTTATGCACATATACATACTATATATGGCTCCTCACTAAGCTGGTCAATTCCTGGCAGAGCCCCTACTCAACAGCACCGAGTGGGACAGGACAGGAGGGCTAGGCAGAGCTGGGCTAGGGAGACCCTGAGAAGGAAGGAGGCCCCGGCTACAGGACTGAAGGGAAAAATAGGCCCCCAAAATGTCCATCTCCCAGTCTCTGGTAGTTCTCAGGTACCCCTATAGCTGGGGACACTATATGGGGAGGAAGGTGGCTGAGGCATGCTTTCCCATAACCAATCCCAGGGTCTAGTGATGGTCAGGATCTGAACAGGGTCTGGGTCCCTGTCTCTGAAAGGCTGGGAGTGGGACTTCATTGCACAAAATACTGTAGGAGGGCCAACATTCGGAGTAGGGCCCAACCAGTCTGTATACAGAGATATTGCATTAAAAAGTGAGAACCTCATTTAAAATAATAACAAAAAAGAAGGCCCATACAGAGGCAGGTGGAACAAGTGGGAAAGCAGGCTGAGGATACCTCAAGGATGCCTCAGACCCAAAGCATCACCACTTTCCAGTCAATGAAGAACCATGGCCAGGACTAGCTCCAATCCTCTGGCTGGCCACAGGATAGTGGTCCTGGGGGAGAGCATGATGAAAAGGGGAAGGCCAAGCCTTAGTGTGGGAGACTGACATTGCCATTCTGTCCGCCGGCAACTACCAAGACAGAGACACATCAAGCAAAGTAGTGGTGAGAGCTTTGTTAGCACCCAGCAGACAGGCCAATGGTTGAGTTGACAGGCCAGTGGTTGGGTTTACAGGCCAGGCCAGTGGTTGGGTGGTTGGGTGTTTAGGCAGGTGGCAGGGGACAAGATGGTAGGAAAGTGTGGCTCAGGCAGGTAGGCAGGCAACAAACAGGGAGGACTACAGATGGGGACTGCCCTGTGAGGGGTATGGCATCCCTCCAGCTGCTGCCTGCTGGGGCCTTGGTCTGTGGCTTAAAGCTTGGCTTAGAACTCGGTATCCACCACACGGAAAGCTGGCCTGCCTGCAGGGGAAAGCAGAGTGAATGGCTGTTAGTGGGCAAGCAGGTAGGTGGGTGAAGCAAGAAGAGAGGAGGGCCACACTTACCTGAGTCAGGCATAGAAGAAGACCGAATAGTGGCCTCCTTTTGTAGCTGTACCTCCTTTAGTGCAAATATGGAAGTAGCTGTAGATGAAGAAACATTTAAGTGGGGAATGAACTGTTGGTCTATCTCGAACAAAACCCCACATGGCCCCACTATGTGAATTAGAACAAGTTGACCCTTCTTTGAGAAGCTTTTCTCCTATCTAACTGCCTATACTAACGAAGATGGCACAAGGATTACTACTGGACCACTGCAAGAGACAAAAAAGTATTCAGTTTATTGAGTATGACAATGCTAATATAAACAGTACCTACAAATCTACATGAAAGGTGGTGGTTTGAGATTTAATTATTAATTCAGTGGGTAGATAGGAAAGGTGAGCCATTTCTGTGTAATGAACTTTTGTTTTGTTTGAGACATGTTCTTTACAACCCTGGCTGGCCTTGAACTTACAGAAATCTACATTCCTGTCTTCTGTGTGCTGAGATTTTTTAAAACCAGGCATAGTGGCTCATGCCTGTAATCTCAGACCTTAGGAATCTGAGATAGGATTGTCACAAGTTCTAGGCTAGCCCAGGCAATATACCAAATGGGCTAAGACTGCCTCAGATAACAGCCCACCAAAATTAGGTTTTTAAAAATCTTTATAAAAAGCCAGGTGTGGTGACATGCACCTACTAATCTCAGCAAATGGGAGGTGCTGACAAGATGAGGAACTCAAGGTCATCCCAAGCTACATTAGCAAGCCTAAGGTCTATACTATAGGAATATTTGTCTCAAAAAGCCACATCACCACAAGCCAGGCTACCTAGTATAACCTTGCCTCAAAAGAATCTCCCAAATCCAAAGCCCCCAGCTAGTTCTATTATTCTAGAAAGGGGCCTGGAATGCCAAAGACAGTATAAGGAAGTTGTAGGGGAATTTCTCCCATTGGTTTTGAACTGTCTAAAAGTTATATGGTTGTTTAGTTGGCAAAAACTGTGCTGCACTCTTTTTTTTTTTTTTTTTTTTTGGATATTACACCTACATGTACTATATGAGAATTTTCATAAAAAGTGAAAGGAATACAAGATGGAAACAAATATTTTTCCTAATAGATACAACCTGCTATATGTGCATGAGGATGTTCCCTCCTTAGAGATGGCCCAACTAGCACCCTACATTCCAGTGGTTCTGCTCTCCACAGCCCCAACTTAAGCCATCCATTGCCCATATCCACTCACTGTCAGGAAGTTTGTGGATCCGCTCCCCTAGGCTGAGGAAGAATGGATGTTTCATGGCATCCTCAGCAGAGATCCGATTGCGACCCTCAAACTGAATTAGACAGAAGAGAGTATATTGGTACAACGGTATTTTCAACATATTAAGCCTCTTAGTCTGCCCTCCTCAGAGCTGGCCCTTGGAGGTGGTCCAATTTCCTACACCTAGAACCCCACTCCTGTTAAGGTTGGCTTCCAAAGATGGTCTCACCTGCAGCAGCTTGGTGAGGAGGTCAGCTCCGTCGCTATCAAGTCTAACACAAAGATAAGGGGATGCACTTTACATTGAGTTCAGACACCCTGGCCCCTAATGCCCATCTACCCATCAGCCTCACCGGGGTGCATGGCTCAGAAGGGCCTCGGCTCGGTACTTGGGGTAGTTGTATGTTCTAAACTCTTCATTGGATAGAATGCCTGGCCATGTCTCCTCAGTTGGGGTTCCTAGTACAGAAGATAAATTACCCCAAACATCTCAGGTCCTCCCTGCATGTTCCCACAGCTCCTTAGGCACAAACTTCCTCCTCACCCAAAATGCGGAAGATGAAGTGCAGCTGTTCTTCCACCGTGGAACCCGGGAAGAGGGGCCGGCCTGTGGCCATCTCATAGAAGATGCAGCCCACACCCCTGGGCAGAAAAGGCACCATGAGTAAGGGGACAGTTGGCTGGGCAGCCAGCCCCTTCCACACTTCCACCTCTCCTCACCACATGTCAATTTGGGTAGAGTAGTCTGTGGATCCGAGTAAGATGTCAGGGGGCCGGTACCACAGTGTCACCACTTCGTTGGAGTATGTTTTAGTAGGGATTGACTTGGCACGAGCCAGGCCTGGAAGGCAAAGAAAAGGGAGCAGCTGGAATGAGGAGGCTGTGGGCAAAGCTTAGAATAGAATACAAATGGGACAAAGAGTGTCTGCCAAAATCAAAGTCTGGAAAGGCTGAAGGGGACTGAGGTTAGGTGGTCATAGGGTAATGAGTTGCTGAGGAATCAGTGGGAAGAAAGGGGACACTGGTGGTACCAAAGTCAGCCAGCTTGAGCTCTCCCCTCTCGTTGATGAGTAGATTCTGGGGCTTGAGGTCTCGGTGTAGCACCTTCTGCCTATGGCAGTAGGCCAGGCCACGGAGCAACTGGAACAGGAACAGCTGCAGATCCAGGAATGACAGGCAGAAGTCAAAAGATAGCCACTAACCCATCCCCCTGGCATCAGGAAGGCACTTCTCCCTCCCAAACAGACATTGAGCCCAATGTCTTATCACACAAGAGATGACAGGCTCCCATTGCCCTCCAAGAACTCCCAGTAAAAATATCACAGAGTAAGAGGCTATTTCTGGGAGATTTGTACAGCGAGTGGATGAGTGGGGACACCTCCTAACCCTGCTTTCTGCCCCACACCCACTTTCACATTGTGCATGTTGATAACATTCCCACAGTCATCCAGGTACTGCTTCAGGTCCTTGTCCTGAGGACAAAAGAGGTAGTACAGGAACAAGAGTCACATTTTATGGCTTCTGGCCATTTCCCCACCTCCCTGGGGCCTATCTAACCTTACCAAGTATTCAAAGACAAGGGTAAGGGACTTCTCCGTGTGGATAATGTCATGTAGTGTGACAATATTGGCATGCTTGAGGTCCTTGAGCAGGGACACTGTAAGAAGCATGGAACAGAATAGATCAAGAGTGAGAGCTCCATCCTCAAAATAAAGATAAGAGATTAGAGGTTTACTTCTTTCCCTATGCAGTTTAGGGTAATCAAAGCATCTACCTCTGCTTTACAATATGCTAAGAAGTAGGTGTGTCTCAATGGTCCACATGCAGAAAATAAGGCCTAGACAAGAGTATCAAGCAAGATTGTGGGACTACAGCCCCAACTTCATGTGACACTATATTTTTCACAATCTGCTTTTGTTTTCTGGGAAGGGCCCTTATCCAAACCTAAGTACATAGGCTGGAATTTGTACTCATTTTCTGTGTAATTCAAAATATTCCATGTGATTTTTCTGAACACTTTAAAGAGTGCTTGAAGAATGAAAGCAAACACCTTAATTTGCAATTAATTAATCTTCCTTGATCCATTTAGAGCCCTAGTTACCCTGATTATTACCTGGGTATGTAGATAGTGGGAATTCTCATGAAAGCCACAATGTTGCACAGGCGAGGAGAGAAGGCCCAAATACCCCTAATTTCTGTCCTCACTCATCATAGTGTGTGTGCGCCATGGAGTCAAGAATGTCTAGGATGGGGTCTGTACCTTCCCGGATAGCAGTGCAAGGTGCCCCTTCTTCGTGTTCCAGTCTGATTTCCTTGAGTGCCACAAGGTTGTCTGTGAGCTTGCTTTTGCCTTTGTAGACAGTGGCATAGGTACCCTGGAGTGTGAGGAAGTAAAACAGCAAAGATGCAATGAGACTGCATGGAGTTTGTACTGACCCCTATCCTCATGATGGTCCTTTTGACTGTCTCACCTCACCCAGCTTATCAAGTTTGATGTAGGTTTCCAGTTTTCCAAAGCCAATCTCAGACTGTGGGATAAAGGAGATATGTTGAAGCAGGGCTGGAGAATGGCACTGAGAGTGGGATAGGTGGGAGACAAAGAGATGCTTACCAGGCTGACACGGCGGAGGCGCCGGCTAAGAGGCTTGTCAAAAATGGGGCTATTGAGGGTCAGCTTCTCAAGATAGCCCTCAGGCAGGCGGATGTCAGCTGGTAGCGAGAGGCGTTTGTTGATGTCCTAGCAGCCAAGATGAATGAGAAGCATGATCATAAAAGCTCCACCTCCCCAAATACAACCCCATCCTCCACTCTTCCATCAGTGGGACAGGAATCAAGCACCTCAGTGGAGATCTTGCGTGGTGGGTGGTTGCGCATGCGTACTCTCACTGGAGACTGCACTTCATCTGAGGATGTGGCTGAAGCCTGGTCACTCTCCCCATCAGACCCCATCTTCATGTCTTCGTGCACAATCTCTGGTGGTGGGGAGAGGGAAAGGCCAGGACATTGGAGTTAAGAACACTCCCTCCTGCCCCTAATCCATGTGTGTACATGGCCCCTAGAGCAGACTAGGTGGGCCCAGGATAGATATGAAGGGGGCATGGTCATCTAATAGAATATTCCATCACAGATGAGTTGAGATGGTAGTTGCCCATGAGTCAGAAGGCTAGCGCTAACAGGCATTGCCAAGAACCCTGAGAAGGCAGACCCAGGGAAAGGCAGACCCAGTGAGACCAAGAGAGCCACCAGAGTGCAGGAATGCAGGAAAAGAGCAGAGAGAGCCTTGGAGCAGCTATAATAGGTAAGGTACCATCCCCTGAAGCCTGGATATAAAGTCAAGGAAGGAGGTGTTAAAAATGGATGACAGGGAAGGGGAAGAAAATGAAAAAAAAAAATGAAGACTAAAAACAAGAGTCTAACGAATGCACTGGGAGCCAGTATTTGGTAGCTGGGGCGGGAAGAGATTCTGATCAAAGTGGACCCACCTGGTGCAGAGCTGAGTGGGCCCCTTCCAGAGCGAAGCTCCCCAGGGGCAACACGGGTAGGGACCTCTCCAAGGTCACTGCCACCTCCACCACTACTCTCATCCAGGCCTATCTGCTCCGGGGCACCATTGGTCTTGTCTATACCTCTGCCCCCTCGGAGTGTCATTGACAGCTGCCGTTTGATCTTCTTCATCCGATCCATGGCAACCTGAACAGGGGACATGAATAGAAATGGGGTCCACATTGGCATCTGCTTGATCATCATGGGCCCCTAAAAGACCACAATGACCAAGGATACGTCAGTGCCCATTCAACAAGTACAGATCCTTGGAAATCTGGCATGGATAGGGTCGTTTGTCATTGTTAGTCCACCCCTAAGTAGTCTACCTGGGTACTAAGACTTGGGTGGCTTGCTGAGGGCAAGGGGCCATTCAGTAGATTGTTGGTCTCTAGGGCAATAGTCTCACTGTGGGAGCACAATACTCCACAGCAGCTGTCTTCAGGTGCAGCAGCAGTGACAGACGAAGCCACAGTTGGGACAAGGGGTTCAGTTAGAACTGAAGGACAAGTGACAAAATCCTGGGTGTGTCCATAGAATGGCATGTTTCGCTGGCACCAGCCCCACATTGCCCCCAACTGCCAGGCAGAATGCTCCCTGTGGCCCACAGGGACACTCTCACCTCCCCCAGCAACCACTGCCATGGTGATTAATGGACCACCCCACTTCTCTTCCAGATGGGGGGGGGGGAGGGCTGCCAAGGTCGAACCATTGGATGGAATTGTGTGTGTGGGGGGGTATGTCTCAGCATACTCCACCTATCCTCAGAGCTGCTAAACTGGCTCAATAGGATTAGGATCCACAGGGTCCAAACCCAAGTCATACTTCTTTTCTCCTAGAGAATACATCACACCTTACTTATCTCAAATAAACATAGCCATCTTGACTGTGGCCCATATGTCTTATATACCTCATTCACCCCTATCACTTCTCTGGCCTCACCTCTTCCTTGATCATTTTTAGTTGCTGTTCTACACCACACCCAACAGTTCCTACCTCAGGATCTGTACGCTGGTTGTTTCACAGGCTGTAACACATCTCTTTCTCCATCCTCTCCAGTCCATTGTAAAAATATCACCTTTTTCATGAGGCTTCCATAACCTACCTATTTAAAGTCTCAGCCATCTTGAGCTCCTTTGCCTTTCCAATGTGTCCCCTAGTTCTCATTGCCACCTTAGAAATAATACCATCTACTTATTGGTTTCTTTTCACTATCTGTCTTCTCACCACCGCAACTAGAAGATCTGCCCCACTGGGGTAGTGTTTATATGCTGAAGCCATAGCAACATCCTAAGAACCTGAAATAGTGACTCCAAAACTACATACAGAAGCAGTCACTCATAGGGCTGAGAGCGTAGGACCAACCTTTATTATTGAGGTTAAGTCCCAGACACTTAAAGACTACCCCAAAGAAGACACCCAGGGATGCTAGAATTGACAGAAAGATGACCTAGATGGGCTGCTGGAGGGAATGGGGCCACCAAAAGGTTTAGGTCGGCATTCTTTTGCTTCCTCCTGGGCTCTGACCCAGCAAGGAGGGGGAAAGACCTGGCTCAGGAACCATCTGTACTCACAGCAGGGCTTGAGATGGCCCAGGGCCCAAGGGAAGTACAGCTAGATAGGAGGTTGAGGATAAGGCTAGGGATGGATTCAAGAAGAGAAATGGTTCATCTGTTACTTTGAAACAAAGTGCTTCCCCTAGTAGTTCCCATCCCAACTTCTGCCTATCATCTCTACAAGGGGAGGCAGAGCCAGCCTAGCAGAAGAAACCTCAGATAACAAGGGCAAGATCCACCCATAAAAAACCCAGAATACCATAAAATCCTGACCTTGGAGGCTGAACACTGGATCTAAGGTGTAGAAAGTGGCCAGCTCTCAAAGACTTCCTTTTGTTTCCACATGACACTTATACTGAGTTATTTTGTATGTGGTGACAAGAGTAAGGGGCTAGGAAAACGGACAGAGAGGGAGCTATGGATTAATTTATGACCTCTAACTGGAACCCTCAATGACTGGACATTTTCCAGAATTCATCTTTTAGGTGATTTTAAGAATACAGAGTTACACAACACTTGGGGAGGGGCAGATCCTAGAAACAGATACATTTTAACATTTATGAGCAGCAAAACTTAAATACCATAATTTAAATTTTCTGAGCTTACAGGCTTCAGAGTAAGTGAAGAAGAAAGAATCAGGAGGTAGAATTCCACAACTATAAGGTGGAATCCCTCCCCAACCCCCCAGGCCACTCTCATATCAAGGACACTCACACTAACTCCAAGCACTGAGCATACAGTTGTCATATACTCCAATATGCCAACACATTCCATTCTGGCCTAATCTCTATAAGCACACACTAGACCCTCAAGAAGGTCCTCACTACATCTTAACTCCTACTAACACTCATGATTTCTCTTTTTACCTCAAAACTCTGTTGGCATATATTTGCCTCCTTTAAGCAACTCCTGTCATCACCACATTCTGAGTCCCTTCCTAGCCTAGATACTTGTTAGCCTCTCTGTAGCACTGTCCTACCCCAGTAACATAATGTCCCCTCTGGATTCTGATCCTCATTAGCATGCACTCAAGGTGTTCTACGGCTGACCCAAATTAGCATTCCCTGGACCTTCACAATGCTCTGAGCCACATTAGTACATAGTGAACCTTGTACAATCCCTGACTAGTTTTGTTCACACTCAGGCCCCTTCAGTTGTGAACTTCTTCATGTGCATGGTGGGATCTGAACTTAGGTCCTCTGAAAAAGCAGTATATACTAATAGTTGAACCATCTCTTAGCCCTTACTGTCACAGTTGTGACCATTATTAACATACATTTCGTCCTGTACTTCCACTACACTGTCCCTTCTCTCAGCACAACCTGAGTCTTCATTCTATCTTGACCCCTACTGGAACACACGGTGCCTCACCCAGTTCGGACTTCCTATTAGCACACCTTGAACCCTTATGTAGCCCTATTCTCTGGGAACAAACACACTACTCTTTCTATCAGACGTGACCCTCATTAGTACATACTTAATCCTGACCCCCATTAACATACACTTCAGTCCTTCATGGCTCCAATGGCACACTTACTCCTATCCACTCTGCTTCAACCCCCACTCCCACTATTAACCCTTTGATTCACAATTGATTTCCTTTATAGCTCTATTCCTTCCACCACACACTATATTCCCATCCCCCAAACTTTATCCCTGTACCACTCCCCAAATCAACACACTTCAGTGGTCCATGGACAGGAAGAACATAGTATTCACAGTGTTCTGATGTTCATCAGCATATTTTACTTCATGCTCTCTTCCAATAGTATACATTTAAGTGTCTGTTTGGTTCTAAACACATGGTAGCAGCCTCTAGAACAGTGGTTCTCAACCTTCCTATTGTTTTGACTCTTTTAACAGAGTTCCTCATGTTGTGGCCCCCAACCTCAAATTATTTTTGTTGCTACTTCAAAGCTGTAATTCTGCTACTGTTGTGGATCATAATGTAAATACCTGATATACAGGCTATCTGATGTGACCCCCCCAATGTGTCGTGACCCACAGGTTGAGAACCACTACTCTAGAACTTCATACACAGCATTACCCCACACTTTCTGGAAACTCACATTCTCTCTTTTGTCACTTCACCCTGAGCATTGCTGTGCTCAGCTCCTTATACTTCATTTACTGCCACCCTCCCATACTACATATATGCACACTTCTGGTACCCAGTAGTACAGGCCTTCTACCATCCCGCCCCATCACACACCCTCAGGTACTACAACAGTTCTGCCTGCATATACTGGGCTCCACACTACCTAGATCTTTATTACAACACCTTTCCACTATGATCCTTACACTTAACATTTGAGTCCTTCAACTACTTTCATGAGCACACCCATAACCCTATGGACAAACACAATATTAACACTATTCTGACCCTCATCACCACACACACGCTGGGCCTCAGAACCCTGAATCTATTGGCACACCTACCACCATTTTTCCATTTACACCAGGTTTCTCTGCAACCCTAACCTCCACTAACATGTTCTGGAACTGCCCTTACACGCAACCCCCGTTATACATCTTCACGTTCTTCATAGGCCTGCAACCCCTTTCCATAAGCACTCAGTGGGCCTGAAGTCGTACACAGTCGTTAAGGCGTTTTACTATCCTCTTTACAACCTTGGGTGTTTCACATTACTTTATCAATACATTCCCGTAACTCTAGTCCTTTAATCACCCTTCGCCTCCTTAGCATCCACACCATTTCCCATCCTCAACAGCCAGGACAGGGGCCCAGGGCGGGGCCAAGGTCAGGGAGGCCCCAAATGACCCCCGGTGCATTCTGGGAAACTCGAGGGGGAGGGGGACCTGACAGCTAAGCAGCCCAGAGCCCCCTAACTGTTGTCCTGGCACCGCCTAGGCTTGGGTTTGGTTCTCAAGAAAGAGCAGCCCCCACCCTAAGTATCGAGGACACGCTCACCGGAGGGGGCGCGCGAGTAACCTCAGAGCCGCGGGGCCGGCGCGGCGGCGCCTGGGGCGGCGGCCCGGGATGAGGCCGCGCGACCTCCTTTTCCTCCAGTTCGCCGCAGGCGCCCGTCCCAGTAGTCTTCGGCCATGGCTGCTGGGCCCGGGCCGCCGCCGGCTGAGGAGGAAGAGGCGGCGGCGGCGGCGGCGGCTGAGGCGGAGGCGGCGTCCCGCTCAGCCGGCCATGAACTTGGCCGCTGCGGGCGATGACCCCGTGCTCGCAAGCGCCCGCTGGAACCCGGGTGTTCACGGCGGCTCGGGACTCAAAGCGGACTGCTCGCGGAGACGCAGCGGATCCCAGGGCCCCAAAACCAGCGGCCCAACAGCCACGCGCGCCGCGCTCCGCGCATGCGCACGCACGCGCTGGAAAGGAGGAAGGAGGAGACTCACCTCGGACTGCTTGAACCATGAGACCTGTCTGCGGCGGAAGGGGGTGCGGCCATTGCGTGCCCACCAGGGAATGTGGCGTTGGCCCCGGAACGGCGCCAGTGGGGATGTAGATGTGGGTTTTTATTCAGTTTTGACCTTGTCAGAATTTTAATAGCATCGAGGTGAGGAGCAGCTAGTAGACCGGCGTATCAGTCCCCTCTCGCTTCCCCTACAGTCTCACTTGGTACACCTCCATGGTGGCAAACGGGACTTTAGGAAGGAGTAAAAGAACAGGTGAGCCAAGCAGTTCTAGTCCTTTGTGGTGCCTCGGGAAACAAGGATTTAAAGGCTCGAGATGACTTTCTAGGCGAGGTGTCCTGGATTATCATTGGCCTTTCCCACCGTAGATAGGACAATCTGGCGCCGCCCTGCAACCCTCCCTCCAACTCTAGCTCCTTTCCCCACTGTGAAACGTATGTAGCCCCGCCCTTTCAAATCTGTCGCTCAGCCAATCGGACTTGCTCCCTGTGGTGGTGAGGCCTAGCAAGAATGAAGGGCGTGGCAAACCTGAAGAGGCGTGATCTCGCTGTTCCCCCTCGGCTTGCCTCCTCCTTTGGACGGTTTTTATTGGTTTTCGAGCTTGCCTTTTTGTTCTAAGCGCCTCTCAGAATGTCTCTGAATATCCCGTAATATAATTGGTCCAAAGAACACTCAATCAGTGGATCCCTCCCTTAACCATTCCCATAGTCTGTAGCTTCTCCTTGTGGTGGAACCTAGGCTGAGAGGAAAGGTGGACCTTTAAGAGGGGCAGATTTCAAAAAGCGCATGTTTGGGTGGAGCTTCTTGCCTTCTCACCCTAACATTCACTTACATGCTCCCCTAACTGGGTTTGCTTGACACCTTTCAATTACCTCATCTTGCCTGCCACTGACAGTCTTATGTACTTACTAGGCTGTTACACGGCCAGCATTGCCAGGCACCTATCCTCTCATTCCTCTCCCTAGAACATGATTGCCCACATCTATGCCAAACATTTCTGCAAGCCTTCTGAGACTTCCATACAATGGACGCAGGAACTTCCTTGCCTCTTCTGGGCTTCCCTTGGTGGACCTTCTTGCCTCCCATCCTCCCTTCCCAGTTAGGATTTTCAAGCAAGGTTATTGGCAAGGACTTCCTCAGCCATTAAATTCCTCACTGCAAGGATAGACATCATGTCTTATCACTTAACTGACTTAATCTCCTACCCTTCCTCTCACAACAGGAACAATTCTGGGACAAGTGCTGTTCCCTTTGCCCGGATTGCATTTACCCCTTTTCCACATTCCTCGTTTGTTCCTGTTGCAATCCCATTATTCCAGATCCCCACTTGGCTCTGTGCCTTTCAAAAGTGTGGTTTTAAATATTTAGGCATTTATTTTTGCAACGTTTAAGTTGCAATTCATGAGCTCACACCCAGTCTCATCAACACTTTGTTATTGTTGTTTTGTCTTCAGACAGAGTCTTTTGTAGCCCAAGTTGACCTTGAATTCACTGTAGTCAAGAATGACCTTGAAGTCTGTAATTCGAGCATCCAAATGCTGGGATTACAGGCATATGCTACCACACCTGGCTTTCTTTGCACTTCAGCTGAACTTTATCTACAGCCCATTTGAACCACAATACCCAGCTCATTGATCAACTTTTAAACAATTAAAAATAAATTAATGGGACTGGGGCTGGATAAATGATTCAGTGGTTACAAGCACTTGCTGCTCATCCAGAATGCCTTAGTTTGGTTCCCAGCACTTGCATCAAGTGGTTCACAACTGCCTGTATCTCCAGCTCCAGGGGATGTCATTCTTATAAAATACATGAAGTTAATAAACACAAATAGATACAAATGTCTCATTTTACATTTATCACTTGCTTTTCTCAACAGACTGATTCCCTATAGTTATCACTTTGACCAATAGTATAAACAATATGAAACTAGCCAGATGTGATGGCACTCTAGCGTCAGAGGCACGTGGATCTCTGTAAGTTCAAGGCCAGCCTAGTCTACAGTTCTAGGTCAGTCAAGGTTACACAAAGAAACCCTGCCTCCAAAACAAAACAAACTAATCAAATAAACAAAATACTATATGGAACTAAGAAAGACCTCAGCCCATCATAATATAGCATTGTGAAAGATTGAACTCAGGTTGTCAGGTTTGGTGGTTACATGCTGAGCCAACTTACCCACCCAACTAGATTTCAAACAAGATTTCATGTAGGCCAGGTTGGCCCAAACCCTTGATTCTCTCCCCAGTGCTGCAATTACACCACCTTTATGCAGAACTGAGGACTGAACTCCAGGCAAACAATAGCTACAGCCCTAGCCCATGTTAGATTAGCGTTTAAAAATGATGTATATAGGTGTTTTTGCATGTAAGTATGTCTGTATACCATGTTTGTGGCTGGTGTCCAGATGAGTAGAGGGCATTGGATACCCTGGAACCATAGTTATAGTTGTGATTAGGTATGCTGGTGCTGACAGCCAAACCCAGGTCCTCTGGAAGAGCAGCCAGTGCTGTTAATTGCTGAGCATCTCTCCAGCCCTTCAACTTTAACTTTTAGTTATTATTTAAGTTTTATGAGCCTTAAGAAAGAGATGTTTTATCTACTGATAAAGTCTCAAATACCTATATTGGTTGAGTAACTGGATAGCAAATAGTTCCAACACAAGAGGCACTATTTCTTGTTCTCTCTCTTGGGTTTGCTAGGTATAGAGGGCCCAACAGAGACCCAACCCTGGCTTGCTGAGCCCTGTTTCTTATCAGTCTGGTTCTATAATGGTGTATACACACAGCAGTAAAATGGTATGCATGGTAGCAATCTAAGATATAGCCAGGATTTGTGAAATAACTGGCTGTTCTAATTTTTTGGTATCATGTAGCCCAGTCTGGCCTTGAACTTCTGATTCACCTCCACAGTGCTGGGATTTCGGGCATGGACCATGGTTCCAGAAGCTGATACCTATGGACAAAGAATCCAGGAGCAGTGGCAGTAAACAGACTCAAGGTAGACAACAAAGTATGCAGGATGCCCATGAAGGAACTGAGACAGTAGAAAACCAGTGCAAAGAATAGTATATGCAGTGCTTGTCTGAGAGTCTTCTGGAAAAGTAACAGCAGGGGGGGGGATTTTTCTGCTCATTCTGAACAGCTAGTACCCACCATGAGACACCAGAGATAAAGTACTTCTGTCATCCAAAGTAGCATCCTAAGGGACTAAAAAGGACGATAATAAGGTCACCCCAATACATCAGTCCAAGAATAAAAAGTATGGACAGAGAGGTTGGTAATAGCATACACTGTGCCTAGAGCCAAGAGGTGACTCAGGAGGTAGATGTGGGGACAAGCTGTGATGAAAATCAGGCCAAGTTTGGGGACAGGAAGGACTCTACTTCAGTAGAGAGGGGTCCTGCTTCTAAACAGGACAGAGAAACTGTTTCCTGGCTAGGTTGGAGACAGAAACCAATGAAGAAAAAAAATCTACCATGGAGATGGCCTGCCAGGTTGGCGTTTTCAACTGTTTAGAACCCTCAGCTAAGATAAGGAAGGAGGAGTACAGCAGCTCTGTGCTTGATGGGGTTGTTGATGACTAACCAATTACTCCTTGGCTCCCTAACCTGCTTTTCTCCAAAAGGTAGGAGTCCTGGTCACCTACAAGCATCTTCAAGGGGCACATATGGGCAGACCGAAGCAGAAAAAAGCATTCTCACTCCAGATGTCCCTAGCCAAGTATGTTCATAAAAACTGCAGTGTGCCTTATGATATCTGTGTTTCTCAGACTGGCTGTTCAGGGATCCTCAGCATGGACTTGAAACACCTGTACAGACATTCCTGGCGCTGTGGGGAACTATGACTGTAAATGACAGCTCGGGGTCTGACTGCTACACAATGGAGAAGTGATTTGCCCAAAGTATGTTAACTCTGCCCTCGCAGCCTTATCACTTTTAAGTGTGTGCACAGTGGACATAGAGAACACAGGGTTTGAACCTAGCTCAAATTACTCAAGTCACACAGACCTAGGTATCTATTTATATAATTTCACCAGTACCTCCGTGTGTGTTACAGAGTAGATAACAGATATCAACTCCCATTATTCTCTGCCCAGGAAACCCGCAGCTGGAGTAGCCCACTGGGCTACTATTTGAACCAGTCAATTCCAGGATGCTCCTTCCTTCCCTGGAGACAGCCAGGATGTCTATATTTGGGTTGTTATCCTTTTTATTGGGATTTGAGTTCCAAACAAGGTACAAAGCAGTGGTGAGAGGGTCTGGGGTTGCTGGGTGATAACAGAATACCAGGCTTGGCTAGATGGACAATTGCCAGAGGCCAAATGGGAACCAGTACTGGAAGGGATCTGGGGAAGGACTGGAGCTTAGGAGAATGCATAGCAATCAGCGAATGGTATATCGTACATAGGGGACTTCGACGTCCTCGCCACTCTCATCGTTGCAGCACAACTCAAGCACCAGTGCCCGCACATGGCGGCCCAGCTTTCTCTTTGACACACGGCTCACAATCTCTGTCATCCTAGGGAAAGGGGTGAGGGTAAGGACAAAGAGCCAAGAAGACAAAGCAAGAAAAAGGAGGTAGGGTGATGGACAAGAAGGGGAAGAGCTCCAAGCTGAGGCTCCCCACCCAACAAAGGAACACAGGGCCCTTCCCAGTCTGTCTGGCAATAGCCTACTCACGGCTGATCCAACCGTTCCTTGAGCTTAGCAGCTGGCATGAAGAAAGAATAGAGCATGGATACACCCTGGGACAGCATGGTGATCTCTAATTTGTGCTCTGTCTGAAGGGCAGGAGGGGGAAAGAGCAGTGTTAAGATGGTGGAAAGGTAAAAAATTTATACATCCCTTCCTCTAGGTGGGAGGAGAGGGAGAAAGGACCTTACCTTAAAGTACTCAAGAAACTGTTTGAGGGTCATCTCCTCACCATTAGGCTGCAGCCCTTGTACCTCAAAGCGATCCCACAATGTCCATTCTTGATTATAGTACTGCAATGCAAGAAAAGAACAGGATATGGGCCATTCCAGAAATTCCAACCCTCTGCCCTCCCTGACCCCTCATGGCTCCCATGTCACTCTGAGTAGGCACTAAACCTTTACAATTGAATGACAAGGTTGTATGCCACAAAAAGAGACTCTTAGTCTCATCTTCTACTCCTTATCTTCTCAATCACTCTTATCTACTGTCTTTTATTCCTTCAACATGCCAGACATACTTTACACCTTAGTACTCTTGCAAAAAAAACATGCAGGTATATAGCAGTGGAACTCTGACCTAGTGACCAGATCTAATGCAAACCAAAGCTAGTTATACTGAGATATATTCCGCTACAAGTCCCATCTTCTGATGTGGGCACCTACCTGGTGACGAGGTGCAGCAAGAGGTTCAGAAAACCCAAAGAAGGGCAGGGCCAAGTTCAGGAAACCATTTTTGTAGGAGTCAAGTTGTTGGTGTCCCTGAACTACCTTGTACAGCTCCAGACACACAAGGCCAACAACAGCAGCTGTGGTGGTGGCAATGGCTGGGATGATCTTTCCTGCAATCAGCTTGCTCTGAGAAACAGACCAAGGAAGATGTTAGTTGTAAGTTATAAGGGGCTGAGGGTCTACAGAAAGGCATGGATCTAAGGAACTCAAGCCTAGAACATCATTAGAATTCCCTTACCTTGTGCCGGTCTGCAGGGGAAATATCATAGTTTTCAGCCCGAAGATTGGAAGCAGCCACAATGAAATCCATGTGGAAGTTGCTGTCATCATCCTGAGTAAGAGGAGTACATCAGATGAAAAGTTTTCTTGGCCTCCTAGGACTTAAGTATCTTCCAATGCAAATTACCTGCTGGTCACTCCCAGATCAGAAGGAAAGCTATGCGGCAGCCCATGATCTGATCACCATAAAGGCCTGGACTGGTTCCATATTCCTAGATTCCCCATTCTTTACAACCCAGTTTGTGCTTAGCTCACCCCAACTGTCCTATCCAGGGCCCCCTTCTAAGCACCTTCTCAAAATCAATGGGGTACATCTTAAATCCTGGTAACTTGTCTGGGCTGGGCAATGTGGCTTTGAGCTCCTCAAGACGGCTGTCATCTGCACAAAAAGAAAAACCAGGCCCTTTAGATGCAGGGAGTGAGGTTAAAAGCCTAGATAGGTCAAAAGGAATTCAGTTAGAGAATCTGGACAGAGAGAGAGAGAGAGAGAGAGAGAGAGAGAGAGAGAGAGAGGGGGGGGGGAAGGGAGGGAGGGAGGGAGGGAGGGGGAGAGGGAGAGAGAGAGAGAGATCCTAGAATGAAAGGGCAAAGGGGAAAGGCAAACAACAGAGAGCAAACCTGAAAAAGGCAGGAGCAGAGGCTATCAAGATCTGGAGAGACACTAGGAACGGAAACAAAGACAGTAGGACAAAGTGGAAGTGAGGTAGGGTGATCAGATAGAAGGGGTTGTCAACCTTGGGGAAATACTGTATACAGACACACACAAGACATGGTGGGAATATGTAGAAGTATACATACAAGGATAGGAAGGATCTGAGGGGAAGGTGGAGACTATATGAAAAGAGGCAAGATAGAGGATGAGATAGGGAGGAGAAAACATATGAAAAGAAAGTCAGAGGGAACCTGTGGAGGAAGGAGAAGAAAAGACTAAAGAAAATACACAGTATTTCAGAAGGAAGATGGAGAACAGGGAAAGTCAATATGGGGGGTATGAGGTAGGGGATGGTATACAGAGATATAAACACATTATAGATACCCAAAAGGTAAGGCAGGGGAACTAAATTATAATGGGCAACATTAGGGTGAAGACATACAGAGAAACAGGATGGGAGGGATGCACGGAAGGGGAGACATGGGACATCTGGAAGGAGACAAAGTTGCAAGATTCAGGAGACCCCTGCTGGAGATCCTACCTCCTAGATGAACAGATCAAGGAGAGGCAGAGAAAAGAATAAAACCAAGGCAAATACACACCAAGCAAGAACAAAGTTTGTTTTCCTGGTTGCTGGAGTAGGAAAGAGGGAAAGAAGGAAAGAGGGAGGGAGGGAAGGAGGGAGAGACGGAGGTGCAAAGGAAGGTGAGGTCACAGAGCTACTAGAAGAGGACTAATGGGGAAACTAGGGAAAGGAACTTCTGACCAAACAACCAAACACCCTCACCAACAGAGGCACTGGCGCTCTGCAACTCCTGGTCAGAAACATGGATCTTGACACCAGACTTAGGGGTGAACTCTGGAACGTGTATGGACTGCAGAAGTGAGGCCACAGCAGCTCGGTCTTGAGAGCCAGTCAACCCGTAGGTCTGGGCAAAAAGGTTGGCAGCAGCCATCACATAATCCAGATGCAGTGTCTAGGAGAAGGCAGGGCACAATAGGGCTAACACATTTGTCCTTGGATGAAAAGTCACCACCGCCTTCCCACCCATCCATCCTCTACCTGATCCCAGGAAGACCCAACAAGGAGACTTACATTGTTAACATCGAAAGTAAGTGGATGTGGACAACGTTTGGGTCCAGACCAGAATGGGGCCCCTGAGCTGGTGAGCTAAAACAAAGAGAGTTTCAAGAAACAGATTTTAAAATGAAGGCCCCTCTGACAAGCCTAACTGGCTCTGGATGCATCCCATCTCACTACCCTTGGCTGGATCCTTGAAGGGGTGGAGTCAATCATCTAAGATCCAATCCACACTGCAAGGTCCTGACTGAGAAAACCATTCTTAGATACTTCACAAACCCCTCTAGCAGATTGGACTGGTGGATCACCAGGCATGTACTACTTAGTATTAATAAATACCAGTGAAACGTCACAACTGTTCCTCCTTCAAGCTAAGGAAAGGAACACAGAAAAGTGACTTGCCCAAGTTCAGAGAGAGCTGGGATTTGAATACATGTTTACTCCTATGCTCCCAAGTCCAGAATGTCTGGTCCACTACAGACTAATAAAAATCAGATCAGACTCAGCCTACACCACAGGGAAGGGGAACAGCAAGAGAACCAATTAGGTCATTCCTTTGACAAAAAGGTTATTCTTCTGACATCTCTTGCCTTGGACATCAGCCACTTGAAAAGTCTGCAGCAAACTCTACTTGCAAGACAACACATGCTGCCAAATGGATACAAGTGAGCATTACCTGGTCGGGAGGAAAGTTGTGCAGCAGTTGCCGGATGTTGTTACAGTACTGGGTGTGCCAGTGGTGGCAGGCCCAGGTCACGCAGTCACCCCAAGTCTGTGGTCGCTGCAGCACCAGGCTGCGCTGCACAGCCTCCAGCACCTCCAATGGCTGGGTACCTGCCAGCCGCAAGGTCCGTTCCACAAACTTGGGGTCTCTATTAGGAAGTGAATGGCCAAGGGGCAAGATTATACAATGTCCACCTGAAGTAGGCTCTAGGGCAATCCCATTTCCTCCACAGAAAACTTGTCTTGATTCTTTCACAGCATGAGACTTGAACATTTCGAGTCCTTTGAAAAGTATACCCAGTGCAGAGGGTGACAAATGAAAAAAAGTATAGAATGTTTTCTGAATGACAGGCAAGAGAGTGGGGTGTGCAAGTGTTACTCACGTGAGGTACTGATTGACATTTTCTGCTGGCTGCTTGAAAAGGCCTTCAAATTCATCCCGGGCCCACTGCAGACAGAACAAATGAGTTTTGTAGAATTATGGACAAAACAGGTTTCTACAGGAAAGTGAGAAAAGGTCCCAACTTTCCTCACTCCTTCATTTCTGGCCTCTCAATTCAAATCAATAAAATTGTTCTGAGAAAAAAAAAATCTATCAAGACCTGTACATGTGTAGTAGAAAAAGTTGTATTGGCTAAGCCTGGAATACATGAGACACTGTCTCCAAAAAAACAAAGAGGAAAACATTTTGATTAGATAGTTCTTTGGTTGTTTTTCCGAACAGGGTTTCTCTGTGTAACAGCCCTGGCTGTCCTGGAACTTGCTCTGTATAGGCTGGTATTGAACTCAGAACTGCCATGTAAGTAGTTGAAACTGAACCTGGATCCTCTGTATGAGTAGCAAGTGCTCCTAACCATTAAGCCATCTCTCCAGCCCCTATTTTAAATTTATGTTTTACCTGCATGTTAGGGCACCACATGCACTTACTATCCATTGAGGGCATCCCTTGAAACTGGAGTTAACACCATTGTTAACTGCCATGTGGATTCTGGGAACTGATCTCAGGTACTTTGGAAGAGCAGTCACTGCTCTTAACTGCTGAGCTATCTCTAAGTTGTTAGAATCTGACAGCTAATGAACAGAAGTTCTTCTGCCACCTCAGTGCTGAGATTAAAGGTGTATACTACCACGCCCACATCAATGTAAGAAAATATGGCAAACCACTGTTAAACCTAGGTAAGGAATGATATTTCAGTATTCATCATTCTTTTGTTTTGTTTTTGTTTTCTGAGATAAGATGTTGCTTTCAAGGTGTTCAAGGTGGCCCTGACCTCACAGCAATCCTCTTGTCTTAGCCTCTGAAATACTGGTGAGCCACCATGCCTAGAGCAAAGGCACTGGTTTTTACCTGTCTACATACTGGGAAAAAGTCAAAAGTAAGGATTTCAAGAAGAATTAGTCATTTCAGAAGTGCAACTGCCACCACCACCACCAAACTATCCCCCCTCAAAAAAGAAATGCAAACTACCAGGTGTTAAGATGGTGTTAAGAAAACATGTCTTAAGCCTGTGACACCCAAAAGCCTACTGGATATCCTTCCCTACCCCTGAGCACCATACTTTACCTGCAGAGTGTGTTCAATGGCATTGGGGAAGTTTTTCAAGGTGCAGATGGGAATGGATTTCTCTGGTGGATCCTGGCTAGAGCTGTATGATTCTGTCAAGAAGGGGATCACCACCTGCACGTTGCCCTTTGTGCCCAGTGTGCCAGACTCCAACAATGGCTTACGATAGTACACGCAGCGGCGATCCATGTACATGCCTATGTGATGAAGGTGAGGACAATGATATAAGAGCCAGGAGATAAGGAAAGGCACACTGGGAAAGAACAGGAAGGAACTCTTTTGCCCTTGACTTCTTTACCAGCCTTGAAACTTACGGGCATCTACATTGTCCAGAGCATTGGCCACACCATCCAAGTTTTGAAAAAAATCATCATCATAGATCCGCTCTGTGTCAGGACCCACACGATTCTGGTGGCTTGTCACCTGGATGTAAGGGTTCATCTGGCGCACAGCTGCGGCAGCCGTGTCAGACTTCAACTTCTATGAAGTTAGGAGAGAAGAGTTGAGGGAAGAATGGGGGACTCAGTCATTGGTGAATTCACTTCACATTATATAGAGCTGTCCCTCTGAACATTCATCCAATGTTAGAGAAACCAGCCTGAGTTTAGGAGGCTCCCTAGTTTAGCACAATATTAAAAAACAATGCCACATGGCCAGGCCTGAGGATGTGGCAGTGAGGTGGAAAAGAAAGCAAACAAAAGGCAAACATGCATTGTAGACATCTGACTATCCACTTGTTTACTCACCTGATACCTACTGTTCTTTAAGGGAGCAGCACTGCAGGTTTGAGATTTCCCCAAATATAACCAGATGTTAGATAATAAATAAGAAGTGTTAAAAACCAGCCAGGGCACATCCTTCCTCTGCTTTGAACTTTTCCCTGGCTCTCATTCCCAGAGTAAACTGAACTGATTCCCAGGACCTCTCAAGAGTAGAACATAACTTTAAGGGTTGTTATCTGGGCCTTGAGCACATCTACCAAAAAACCCTCACCCACCATAGCTTTGCAGGCCTTCCTTAAGGAACTAATGAAATCTGTAAGGTAACCTCCCTAGCAAGCCCAACTTGCTCCTTTACTCTTTGCAAAGTACCAACATGGACTTCATACCTCAATGTTATATTATCTTTATTGTTTTGTTGCTGTCTTGAAGCAGGTTCTATGCAGCCATGGTCATGGAACTCACTTTGTAGATTGGCCTCTAACTCAAGAGATCTGCCTGCCTCCTGAGTGCATGGGTGGCCCTGGCTGTACCTATAGTATATCAATTATTTATCTGTCCTTTACTATTTACCTTTCTCGAATATCACCTTTCTTTTTGTTTATGGAGACAGGGTTTCTCTGTGTAGATCTGGCTGTCCTGGAACTCACTTTGTGGTCCAGACTGGCCTCTCAAATGCTGAGATGAAAGGTATGAGCCACCTGCCTTATTGTAGTCTTTAATGTATGTCAAGTATCTAGAATAGTAACTCCTAAAGTAACTATTCGGTAAATAAATTAATGAACAGGAACACTGATTAGTAATACTTTATAGAAGGCTGCACAGACTTCTGGCACCTCGGTTTCAAACTGCAGAGAAGTGTCACCTGGCTGACTACAATGCTATCCTTCAAAAGGCCCACTTCTAAAAGTGGCCCTTGGCTGGAGTCTAGGACCTTGGATTTTAGAGAAAGTTCCCATTGCTCCCTCACCTAATAATAATGGATCAGTGTACCTGAACTGTTTGTGTGAGCAGTGTGGTTTATGTTAAACACTTTCTTTCCCTCTGCAGTCAAGAATTCTGATACACAACCAGATCCAAGGGAAAGCCCTAGGTACAGATGAACAGGCTTCCCTGGCTAGAAACTTTTCAGAAATATTGTCATACTTGTTACTGGGGAAATGAACTCCATCTTCTGCAACTCCACTAGGAGTAACTCTTAGATACTCACTGCTGATTCCATTCCATGAGCCGTTCTTCCCTTGTTGATTATACTGTGTCCTTTTTCTACAATAAACTAGCCACTAGTTCTCCTAGGCACCTCATTGAATTTGGGGATATTTTAGGGAACTTCCAACACACTGTCCAAGAGCAACATCAATAAGGGCTAGAGTGATGAGTAAGTGGTTAAGAGCACTTGTTGGTCCTCCAAAGGACTCAGTTTTGGTTTCCAGTACTCACAAACTCTTGTGACCCCAGAATTACAGTTCTAAAGGATCCAACCCACTCTTCAGTTTCTTCAGGTACTAGATACACACACAGTAGACATATATAGATGCATACAGGTACTCACACATACATATAAAATAAATATATCTCTGTTGCTGGGTTTTTTTTTGTGATAGTCTCACAGTATAGTTTCAGCTATCCTGGAATTCAAGAGATTTTCCAGCCTCTACTTTCTGAGTGCTAGGATTAAAGGCATACCACACCACAACTGGCAATAATTTAAAAAAAAAAATCAAGGAAAAGGTAAAAAGAAATGAAAGGGCAGGAACTATAGCTCAATGGTAGTCTTTAGCTAGCTACCTAGCATGTATAAAGCTCTAGACTCAATCCCCAGTAATGACAGAAAAATAAATAAATAAAAAATAAACTGACTTGATGTTGCTCAGAAGAGAGATAACAAGATAGGGCTACTTAATGTCTGCTGAATGAATCAAAGAAACAGAGGGCAAGAAGGGAAAAAGGAAAGATAAGCAGATCTCTGCTAGAAATACCAGGGACAAGAAAAAGACAGGAGAAGAGTGAGGTGTCAAAAGTTCCACCTCCTACTCCCATCTATCTCACCGTTACATCCCAGGGCCGGAAAAGGAACTGTCGGTTCAGATTTGATTTCTCAATGGTGTCCATGTCTGTGACAACGACCTCTCCACCCTCTCCACAGCCTAGCCCAATCATGGCAAAGTTCTTGAGCAATTCACAGCCAATGGCCCCTGCACCCACCTAGGAAATAGCCAAGAGATACAGAGGCAAGTCAGGGTAAAGCAAGTGGATACAATGCTACCCCTTATTCCTCATGCCTGATGGAGGCAATAGGATTGAGCAAAAAGGTCTAGTGCCACATTTTAGTTCCAGGGTTGTAAAAAAAAAAAAAAGGCCCTCCCCTTCAGAATATAGAAGAAAACTCCAGAGAGGGTGGTCAAAGACCAAGGGAGGTGAACATGCTAGGGGTCCAATGAGATCACTCACCAGAAAGTACTTTTGCTTGCCCAGTTTCTCTTGAAGGTCTGAGCCAAATACAGCTACCTGCCCATCATAACGGTTCTGACGCTGAGGAATATGAAATGAAGTGAAGCAGGTCAGAGAGAAGCTTCCCCAGTAACACCCCCAATAATGCCTTCCTTCCAGCCCATTCACATACTGGGAGGCACTTATCCTCTGTAAGAGCTTCTTTGTCCTCTGGGAGACATTCAAGAGCATCAAAGTATAACCACTGCATGATGGGCATAAACTTCCCAGAGCAGGCCTAGTGAAGGAGAAGGAAAGAGGAAGTGATCAGCGTTAATCAGACCCTGACACATTTAGGTAGCAAGTAATGGAGGCAAGGCAAAAACCCAGTCCATCCCCATCCTGCTCACCTTCATGACTTCCTGGGCAGCAAGGCCCCCAATGAAAGCATTTATGGGTGCCAAGTCCCCAGCAGCAACATAAGATAGTTTCCGTATAAGGTCTTCATCCAAGTTGTCCTGTTGAACTGCAGATGGGGACCTAGCATTCATAGCCTGAGCTAGGGCCACCAGTTCTGTTGCATCTTCCTAGTAAGGCAAAGGAAACAAGTAAGGCTCTCTTAGGCTACTGTCAGGAGATGGACAGTGGATAGGCAGAGGAATGGTGGGCTTTTAACACCAAGGATTTCTATCCTGGCTGGCTGCTGGCCCACCTACCAACCTCATTTCGTGGTCGAGGTGGTCGGTTATGCTGAGCACAGAATTGGTGCAGAGCTTGGAAGCCAATGTGCAGTTGGCCAGGGCGAGAAAACTTGGCAAAGTCAGTCATCACAAAGTCAGGCTCTGCCAGTGACGCTGGCAAGGATTTCTAAAAGTGAGAAGAAACAAAATTTAAGAATGGTCTAGAACAGTGGCGCTCAACCTGTGGATCATGACCCCCTTGACAAACCTCTATCTCCAAAAATTTCTACATTGCAATTTATACCAATAGCAAAATTAAAGTATCAAGTAGCAATGAAACAATTCTATGGCAACACAAGGAACTGTATTAAAGGGTTGCAGCATTAAGAATGTTGAAAACCAATAGTGTAGAACCACCAAGGTCCACTGTCCCCAATACTCACAAAGCTTATCTTTTTAGGTACTTTGACCTGACTGACAATGCCTCCACGGATGTAGTCAGAGAAGTTGGAGGTGTCACAGATACTAAAGGTGTAAGGACCTAGAGTGGATAGGGAGGCAATCAGTTTTACATACCCTTCTAAAAGTCCACAAAACTCACAGACAAGGGAAAAAAAGCATGCCTGATCCAGGGCAGAGCCTGGATATTATTAATTTTTCAATCCCATGCCCCATTTGGAGATGAGAAACCAATCTCCCTGCCCCAAAGCCAGTTCAGACCCCATGAGACCCTGTGTCCTTTGGCCCCAAGTCTACAGTGGTAGGGCTTTTCTTGCCCAAACCAGCTTAGACATAAGCAGATCTTCTGATCTGCCCTGTTCAAAATATAGGTGGCTCCTTCACCTCAAATCAGATCCCAGAAGCCTATGCTCCTATTTAATAGTTGAAACACAATTGGCCCTTCTCTCCGAAGCCCATCAGCACCGGTAGGACCCCAGGTTCTGAACCACCTCAGGTACTCAGGATATGGCTCCCCTCACTCTGAACTCAGGGATTCCTCCCCTTAATCTCCTAGCCAGTTCCCCTAAGATGTCCCCATAGTCCCAGCTCACCCAGCACTTTGATCTCTATGGGCTGACATCCATTGAGTTGAATCATGCCCTGTACTTCTGAGAAAGAGACGAAGTCACCACTCTCAAAGCCATGTCGGGCCTCATCAAGGCAGGTAACCACACCGGGATTATCCTGGTTAAAAATGAGTGAGCCTCAGAGGCAAGTCAAGGTATAAGAGTAAAGAGAGAAAGAAGAATGTCATCTGTCTGCCAGGACTCCTGAGGCTGGCCTCCTTACCTTGGTGACCATTGAAACCATAGCACTGAGTGGCTGCTCTCCATTGGAATCTGTAAGGACCATTTCCTCTCCAAAATCACAGAAAAGTTGTCTGTAAAGAGTGGCAAGAGGACTGATGCCTGAGGCCCACACTGGTCCCCAGACATCCTTCAAGGTGTACTAGGTATTTGCTGAGGAAACATGGTATATCACAGCTGGGATATAACAGTATTAATGTCACACAGGGAAAGGTGAGCACACAATATAAAACTTGAATGGCAGAAGAGGGATGAGATTCTTGGCCTAGGAAATGTTGTAGGGAGAGACATGGCACTCACCCAAATAAGCCTCGTGTATCTGCCACCACTAGCTTGATGCCACGGCTATGACAAAATTCACCCACTCGCAGCTGGTCTTCCAGGGGGCTGTTGGTAAGGACCACCACCTATGGAAAAGTAGAGCCCAGGTCAAGAGCTAGGGGAAAGAGGGTGAGAAGGAACAAAAGCAGAAGAATGATGGGAAGGTTCAGGCAGTTCTGAAGATAGAGCTGTCCAGTTTCTCCTGGTTCCCCATGCTTCTCTCATAAAGATCTGAGGATCAGATTCAGTAAAAGGAAAACACAGCAAAGAAAATGAAGGCCTAGAGCATGTTGGAAAAGGTAGAGTGGTACTGAGCACAGACTGCAGAATAGCTGACTCACTTGTTTGTTAACTGCCTACAACCCTGTCATGCCCTGTGAGACACAGACAGGGCAAAATTGTCTTCAGCCAAAGTCTGAGATCACTCATACCACACCTGTTAGTGGTTATCAAGATGCAGCCCACTCCACCACAATTTTTAAAACTGCTCTCCATCTTCTCCAGGAACATCCATCCCTACCCACCAGGATGAGTACCCATAACTGTGTCAGATTGTTGTTGCTGTAGTACCTTGGCCCTTGGGGACCTTAGCCCCATGGGACAGACTTTCAGTTTTCACAGTCTGACTTTTTAAACTAGCAAATGCCCATGCCACCTTCCCCGTGTCCAAGTTGCTATTCTTCATGCTTAATCCTCATTAAGAACCCCATGAAGTCAGTACTGCTGCCATTCATATTCTGAAAATGAAAAGAATAAGGCCCAGGAGCTATGTAACCTGCCTAAATCTATACTAGAAGAGCTAGACACAGCAGAACAGTTTGCCACCAGTTTGTTCATAACTACTATGTTGTATACACAACTTTCCCCCAAAAGACATGCCCAGGGTCCCATCTTGCCTACATCCCTTCTGGTCTCCAGCATGATGCCTAATACTCTAGACAGCTCATTAAAATAACAAAGATAAATTCCAAGAAAATCAAGCAGGAAGTTGAGCAGTGGCCAAGTACCTGGAAGCCACTAAGGAAGTCTTCAACAAGAGGGCCAGTGTAAGCAGTAACAGGCACATAGTTGTTGAGTTCGGCAAGTCGGGGCTGAGATACTTCAGCCCGATTTTTACCAATGTCCTCCTCTCGAAGGTAAAACTGTAAGAGAGGGATGACAAAAGGATAAGAATTGAGATGGTTGTGGCACAAAAGGCTGATGCAGAGCAAAGAATATTGGGAAGAGGTACCTGAGAGGAGAGATCAGCCCACTGGGTAGTGCCTTGGTCATGTAGGGTAACAGCCTTGACCCCACCAAGGATGATGTTCTTAGCGATTTCCACACCCAAGCCCCGCAAGCCTGAGACAAGGACACTGGATGTCTGGAGCCTTTTCATTGCCTCATGGCCCAAAACATACCTGTCAAGTTAGAAGAGACTCCAGGTCACAGTCCAGCCCACTTGATCCCATTATTTCAGTTCCCCTTCCCACCTCAGGCAGACTTCAGCCCTACTTACAGCTGCCGGGAGTAAAGACCCTCGTCTATGTCTGCTTCACTGCCGTTCTTCGCCATTCCCTGGGGATGGAGAGCAAGAAAAGGTTCAAGACAACATGGGTGAGTGGGGTGTGGGCAAATGAAAAGTGACATGAAAGACTCCCTGCGCCACCACCATGCAAGCCAGTCCAGTCTCCATGGGAAAGATACTCACGTTGGTTGGGACTGAGGGCACTTGGGACAGCACAGACTGGGCAGGGGAGCAGTTAGAACCCGGCTTTGGATCAGGCCCGGACACGCGACGTTTCTTGGACAGCGGCGAGCTGGACATCTAGAGGAAAAAAGGCAGGCCAGAGTTGAGCCTAGGATACATGGGGACATTTTTTTCTGGTATTTTTTGTTTATTTAAATGCAAGGTCTCACCATGTAGCCCTGATTGGCCTTCAATTATTTTCCTGCTTACTACTGGTAATAGTGGAAGAAGACTTAAGTATTAACAAATCTACATTAGAAAAGAAACTGGCATAGAGAGAGATGAAGTGGCTTGCCCAGACTCACACTGCTGACAGGCCCAAGATTTGAATCAGATAGTCTGACTTATAAATCCACACATCTGACTGCTAAATCATTTTCTCTCTCCCTAGCACACCATACAGAAAAGACTCCAATCCTGTGGAATAAAAGGAAGATCATTCTGGGAAGATCAGAGAACAGATGTGGACTTATAAAATACTCAGTTTTTTTTTTTTTTAAATCTTGACCCCTTATAGGTTATCATGTGGAGCTGTTCCCTCACTTTGTACAGTGGCTATATGGTGTTGCTGAGTTGAGAAAAGATATAGATCATAGATAGACCATGGGGTGGGGGTCAGGGAAGAGTTTAAAACTGAGAGAAGGGCAGGGCTTTAACAGTAGAAAACAACCCAGGCCAATAAAACAGGCTGCAGGAAGAGAGAAAATGTACACTTCCAAAGTCTCTTCTGCATGTGAAGTCCTTCAACAGGTTAGCAGTAATGATAAATGAAGATTTACTAGGAGTTCTCTCTGTCAGAGGCTACACTAAGCACTCTATGAGCCTTGTCGCTCTCTGTCCTCAGGGCAAGCCTTTGGGAATTGCACTACTACTATTTACCCCAGCTCACATGTAAGGGGAAACTTCATTCAGGATGTTTGGTGACTTGACCAAAGTTCCTACTCGTAGTGGTGGAACTGGGATCAGACCAGATCCAAGACTCTGAAGTCCAAGCCACTTCTCAGAGTTAGCAAGTTTCATGCTTTCAATTATCCTATCCCTGCAAGGCAGGGTTTAAGGTCCCCGTTAAACAAATGAGAAAATCTGAGCTCACATGATCAAGTGACACACTAGGTCCCAGAGGGGAGAAAAATCTCAATATAACCTGCTACTGGAAGTAAAGTCTAATGGTGGTGGATTAAAATGCTCATAAATAGAAGACAAATCCAAAATCACTTGCTTTGCTTATTACACCCTGTCTTCTCTAGTCACACAACTGCTCTCACTGTGAAGCCTTTTCTGACCCTCAATACCACCAACATACCTAAGATTCACCTTGGCACTGTCATGTTCTAATATGAACACAATAATAAGAGTTTCCTACTAACTATTCCATCATCGGTCACAAGAGTAAAGGGCTTTGTCTAATTCTAACAATGCCTGTGAACATAATCCTATGCTCCTACCATAAATAGAAAGTGAAAGCTTGGAGAGCTTCGCTCACTTGCCCCAAATGTCACTTGCCAAGTGTCATGCAGCTGGTAGCAGTTTGTGCGATTGTCTTGAGTAGTGTCAGTATTTGGCTCTGAGTCCAGAGATGGGATG
The DNA here is from genome assembly GCF_943737965.1 of Phodopus roborovskii. Classification (NCBI taxonomy): domain Eukaryota; kingdom Metazoa; phylum Chordata; class Mammalia; order Rodentia; family Cricetidae; genus Phodopus; species Phodopus roborovskii. The sequence goes on along the minus strand of NW_026126010.1, from coordinate 105,123 downwards.
TAAAGAAAGGAAGAAGAGGGGAGGTAGGAGGCTACCTAGGGCCAAAGTCTGCCAGTGAAATTGCAGGGAATGTTTAGATCCAACCTGGGTAGGAAGAGACTTCATAAATTAGGAGGGAGACAAAGGCAACTCCTATTTTCCATTTACTGGTACTGACTTGGCACAGAGATGACATTTCCTTTAAGCCCATTTTCTCCAAAACCTGGGAGAATAGGAACTGTCCTCCTGATGAGGCTAAAAATGCTATCTGTGGTTTCAAAATGCAGGGACCTGAGGACATAAGCTCCTCCCCAGGCATCCAAAGGGGCCTCCATTACTTTAGTTATCTCCCTTGCCATGTCATTGGTTAGTTTGTACAGGGCATATTCTTTCTCCACTCCCTACATCAGACAAGATCCAGGGCCAGAGAACTCTTTATCAGACCTTTTACCTCTCCACCCCCCTAGAGCTGGCAACAAGAGTCTAAGCAGGGTTGGGATGACAGTTCAAAAGTGGACTTCAAAGCCAGGTGTGGTAGTACATGCCTGCAACCCCTCTGCTTATGAGGCAGAAGCAGGAAAACTAAGTTTGAGGGCAGCCTGAGCTGCACAGTGAGACCCTGTTTCAAAGAAGAAAATTAAAAGGGAGATTTCAATTGCCAGGTTTTGGAGAACCCTTATATCAAGGCAAGCAGGAGGAATCTAGGGCAGAGTCCCCTGGTTAAGAGCTAAAGATCCCCCCACCCAAAAACAAAACAAAACAAAAAAAAAAAAAACCCTGAAATCTTCATCCTTTCTCCCTTAACAGCCTTCTCTGTTGGAATTTATCTTCCATACTTGCGTGACAAAGCTAAAATTAAATCATTTTAAAACTTACTTGGAGGTCTCTAAACTGATGGCTGAAACAGAGGATATTCTACAACCAAAGCAGAGAAAGGATGAGCAGGGGGAACTCAGGGGTAGGGTTAGGAGTCACACACACCTGACTAACTCAAAGAAGCTACAGTACCAGGGAGGATGGGCACCTCAAGCTTTCTGGGAGGTGTTAACTGAGAAATCCTTGAGAACATGAGAAATGCATCAGGAAGTGATTAAGCTTAATGACCTAGGAAAAGAGACCTAAAAGAGACCTTAACTGGGCCTTAGAAGTGCTGAGGGCATTGGGCAAAGTCTAAGAAAGACGAATTTAAAGAGATAGGAGAATGCAAAATCAGAGACTACTGCAGGAAGATGTTGGGGTTGAGAGTCTCAGATTCTAGTGATAGAATCCCTTCACCAAAAAAATGGGAATTCACAGAAAAATGTCTCTGATGCTGACACTAGAGTGCCAGGAAGCTGTGAGATTAAGTGCTAAGAGGCTAGGAGAGGTCTCTGAGGGCACACTCTTGAAGAAGGATTTCTAATGGCACAACAAAGGCCTTGTATGGTTGTTTGTAACAGGCACCACAGCTGCTCTGATAGGGTGGAGAAGGGAAGATGAGTTTCAGATAGCTCAAGCCTTAAAAAGGTTTCAAAGTGCTGAGCATGGTGGTGTACACCTTTAATCCCAGCACTAGTGAGGCAGAGGCAGGATGGGCGCTCTAAGAGTTTGAGGCCAGCCTGGTCTATATATCTATATATTTCAGGCCAGCCAAAGCTACAGAGTAAGACCCTGTCTCAAAATAATAATTATAAAAATAAAGGTTATCAAGCAAATACTGGCTAGATCTCCAAGTGGAGTTAGGCTTCCCTAACCAATTCTGGGACTCCACAGCTCATTAAATAGATATTAAAGTTTTCTACTCTGGTGGAGGATAAGTGGGCCTATTGGAGAAAGGGGTATATGACAGTGATAGTGGGGTTCAGTGAAGCCAAAAGCAAACACTGAGACTTTCTGAATATAGATCCTAGGAACCTTTAAAAGGAGGAGGGCAGATTCTGAGGCCTGTTGTTAAGATTAAGGGATCTATAAAAATGGAAACTCAGCCAGGTGGTGGTAGTTCATGCCTTTTATCCCAGCATTTGGGAGGCAAAGACAGATGGATCTCTGTGAGTTGGAGGCCAGCCTGGTCTACAGAGAGAGTTCCAGGACAGGCTCCAAAGCTACACAGGGAAAACCTGGAGGGGGGAGGGAGAGAGATAGAGAGAGAGAGAAGAGGACAGGGAGGGGGAGGGAGAGAGAAACTATAATTCTGTTCTGCTTTTGAAGGAGAAGTTGGGTCTACGAGGAGACAATCTGGCAGATAGGGCTAAAAAAATATCAAGTCTGATAGTAGACTATGGCAGCAGATTAATAATGGAGAATTGTGTCCAAACAGGTCCTCCCTAGTGTCTAGTCCCCTGAGAGGCTCTAGAGGAGACATACTGGAGGCTGAGGATGGCTGATGGGGAAAAAGATGAGGCCTACTGAAGGGACAGCCTAAGAACAATGAGAACATAAAAATGCGGATCCCTAAATGCAGGGAAAATCTCTAAGAGCAGATTCTAAGAAGCAAAGGAACCTCTAAGGGCAGATGCTAAGAAGAATCTGTGACTTAAGAATGCCAGGAGTCCATGAAAGAGGATGCTATGTCAAGGCGGTTTTGGGAGACCTCAAAGGTAGGAACAAGTCTCCCACAGGAAGGCCAGGCAGATAGCTATTCACCGGGTCTAATCCAGATGGCAGCTCTAAAGGCAGATAGTATCCTGGGGGGAGGGGGAGATTCAGCATGAAAATGCTAGACAAGGCTCTTCTTTCGGAAATGAAGGCCACGCGGACCCTTCCTGAAGTCTGGCCTCTCTTAAGCCCTGAGAACAAATATTGAAAGGCTAGGAGGGAGATTTCGGGGCAGGTCTTCGATAGCACACAAGTATGGACGGCTTTTACAAACAGCAATGTTGAATTTCTGTTCCTTTATGGGAGACTGTGGGAGTTCTGACAGGAACGCCAAGGCTCAGGACAGAGTTATCTCATCATAGATGCTGAGCCAGAAATCTCCAGAAACAGAGATAGGGGGTCTGATGTCAAGGTCAGATATCAGAGCCCAAGGGAATAGGGTGGTCCCAGACATAAATGACCTACCCCCGCCTCAGGATTTCCACTCCCCCACACCCGCTTTCTAGTGATTCCTGATACCTACGACACTGCAGTGCACCCAGACAGCGGGCTGGCAGAGAGCCATCAGGGACCCTCCCATACCTCCCAGAGCCCTCGCTTCGAGCCAGGTGCCGAGAAAAGCTATTACCAATGCCGGTTCCCCGGGTCGCGCCGCCGCCAACTCCTCAAGGAGCCGAAGTCAAACTCGGCCGCCACCCTCCTTTTTCTCCTCCTCCCTGCCGCCTGGGCCAGCTAGAATCACCGCCGTCTTCTCCTCCCCCGACCACAGTGGTTGAAGTCTCCACTGCCGCCTCCTTCTCCTCAGCAGCCGACACAAGATGGCGGCGGCAGAGCCCGAGGCCGGAACAAAACCTTGAGCCCCACCCCCCAGAAACCCGGATGGAAGATGGCCACGCCCACTCATGAATCATGTATTTTCCCGGGCCAGTTTGGGTCTTCTCTAATTTAGAAGGAGAATAGCTCCACCAAGTGGCCCTGGATGCAGTAACTAGAAAAACAGGTAGAGCAAGAGGCCACGCCCCATGGACTATGAATAAAGAATTACTGAAGCTAAACTGTCAAAAAAAAAAAAAAAAAAAAAAAAAAAAAGGAAGAACCTTAAGGCCATTCTTTCTGATAGTGAATTATGAAGCAAGGTGATGGGTTTACTATGACCAAGTAACCAGAAAGTACATGTTAAAGCGTGGCAATCACACCCCACACTCATGAATAATGAATGATCTTTGATCTTTCTGCTGCCGGGAATCAAGGAGACCAAAGCTACATTTTACTCATGAATAATGCATGAAGCTCAGTGGGATGGAACAAAAGAGGCAGGCCTGCCTTATTGCTCTATCTAATACCCAGTAAGCAAGAAATGGGGCTACTGCAGGGAAAATGCACTCCCTTGGCTCCAGAATACTGAATGCTGCTACTGCAGCAGCCCAATTTGGAAACAGAGAGGTCAAGGAAGGTTGCACCTACGGTGGTGGTGCATGCCTTTAATCACAACACTGGGGAGGCAGAGGTGGGTGGATCTCTGAGTTTGAGGCCAGTCTGGTCTACAGAGCGAGTTCCAGGACAGCCAGGGCTATAAAGAGACCTTATATAGGGTGGGTGGGTGTGAGGGGGCACAAAAGAAAGGTTGCACCCAGGCAGTACATTCATAGTGGCACATGCCTATAATCCTAGCACTAATAGAGATGGAAGCAGGAGGATCATAAGTTGGAAGCCAGCCTGGTTACCATGAAACGCTGACTCCACAAAAGACAAATCTCATGGAGCCTGTGGGCAGCCTCTCAGCCAAGGTGGCCCTGACCAGCAAGCAGAGATTATGAGAAAATAGTCAAGGCATATGTCATAAGGGATAACTCTGCAAAGGAAGCACAGGCCTTGCTCCTCATCCCTGACCATTTAGGGGATTATCTTGTCCCAACTAAATCCTGACTTACTATATGCCTTTAATAGGCAATGACAGTAATAGAACCAATCCACCTCAGTTTGGAGATGTAGGCTATGGATGAGGCACTTTCCCCTGGGTTCAAGCATGGCATCCACCCAAAAAACACCCCTACTTCAAAAAATCCATCCACCCCAGACTGATAAAATGTGTTATGAAAATGAGTACAGAAAGGATTTTAGAGCAATGCTTCCACAAGGCATTGTAACAATCTTCAAATATATGTAACTAAAGTAAATAGCAAGCATATTTGAATTAAACTGTGTGAGGATATATCCAGCCATTATAAAAATTATCAACTGGAATGTTTTCAGATCCAGAAAACAAGAATTAGGAACAAGAACTTACCTTGTGGTTGAATTTCCATAAGTAAAACAGTGCCTGGCACATAGTAGCATATAATTAACCTGAGCAGTAGCAATACTGTTCTCTTAAAAGAATAGGGTCTTGCTGGGGTGTGCTATCATGACTCCTCTAATTCCATAGTACTTGGCAGGCTGAGGCAGGAGGATCATTAATACCAGGCAAGTCTGGGGAAACAGACCCCAGAGAAAGAGAAACAGACACAAGGAGAGGGAAGAGAGAGAAGAGGGAGAGAAGGAGGAGAAAGAGCAAAGAAGAGCAAAAACAGAGGGAGAGGAGAGAATGGAGGAGAAAGAAAAGAAAGGAGAGAGACAGTTTTGCTATGCTGTCCATACTGGTCTCAAACACCCTTATTCAAGAGATCCTCCTTCCTCACTCAAAGTCCTTTGTAATTCCACAGTACTTAGGGGAAACACAGTAACAGTCTGGAGAGACCAGTCGAGACACACAGGGAGGAGAGGAGAGAGGGAGGGAGGGTATGAGTACCACAGAGCCCATCAGTAATAGTACCATTAAATTGGCTTGGGAAGGGCATTATCCAACTCCCAAACCATCAGATCTGAATCCTAGTTCAGCCACTCACTTTAGGACAAATTACTTACCTGTCCTGTGTCTCTGATTACTCATCTATGAAGTAGGATGAAACCTACTTCTGAGAAGTTGTGAAGCTAAAATGGGTTAATAAAAGTAACTAAATGAGTGTAAACTATTGTTATTGCCCTGAATGCCCACTCCTCGGACCCCGGAAAAGAAAGATGGATGGGATTTGAATTCAGAGTCTCGGTTAGTAATCTAGAATTACTGAGACATGCGGCATCACCTCTTATAGAAGCCAGGTTTAAATCCTGGAACCTGTAAGGGAAAGCTAACTGCGGATCCGCAGCTGTTTAGGCCACGCCCCTCATAAATTATTCATAGAACCCGTAGAAAAGAAAAAAAAGAAAAAAAACCTTGGAGCGCTACTCACCTTAACAGATTATTGTATGGGTTACCAATAAACTCTAGATTGTGAAGCAGACTTCGGGATACCCGGTCAACACGCCCCTTCCGCACGCTGATCCTCCCCCTAGAGAGTAATTCATAAGCTGACACTTCCAGTGGACCAGGTGCGAAAGAGGGTTCGCACCACAGCCCCACCCCTCATAAATGAATAAAGCGGCAACTAAAGGACCGCTCAGTGGCCGGGTGGCTCTATGTCCGCTCGGAAGAACCCAGCAGACAGAGTCTTTTCCAGCCTTGGTTGAGAGGCTCCTCTCCCCACGTCTGGGCCCTTGATGTGTCCCGGTCTCACAACCCAGGATAACCAGCCTTGCGGTTACTTAGTCAGAGGTCACAAAGGCCACTGATACCACAGTGCCACGTCGGTGCTGAACGTTTCCACTGTCACCCGGTCAGATCTAAGACAAGTCCTTCCCAACTCCCGACTTGACTTTAGTAACTTCAAACTTCTCTCCTCTTGGAAAGCCTGAAAATCCTGCCCACGGAGTACTCATACATAGACCCGGAGCCTCCCCCAAGCGCCCCCTATGCCTTGCTTCCAAGGGGTATAAATCTGCTTCTGAGAACTACCCCATAAAACAGACTCCTAAATGCCACCCGATTCCCCAAGCACCGCCTCCTGAGGGTTTCCTCCAAAGCAGACACCTTCTGAATGCCACCCGGGGCCCTATAACCTCCAAATATGCCCACTAGGGAATCCCCAAAGTTGGGACTAGGGAAGCACCCTCTTCCAAATGCTGTCCAGGGGCTTGGAGGCAATGTGCTCCCGCTCACCCCCAGTGCTGGGCGGAAGCCTCGCCTTCCTTCTGGAGATAAGCTGCAGCCACAGGGCAACGGAAGAGCGAACCACCTCTGTCGTGCAAAAAGAACTAGAGTTTGCGCGGAGCTCGGAAGCGCGGGGCCTTAGAGGGCCGGGTCTGGGGTGTACCATAGATGCCTAAACAGGGGGACGTTTCTCTCTGCTTCTGCGCCTCTGGCACCGGATTTCAGACCCATATATCCCCTACAGGTTGTGGTACTACCCCAATGCGCGATGCATGCTGGGAGTGGTAGTCCTGTCCCGCTAATGCCTGGTGCACGTGGTGGGCATCAGCCCCTAGAAGATGGGAAAATGTAAGCCTGGGTTTATTTCCTAGGGCTGTGTACTCTTTGAGGGTGGGGAAAGAGAACGGAATATGATAGTGCCTCCAGATTAGAAGACACATCCAACCTAAGCATGGGAAGGCTGAGACTCTGGTGGCCAAAAGTGTTCATTCATTTTTTGTTCTGTTTATGGAGCTCAAGATGTGGGCCAGGGGCTGGGACTTCTTCCTTGCCCTCATAGAACAATATTCTATCGTGAGAAACAACCGGTAAACATAACACATAATAACAAACAATAGCCTCACATATACCTATGCATTATAATAATTAGCCCATAACTGCATAAATTACTATGTACAAACACATATGTGTGTGCATGTTTTTAACAGGATCTCCATATGCAATTTAGACTGGTTTGGAATTTGCTCTACAACCCAGGTTCATCTTGGACTTATGATCCTCTAAGTGCATCTTCCACCAAGTGCTGGGATTACTTACAGGCATGCACCACTATGCCCAGCTGCAAATGTTAATATGTAAATGCTTTACATCTGTTTGTAATTAATGTATCTTATATTTATGTGCTGTGTACATTATAAAACAGTATAGCTGACTATATATTGTATACACATTATATAAGTAACTGTTGTATATATAATCATATATCCCTTAACAATAGTGATAGTTTGTAAGAACTGTGTACTTAGGCAATGTCTTGCATGAATTTACTAAAAACAAATGGCACAGCCTGTGCTCACCTAAGCTATATGGCTTAGCCCAGGACCCCTAGACTACAAACTGTATATTATAAAATTGGAAAAGTACAACAGTGGTATTTGTGCATCAAAACACAGTAAACATACACCAAAAATACTAGACTATATGGGGTGTACTTGGTGGTGAAATGCTTGTGTAGAATGTGCAAACCCTGGATTTAATCCCTGGGACTACAGAATAATAATGAAAATGAAATCAATTAAATACTAAAATCAAAATGCTGGATAATAGGGATGCTTTCTGTACATACACCACTGAATATAATTGCTAAATTCTATGGAGAAAAATAGACCACAGGAAGTTGAATTTGTTGGGATAGGTTGTAGCTTTCCACAGAGTGGTGATGTATGAACAAAGATATTTACCATAAAATGCTTCTATTGCCTCAAATTCAGTCTTTCAAATATTTCCAGTGACCTGAAACATTTATTGAGCACCTATTCAGTGCAGAGTTCTAGGAACACAACAGAGATGCTATCCTTGCAGAAGTCAAGAACATTCCTCCCAAGATCTGTCCCTTGATAATCTCTTGCATAGGAACAAAGGAAAGATATGTAGAGGGAACACTAGCAACAAAAAGACTTGATTGGGACATGTGAGGAAGAACACAATGGTTTATAGAGCTGGAGAGGTATTAGAAGATGAAACTTGGGGACAGATCATCCAGGGTCTTGTAAATCAGATTGATATGTTTAGCATTTAAGATTCACAATAAGGGGCTGAGGAGATAGCTAAGCAGGTAAAGTGCTAACTAGTCAATCTTTAGAGCCCAAGTTTGATCAGGACTTGAACACACATATTAAAAACTGGGCATAGTGGCTTAGGCCTATAATTACAGTATTGGGAGGAAGAAGCAGGAGGATACCTGAAGCTCACTGGCCAGTCAGCCTAGCTAATAGGTGAATTACAGGTTTAGTAAGAAGCAATTCCTCTAAAAAGTAAGGTGTGTGGGGGAAGGAAACGAAGGATTAATACTAAGGGTGTTTGAAAAAGTCATACTGTTTTATAAGCTTAATTTATACATGTGTGTGATACATATTGTAATGAAGGTAGGCCACATGGAATGGTGATGCCCTCTTCCCCAAGAACCATAGACTAGCAAATTAAACCCCCCAAGTGCCAGGCAAGGGAAACCTGCCTTCCATTTTTTCATTAGGGGAGTCCAAGAGAATCCCCAAAATGTAAGCTATTGCTATTGCCCTTTGGGAACTTGAAAGTAAGACCCTGTTGCTAAAGATACCACATACTTTGAACACAGTGTTGGAAGAACTGAGCAGTGAAATTGACCTAGAGCAGTGGCTCTCAACCTTCCTAATGCTGTGACCCTTTAACATAGTTCCTCATGTTGTGCTGACCCCCAACCACAAAATATTTTCACTGCTACTTCATAACTGTAATTTTGCTACAGTTATTAATATAATATAAATATCTGATGTTCAGGGTATCTGATATGAGACCCCTGTGAAAGGGTCACTTGACCCCCAGAGGGTCCCAAACCATAAGTTAAAAAACACTGACCTAGAAGTTTTCTCTCTAAGGACTAGCTCTCACAGTATCTGAAGGTGCTGTGCAAGCTAATAAAGAAGAAAATAATAAATAATCCTAGCCCATTAACCATAATGACCATCCGGGCAAAATAACCACAGTGGTACAATAGTGGCATATTTATTTTAGGAATAACTAATTTAATAGCTGTCTAATTGGACTTAGACCCACTTGGTGGGAAGAAATTCGTACCTGGTACTATAAACCTAAACAACTACCTGTGGCCGAAAAGGCTATAGGCTTTTGGAGAGAACCCACTACTGCCAGTTTCTGGAGTCACTATACTTTCTAACTGTATTCTACATACTTATCTTGATATCCAAATAAGTGTAGCTATCATGCCTCACCAAAGCATTATTTTTGCAACAGAGACTATAATTTTAGAATTTATTTAATTATTATGTATAGTGTCCTGTCTGCATGTATCTCCACAGGCCAGAAAAGGGCACCATATCACAATACAGATGGTTGTGAGCCACAATGTGATTGCTGGGAATTGTACCCAGGACCTCTAGAAGAGTGGGCAGTGCTCTTAACCTCTGAGCCATCTCTCCAATTCCAGACAGTGACTATTACAGAGATCCACAACTGATCAAGATTCAGAGAATAAGTGACCATTGGATGTCAATCCCCAGTTGGTACATCTATAACAAAACCCTTACACCAAAGGAAAGATCTGGGAAAGAGGGTGGAAAGATTATAATGCCAGAAGACCAGGATGTCTGCTGCTAAATAGTACCTTCTAGACACTATGGGGAAAGCTGCATCAATGAAATCCCAACATGGTTGCCTAAACAAGACCTGCATACTGACAATACCAGTTGAGATAGCAATATGAATGAAAGGGAGTCCACAAGTCGCCACCTCTAGATGAAGAGCTATAGACAATCAATGACTGCTAAGAGAAGGAGAATCAGTTTTTTTCTGAGACATGTCCCTTGACAGTCTATTCAATCCCAAGTTATCAGCCTTATGACTAACATTAAATGAACTCAGGAGAGCACACACACACATACACACACACGTTTATGTATATGTATATGTATGAATGCTAAGATGAAGTTCTGTATCTATTCTTATTCAATTTATGTATGTATGTTTATGTATATGTATGAATGTTAAGATGAAGTTCTGTATCTCTTCTTATTCAATTTACTATCTGACATGTCCTTTATCTGAGGAAAAAAATGTATTAAATGAACTTTTGGAACAAGAGATGGTGTTAAGTATGCGGGCATCTGTATTGGCCTGCCCTTGGGGTCCTGACAGGATACCCCCTCAGCTGCAGCCACTAGGAGCACTGCCTGTGCATATTCACTATATTCCCTTTTAAGATGGCCTTGCCCACCTCCCATCCTTCTCTCTCCCTCTCTCTGCTGATATCCCCCTTCTGCTTCTCTGCACATCTGTCTCCTCCTCCCCACTCTGCCTTTCTCTTCTGTTGCTCCTGTCCCTAGAGGCTGGTCTCTCCCCCTCCCGTCCCTCTTTTTCTGTTCCCTTTCCCCCAACTAAAAAAAAAAAAAAAAAAACCTTCACGTGTGCTCCATGGCATGATGTCTTTTTCTCTCATGCTTCATGCTGCTTTCTCTTTTTTTTTTTAAATTAAAAAATTGGTTCCCTGACCAGCGGGAAAGGCTCTCCTGGCGCGTCCTCCTGCCTGTAGGCAGTTTGAGGCACACCAGGATCCTGGAACCTGGTCCACATGTGACAGCCTCTCTTCTCTGGATCGCTGGGTCCCTCCATCTAAAACTGGCATGATCGGTGAGCCACTTCGCCTTCCCCACCTCTGGCTATTTCCCAAGAGTGAGAACTCTCATGGCTTTTCTGCTTTGGGCCTAGAAAAGCCTTGGCACCAGGCAACCATGGCTCTTTGGGGTTCAGAGCCCTTAGCCCCCACCCTTTGCATGAGGACTCGCTGGGCAGCCTGTGCCTGTCGAAATCGACCCTCTCTGAATTCCTGGGATGCTAGGAATTGCGGATCCTTGGGTCTTCTCTGCCTCACTCATGGGAACTGGATGTTTTCTGGAGACCCACTGACCATTCCTAATCAGCTGTTGTTGCAGGACTACCAGCTGTTGGCCATAGAGCTGGATGCGCAAGACTATCAAATACGTCCAGGTGATGCCATGGTGATGGGAAAGGATCAGGTGCTTTAAGCCCTAGGGAGTCGATTTGGATTTGGATCCATCTCAAACAATTTTGGCAGGTCCAGGCAGTGCCTGATGGTTCCACAGAGCCTGGACAGTGATGTGAAACAGCGTGGCATCTTTTTCTCTCATGCCACTTTTTAAAAATTACAACACCATGAAATATCGGGATATGGAGGGCCCTTAAGCAGCAGTCTGGATAAGATACAGTTGCCACAAGTGAGGTGAAAATAAGATCCAGTGATCCTTTAGTTGAAACATTGATGCAGTTGGAGGTCCTGGCGTGCCTCGGGGCACCAATGTCATGATAACAGTGCAAGAGGGACCTTGGTGGGAAACTCCGAATGTGGGTGGGGGACAATTCCCCATGTAGACAGAGCTTACATGGGAAGTTTTATTGGGGTAAAAGGGAGTGGGGGAAGGGAAGGGAAAGAGAAAGGGAGGAAGGGAGGGAGGAAAAGAGGGAGGGAGGGGAGGGAGGGGGAGGGAGACAGATAGCCACAGGACTACAGGCAGTACAAAGACCTGCCTGCCTCTTCAGAGGAGCAGCAGAAACAGCGGGAATGGGAGGAGCCTGTCCCTTAAAGGGACCTTTTGCACCTGCTAAGGACTGCATAGTGCCTAGCGACCATAGGCCAGGGTACTGCCTGAGTTCCTCCTGCCAGGTGACAGGGGGCAGGCCAGCATACTGCCTGAATCCTCACAGATGGAATAGCTGGTTCTGTCCACTCCATGCATGAGTGTGTTATTACGGGACACAACTAGGAATCCATTCTTTTGGGGGATTAAAAAAATTGGTATGCTACCTCTTGTGTTGATGACTTCAATCTATCCATGGCCTTCTGGCTTGTAGATCAAGACCAAATGCTTCTGTTCTCCCAAGTTCTACTTCATCAAGCTCTCAGCCCTTGAGAAATTTTCATTCTAGCTATACATGAATTAAACCTTAAAACCTAGAGCCTACACTTCAAATAACCCTAAAGTCCATGCTCTAGCCCCTTCTGTTTTGACTGCAAACACCACTTTCTCTTGCTCATTGTAACTCAGCCACACTGCTTGCCTGCTTTGGGTCACCACTGACTTAAAGTATACATATAGGGCTGGGAAAATATAAAGCTCAGTTGGTTGATAAGGCCTGAGGTTAACACACACGTACACCACAAACATGCACCCCCACACACAAATTAGTACATATATATTCTATATACAGTATATATATGTGTGTATACTGTTTATTTTATATAAAATAGTATATAAAACACTAGCATCCACTATATCTTTCATATCTTTACCTATGAAGAAGTACTTCATCTGACTCTAGCAATAAAAAAAAAGGCACAGAATGGCAAGTTCCCAGTGGACTATCTGTCAGGCTGATCATAAGCATTTTGTTCTTGTCACAGGATCTACCATACTGATTTCATGGGGTAGAGGAGGAACAATATGGTCAAAGTATATGACATTGCTAGAAAGAAATTGGCTATATATACCTGAACACTATATATAATGAAAAAAGTATATCAATAACAAGTAAAAATGTCAAATCCAAAAGAATTACATATTCATTATGGGAAAAGTACTCTTCTTGCCCCGGTTATCAAAGTACAATTATTGCCAATAAACTTTTAAAATTGTTTTATGCTTGTCCAGTTCCCAAAAAGAAAGGAAGATGTGATCCCCTGAAGCAGGACTTACAGATGGTCATGAACCTCCATGTGGGTGCTGGGACTCAAACCTGGGTCCTCTGGATGGATAGCCAGTGCTTTTAACCACTGAACCATCTCTCCTACCCCCACAAAAACTATTTTTCAAGGCAGGTTCTCACTGTGTAGCTCAGGCTGACCTTGTGATTTTTCTTGCCTCAGCCTCCCATGTACTGGGATTACAGGCATGTAATATCCTGGCTCAGTGATATTAAAGAAATAAAATGCACATAGAGAAAAATGCATACAAAACTCATTTTCTTCTTACAAATTAGCCACACCTATGTGATTAGCTCTCAGATCAAGAAAAAATCAGGTGAATCTCTTGAGTTCAAAGCCAGCCTTGTCTACAGAGAATGTTCCAGGACAGCCAAAGCTACAAAGAGAAACCCTGTCTCCAAAACCAAGCAAGCAAACAAACAAACCTAACTAAAATAGTAAGGTGAAGCAGTTACGATGGCTCTGCAGGTAAAGGTGCTTGCTGTGGCTGTGCAAACCTCACAAACTGCATTTGATCCTTGGAATCCACATAACATTGGGAGAAAACCAATTCCACAAAGTTATCTGCTGACTTCACATGTCACACACACACACACACTAACAATAACAATAATAATTATAATAAAATATAAAAATCGAGTGGAGAATGACAGAAGATATTACTCGAACACACAGGTTTTTACACTTGCACATATTCATGCACCACACACAGATAAGATTTATGAGCTGTAACAGGATTTTTTTTTTGGTTTTTCAAGACAGGGTTTCTCTGTGTAACTTCTCTGGCTGTCCCAGACTCTCTCTGTAGACCAGGCTGGCCTGGAATTCACAGAGATCCACGTGCCTCTGTCTCCCTAGTACAGGGATTAAAGAAGTGTGCTACTATGACTGGCTAGGATTATATTTTTGGTGACAGCATCTTACTGTAGGTCAGGATGGCCTGGGAACACATTTAGATAGCTGGGGCTGACCTAGAATTTTCAGTAATCCTCCTAGCCCCCCAAATGCTGGGATTATAGGCATGAGCCATTACATCCAGTTGTAACAGGCTTTTAAGCACAGGAATCACACAATGAAAGCAATTTATTTTATTACAGTGTTGGGGAGGGAGCTCAAGGCCTTACACATGCTGGGCCAGCACTCTACCAACTGAGTCACACCCCAGCCCAATTGTAAAAACAGTCTGGGTTTGTGGAAAAAATATTCACAGTGGGAATCAGGGAAGGAAAACCGCTGGAAGTTAATAGTCAAAAATCCAAGAAGTAATGCCAGAAGAGCAGCCAAAGTCAGTAAAGTAGAAGCAGAGCATATGGCTTTGATTCTGGACTGATTTCAAACTTAAACATGCCAGATTTGCTGAGAGATCAATCAGATTTGAGGTATGAAAAATAAAGCCATTGTTGACCCATCAAATTTCTGGCCTATGTAGCTGGAAGAATGGAATTATCATCCACAGGTACAGGAAATACTCCACAAAGAGCAGGCATTTGGCAAGAAGAAGAGTTTGGTTTTGTCTACATTACAATTAAGATTGTCTATATTACATTTAAGATGTCTATTAGATACCCAAGGAATGATGTTGCTCTAGAGAAGAGACAAGGGATGGTGTTTCACACCTGTATTACCAGGACTCTGAAGGCTGGGATGGGATGATTGCTGCAGAGTCTAAGGCTAGCTACACCATTGAGTTCCAATCTGAGCTACTGTGAGACTCAAAACCAGTTGGGTGACTGTAGACAATCTCTTGGGAAGTAGACAGGAGGAGGATCAGGAATTCAAGGCCATCCTCAGTGACATGGAGTTCTAGAGTATCCTGAGTTACATGACATCTAGTTTCAAAAATACAAAAAAGCTGGGAGGTGATGGTACACACCTTCGATCCCAGCACTTTGCAGGCAGAGGCAGGTGGATCTCTGTGAATTAGAGGCCACCCTGGTCTACAAAGTGAGTTCAAGGATATTTAGAACTGTTACACAGAGAAACCTTGACTCAACAAAACAAAACAAAGTCTACTTAAAAATGTATTTTTAAAAGAAGAAGGATTGAAAACTAAGTATGAAATTCAGAGTGAATCTACACTGGAGATGTGAATTTGAAGACCAGAACTTGTGGCAACTGAAACCATGAATGTGACTAAGTTTCTAATTGTCTTCACTTTTACTAGTGGGATACATTAAGGATATAATGTAAGTTGCATTATACAGCCATAGTGTATATACAGTAACTGAAGCAGGATTTGGAGTTTAAAAAAGGAAGAGGAAAGGAGGGGAGGGTATTTCAGTTACAAGGGATAACTCAAAAAAAAAAAAAAAAACCCTGGGGAATTGGGGAAGTATGCAAAAGAGGGGTGTCTGTCTTCCTTCATAGCCTCTCTAAGATTTTTTATTTTCTGGAGCCCTAGGAATTTTTCGTATACTATCCCAGATAACCAAGATTTTCCTCTTTCCCTCCCTTCCCCCTCCTAATGTATTCCTTGTCTTCTTATGTTGCTCAGGCCAGCCTCAGATTTTTGGGCTCAAGTAATCCTTTATTTCATCCCAACTTTCCACCCCCTGCCCAAGTAGCTGGGACCATATGTTAGTATTCAGGCATCTCTACTGGCCTGATCTTGGGGTCCTGACAGGATAGAACTTTAGCTGCAGCTACTAAAAACATCTCCTGTACACATTCACTACATTTCCCTTATAAAAGGTGGGCCTTGCCCACCTCCGGTCGCTCTCCCTTTCTTTCTTTGCCTCTCTTTCCTCTCTCCTGCTGCTCCTGTCCCCAGAAGCCAGTCTCTCTCCTCCCCTCCCCCCATTTCCTATTCCCTTCCCCCAATAAACTCTCCACACAAGCTCTGTCGAATGATCACATCTCTCTTTCACACTGTTTTTAAAACAATTCTATAGGTGTACACCACCATGTTTGACTAGAGCTTTATTCAAAACGGAGTCCTAAGGGTAGCAGTGTACCTCAGTGGTAAGAACACTTGCATACCATGTGTGAAGCCCTGGGTTCAATCTCAAACACTGTATACACAGGGATTCAAAAAGTTGTGGTGTATGCATTTACTCCTGCCTCCAAGGTCTGATATTTTCAAACCCTGTTCTAGGCAGTGATGACATAGGAAAAAGCAAGACAGACAAAAGTCCTTTCCATGATGGCTTTTGTTCCGATTCAGGCAACAGGTATAGAGCAACAAATATATAGGCAATAAATATGGAAGAAATATGATTTTATACAATATTGGGGAAAGTAGCACAAGGGTGTATCGGGAATGTGGCAGGAGAGAGTTGAGAATTTTACATGAGACAGCCAGGGCAGACCTCATGATAGAGATGGTGCTAGAATGCTCACATGGCATGTTTCCTTCAATCTTTGGTGTTCCTGACCTTGATGCTTTTGAAGATCATAGGCCTTTTTGTAGCTCACCTCTGTCTGAGTTTGTCTAATGTCACCTGACACAGGTTCTGGCTCTGTCTTGGATAGGGAACTCAACTAGGAGATGTTTCTTTCTCATCCAGTCTTTTGGGGAAACAAAATTTTAGTAAACAGTAAAGGTGGCACCTATCAGGTCTCTCTACTGTAAAGTTACTATTTTTTCTCAGTATTAAATAAATTTCGAGGGCTGAAGAGATGGATGTGTAGGTCAGAGCACTGGCTGCTCTCAAAGAGACCAGAGGCTTAGCTCCCAGCACATGATTCATAGGGGCTTGCTGCAGTTAGTGCTCCATATTCATGAGTTCATGCAGATTTAAGCATGACAGAAAATATTCAGGGGACAGCTAAGAGTACCAAGCACCAGTAAAAATTAGGGGAGATTTTTTTTTTAAAAACACACTTTTCCTTCCTCATTCCCTAATACTGTGTAGTAACTTACAGAATATATGTATTGTACCAGATACAAATCATCCAGAGATGATTTTAAGCATGTATAGGTTCTTCTTTTTTTTAAAAGATTTATTTATTATCTATACAATTTTCTGCCATTGTGTATGCCTGCAGGCCAGATGAGGGCACCAGATCATATGTGCTTATAAGCCACCAGGTGGGTGCTGAGAATTGAACTCAGGTCCTCTGGAAGAGCAGTCAGTGTTCTTAACCCCATGTGTATAGGTTCTATACAAATATATATTCTAACCTTTTTGTATAAGGAACTTGTGCTGGGCATGGTGCCACATGTCTGTAATCTCAGCATTTGGGAAGAGATCAGTTCAAATCCAGCCTTGTTTACATATCCAATTTGAACGCAACCTGGTTTTGAGACCTGTCTCAAAACAAAGCCAAACTTCAAGTGGGAATCCTAGTGTTTTAGTTCAGGTGGTGGTGGAGTTATGGTAAGGAGCAATAGTTATCCCTGAACCAATTTCTTGCAGATTAGTGACATTGTATTTTCACTTTCCTCTTGTGACATATTATTTATGATTTATTAAAGCTTGCCTGAGGATTTAGAAAGCAAAGTCAGCCTCAAGCTATAGAGATCAGGCAGTGGTGGTGATAACACACCTTTAATCCTAGGACTCAGGATTAAGGAGAGGAATCTCTGTTAGTTCAAAGCCATTCTGGCCTCCACAAGAGTGAAGCGTAACAAAGCTCATGCCTTTGATCTCAACATCTGGAACACGTCTTTAATCCCAGCATTAGTGAGGTATATAAGACAGGAGCAAGGTCTCAGAGCTGGCATGCACCCTCCAGCCACATTGGAGATAGGAAAACATTGAAGTCTCAGGTTTCTCCAGCTATGCGGGCTGAGAGGTTACATCCTGAGGTTTGGTGGAACCAGAATCACCTTCCAGTCTGAGGCAGAGTGAGAACTAGTGACCAGCTGCTTTGCTTTTCTGATCTTCAGCTTGAAACTTGAACCCCAATATGTCTCTAGGTCTTTTGTTTGTTGTTACACTTTTGTTTTGGTGGTCTTTTGCTAATTTCTTATATAATCTATGTATGACAAATGCCATCCCTGCCTCAACCCTGTTCTACCAACTACCATCATCAAATTGCTTTGATTTCCAAGTTCTATATTAGTGGAATTATCCAGTACCTTAGTGTCTGATTTTTCAACTAGTGGTGCTTGTGAGGTTCATTTGTTGATAATTCTATTAGCATTGTATATTTCATTTTACAAGTACATCAAGTTTGTTTTGTTAGACTTTTGGACTATTCCCAGTTTGGAGGCATTATAAATACAGCTGGCTAGATTTATGTTGGCTAGATAACTGTGAGTGGAATTGCTAAGTCATAGGGCACATGCACGTTTAACTTTGTATGTAATCAGTTTGCCATACCATTTTACCCTAAAGTTGCCAAGGTGTGTGGGTTCCCTGGGGATTCAGGTAATGGTGCTCTAGGGTAGGAAGGAAACACACCTGTCAAGTTAGGCCTGGATTCCTAGCCTTGTTTTGCCACCCACCTGACTGGGCTTTAGAAGGCAATCCCAGTTTTATGCCCACTGCACTGAGAACCTCTGCCACTGACCTAAGCATAACCTGGAAGCCATGGCTGTAGACCAGAGTCAGGTGCTGTTTGTAGACGCAGATGAAGGAGGGAAGAAGGATGAATTTGACTGGTGCTCATGGAGATATCCTTGGGCTGGAGACTTACAGACCAAGCTCTGGGGTCATCAACATGTTGAGAGTATAGGCACAACCAAGGTTTAAGCACCTGTTGTGTTCTACATATAGATGCTGGAAAACAGTGTCCCCAGCCCAGGAATGGCAAATCAGAGTTTAGTCTGGAGATCACAGTCTAAGAACAGGTGAGGGTTAAGTGAAGACAGGATTGGGAATTCCCAATCCAAGTCTTGAACCACAAACTTCAGTCTCTTACAAGGGGTGGGCAATGACCAGAATATTGCCAGTTGAGGTGCTGGTTAGAACCATTGCCATCCAGCTTAATCTAACAGCTATTTATGAATTCTGTGCCTAAGTAATCACAAACCATGTAGACATGGAAGATGCAGGCTTTTAGATTTTATTACAAAAGGAACATGATTTGAGCCCAATTTCCCAGCAAAAGTCACCAACTCCAAGTCTAATTTGGTGAGAGCTTCTCTGGTTAGGGAGCAGGTTGGTAGATAGAAGAGCCTCTCAGACCACTCCACACCTCATCTTCTCTGTCCCACGTTGTAGAAACTGCTTTCAAAGCTGTTCACTGGGCCTCATTGAAGCGGGTCACCATTGTCTTGTGCAGTGTCTCTTTGTAGGATTCTGTTGAAGTGACCCCATAGGAACTGCCCCGGGCACCCAGGCCAGACCCTCGAACCCGTGTTTGGGCCTGTGTAAGAAAGACAGGTTTTATCAGGTTGGTAGAGGTACACTGGGAGTGTTGGGAACAAGAATGGCTCATAGACTCACCTCAATGGGAGTCACAATGCCCTGTTTCTTGCGACCCAGACCACTGCCTTCTTTCCAGCCCATGGCCTGGAGCATGCGACTGCCAATGTTGTCACTGCCTAATCCATCCCGAGTGGGCTGCTCAAAGTCACTGCAGGTGACAGTGTACCATGTGAGTGGTGTGCCAATCCCAGAACCCCTCACCTGGTACCTGGCCCTGCACTCACACAGAAGCTGTAGATATGCCACCATACTTCCTCCTTTTGGGCTCGGGTGGCTCAGGGATACCATACTTCTCCCTGCGTTCAGCTGCACGGTCTCGGTACTTCATTTGCTAGAAATTAGTGCATGGGAGGATGTTGAAACTGGCTGCTATTTTCAGCACACATAGGCATGGATGGGGCTGGGGGAAGGCATACAGGTCTCTCTGTCTGGCCTGGTCCTAGGTCCTGAAGGTCAGGACACAATGGAATGGGAACTGGGAGGAAGTCTCACATTAACAGGATAACACATGGCTGTCAGGCTGGACCTGGCTAAGGAACTTTTAATTTTAAGTTCCACTGCCTGGAGTGACAGGGACAGGGGCAGATGGAATGGAGCCCAGCAGTGGGTCACATCTCACCTCCATGTCATTCTTTTCTAGTGCTTCCAATTCATTTTCTGACAAGTGGGCTCGCCGATGAATCTCAAGGTTTTGCTGTAAAGGGGAACAGGAGAGTAAAGCAATTGGGCTGGAATGGGCTAGACACAGGATATCCTGCCAACTCTCTTTTCAATTACCTTGTGGAGCCCGGAGAGCTGCTGGTGCCGGATGAGTGCCTCCTTGCTGGGAAACTGGCGGCGGCAGAGCAGACAGGCTAGCTTCTGCCAGTCTGTGAGCTTTTCTTCCCGCTCAGGACCTCCTCGCTCTTGCTCCTCCTCACTGTCACTCTCCCCGCTGTAGGCTGCCACCAGCCCTCGAGGTGGACTCTGTAGACAGTGAGGGTGCATAGTCAGCCAGCCTTGCTGAGATCAGAGACCCCTGCCCCTTTTGCTCTGACAACTCACTGGGCGGTCATCACTGGCCAACTTTGGGAGATCCATGCTGGTGTGCTGTCTTTCAGCTAGTGCTCCCTGAGGTAAAGGACACAGAAATTGAGGGCTCCACAGAGGGCCCTAAGGAGTAATGAGATTGTAGGTGGGGTACAGATGGATAGTTACAACACACCTTCTTCTCAAGGATGGCATAGCCTGCATCTGCAGTGGCCGATTCCCGCCTTTCATCATCTCGTAGGGCACTAATAGGCTGGAAGCTATTTTTGAAGTTTTCTTTTTGCTTATTGAGACTGCGGGCCCACCGCTCCATGTCCTTGGCAATCTGGAAAGGGGGGGGGATTAAAGTTTCCAGAATTCCTCAAACTTGGGGCTCTATTCTCTTACCCATGACCCTTGCAACAGGAGCCCTTCCTGCCCTGTAGCCTCAAGTGGTACTGTGTATACCCAGCTTCTGGGCTATAGTTCTTGGGCCTAATCCTTGTAGAACATTTCTTGAAAAATTATAAACAAGGCCCAAATACTTCCACCTCCTCCAAACCAATTATTAAAATAAACTCAAATTCATGCCAAGGATCCCTTTCATCTACTGGCCCCATTTCCAAACATTCCCCTGCCTCCCACCCACTCCACGTAGCTTCCAAAGGCAAAGGCAGCAGTAGTAGTGTGGGTAAGGAAGGCAGATACAATTGGGAGGCAGAGCAAGCTGGTCAGAAGGGCTGTGGGGCAGTGGTGGTGGTACAAGATCATACTTTATATTGGCCTGGGATCTTGTTCAAGCCTCCCTCTGGTTACAACCCCAACTACTTCTTTCTTGAGACAGGTTTATTTCTCTGTATATCCCTGGCCATCCTGAAACTCACTCTGTAGACCAGGCTGGCCTTGGAGATACACCTGCCTCTGCCTCCCAAATGCCGGGATTAAGGACACTACCACCTGGCTGTAACCCCAACTTCTGACTGGCACTTGTATTATTTGTTCTTTCATTTTTACTTTCTAAATGCAGAGAGATACATACTTGTGTACAGGGATGGGGGAGTAACTGGGCCTTATACTAGACATGCACTCTTTCACTGAGTCACACCCCTAGCGTTGTATATAATTTTAACTTATGTGTGATGTTCTGGTTGGTTTTTGTCAACATGATACAAACCTAGACATATCTGGGAAAAGGGACTCTCAATTAAGAAACTGCTTCCAACAGACTGGCCTATTGGTGAGTTTCTGGGGCATTTTCTTAATTACTGACCAATGTGGTAGGACTCAGCTCACTGTGGGCAATGCCACCTCCTAGGTTCTGAGTTGTATAAGAAAGTAGACTGAGCAAACCATGGACAGCAAGCCAGTAAGAAGCACTCCTCAATGGTGTCTACATCACTTTCTGCCTCCAGGTTCCTTCCTTGACTTCTGCTCATGATGAAAAACCCTTTCATGCCCATATTGCTTTTGGTCAGTGTTTATCATACCAACAGAAATCTAAGACATGTGACATGGTGTCACATTTAATGTTTTATGTTTTCCTCCATGGCATGAATCATTTTCATAATTCCTCAGGTTACTGAGGGAATATTTATTGTTTGCTTCTAAGTACTGTGCTTCAAAATCATACCTTTTCTCTACAGAGACACAGAGGTTCTCTCTAACTGCTTTCTACAGAAAACCCTGCAGTTTTTCTTTTGTTAATCAACAACCAGCAGCATGAAGGCTCCCTTCCAGGGACAAAGAAAGGCTGCCAGAGCTCACTCAGATGGTATAAGTCACTTCATGGTGGTAGGTGGTTCTGCTACAGTACCCACCAATAATAGATTAGGCTCAAGAGTCCTTACTTTCCCACCCACTACCCTACTTTCCCTTAAGCAGGAGAGGGCAAGAGGTGACAGAACATAGAATCCAAACAGGAAATGATAGCTGGAGGTTTACCTGTTGGGCTGTCTTTGTCTTATGCTTCTCTTTCTTCTCTTTCCCCTCCTTTGATGATACCCCTGTCTCCTTATGTCCATCAGCAGACTGCTCCAAGGCAGGTATGTAGGTCCGCCGCTCCCCATCCCAGTATAGGTACTGTTGGCTCTGAGCATTGTAGTAATACTGAGGAAGAGAATGGAGGAGGCAACATGAGGGAGGACCTCTAGGGCTAGCTGCCACACAACCACACTCCAGTTTTTCCTAGGCCACCTTGTCACCTACCTGGGAGTTGGGGTCATAGTATAGACCAGTCTGGGGGTCATAGTAGTAGCCAGATGTCTCATCATATTGGTAAGTAGAGACATCAGGAACAGCTTTGGGGGGGATCAAAGACAAGGTTGTCAAATTCCTCCTTGCTTAGAGAAGTCCACACCCTTACCCACGGGCTATGTATAGCTACTCACGGTACTGGCTGTAGGACTCTGGGGCAGTGGGACTGGTGGCTGGTGGTAAGGCAGAGCTGGGATGAGTAGGACTCTGGAGCTCAGACTTGAGCACAGCAGGTGACATGATGGTGTATGACTGCTCATGGATCACAAAAGGCAACAGGACTCAGTGTTTGTTAATACCATCCTGCCCACTCAAGATGCACCCTGCCAACCCACCAGCCTCCCCAGAGCATGAATGTTATCCTCACTTGGCTATTGGAAGCTGTGCCCTGGCTACTGCTTCCCTCAGCTGATTGCTGATAAAGCCCGGGGGCAGCACCAGGCTGGGCTCGGGAGAAAGACTGCAGTGACACAGAGTCTGCCCCAGCCTCAAGGGTGGCCTCAGGACCTGAAAGGAAAAGCAAGGAATACCCATGAATGTTAGAGCATAAGACAGTAGGTCGCTAGGCCCCACAATTATGCTCAGCAAGAGAGGATGAGGCTCACCAGCTCCAGCCGGGTCTCCTTTGGTTCCAGTCATTCCAGGACCCTTGGTGTTCTTAAGATAGCCATGGGCATATAGGGTATCTGTGCCCTGGCTGCTTCCATAGCCTTCATCCTGTTGATAGTAGCTGTAGTCAACTGGTGTCTCCTCAGGGGCAGCCCAGGCACTCTCTCCACCCTGGGAGGCCTGAGAGGCAGGTGAGAGATCATTAGAACAGGAGAGGACATAAAGGAAGAGATCTGCTAGAAGCATCTGTCCTACAAATGGAGTTAGCATTCCCACTTAACAGAAAAGCATGCAGCCTTAAGGCAGTAAAGAATAAGGGGTACTGACAACAACAATGGGAGAAGAGACTAGAAAAAAGGTACATGCTCAAATGGGCCCCCGCCCTGGGCTGCTACTGATGAGGTATATGTGCTAGGCCTTAGACCAAGCAAGACACCCGAAATCTCTTCATGTTTTCCTCTTTCCTCCTTCGTACAACTATGTAGGTCATGGTGGCCTGGAACGTGTAGCAATCCTCCTGCCTTTGGCCTCAGTCCCCACTCTGTGCTAGAATTATAGGTATGCATCATACCTTGCTATCTATCCTCCTAGTCTTTATTCTCTACCAAAAATTTCACTTCTTTTTCCTTTTTTTTTTTTTTTTTTTGGTTTTGAGACAGGGCCTCAAACTCACTATAAAGTCAAAGACTGGCCTTGAAAATCCAATCCTCTTGCCTCCACCTCATAAGAGCTTTGATCACTGGTGTTTACCAGCACACTTGGCTCCCAAAAATTTTTAGATACTTGTAACTTCCTTTTTATTCATGGGAATATATACTTACATAAGCAACACATCTTTCTCTCCCCCCACCCCCCTACACAACATTATAACAATTTAGGTTCCACCAGAGCACCAATCCAAAGAAAAAAGTACAGGAAATAGGGATGGAAAAAAGGCTCAGCAGATAAGAGAAGTTGCTGCTCTTGTGAAGGACCCAGGTTCAGTTCCAAGCACCCAATAGTTATTCACAGCAATTCAAAATTCTACATACACATGGTGCACATACATAAGTACAGGCAAAACACTTATACACATAAAAAAATCTTAAAAAAGAAAGAAGCCCAAGGTGACTGGAAAGGATAGAAGATGGAGTGGAAATGGATCACTGTCTGTAGAGGCAGGAGCAAAGTGAAAGGCCTACAACACCTGTTATAAACAGGGCATAACAGTTTGATAATAAGCCAAACTTGGTGTTTGCAGAAAGAGGACAGAAGGGTAATGAAAGACAGGTGCTATGGTGATGGGGCAGAGGAGGCAAAGTACCTGTGAGATCGCCCATTGGGCAGCAGCAATGGCAGTGCTGGCCACAGAGGCAGCATTGATTCGACTGCCTTCATTGGAGGCCATATCCCTGGGGAGGATAGTAGAAACTGGAAATGAAATGGGGAGCACCAAGGTAGTGGGGGGGGGAGCTGTAGGAGGGCTTAGGTGAGGGTCTGACCTCTTAGAACCTTTGGCAAACTCCACGTTGATGGTCTTGCCATCGATGGTGAGCGGAGGGTGCAGGGCCTGCAGGATCTGCAGCAGCTGGGCTGCCTCCTATGGGTGGACGAAAGGGTCAGGTCCGGGGAGGCCCCCCGGCTCCATTGCCCCATTTCTACATTGGGACCGCGGTGGGGGTGGGGTAAAGGACCCTCCTCCCTACCCCGGGGGCCGGGACCATAGCTGCCCGGCCCCCCCCTGTGCCGCCCTCACCACGATGGTGGAGAGCTGGATGAAAGCGAAGCCTCGATTCAGCTGGGTCTGCTTGTCCTTTATAACACGCACATTGGAGGAGGACAGCACCGCATAGGGTGCTAGGGCCCCCAGGATGGAGTCCATGGTGCTGTGTGGGTTCAGGTTGCGCAAAATAATGGCTGTGGGGAAGGGGCCCAATGTTAGGATGCACCTCTCAGTCTGCTTAGGGCCCCAAGTTGCTCCACACTCATGTACCTTCTGCTTCCTTTCACCTGTTCCTCTTGAATAAACTCTGCTTGTCTCTCATCT
The DNA here is from genome assembly GCF_943737965.1 of Phodopus roborovskii. Taxonomy (NCBI): domain Eukaryota; kingdom Metazoa; phylum Chordata; class Mammalia; order Rodentia; family Cricetidae; genus Phodopus; species Phodopus roborovskii. The sequence continues at coordinate 79,801 of NW_026126010.1, read as the reverse complement.
ACCAGGAACCCTCTCACATACCCCCAGAATTAGTTTGTAGAGAGACCCTCCCTTGTTCCTTCTACATCATGTGCTTATTATCCCCACACCAGGAAGAAACACGATCAGTAAGGGCCAAGTTTTGTTCATTACCATTTCTCTGCCTTCAGAGGTCCCAGACCAGAGGCCCTAAGGCACAGAAGGAGGAGGAAAGAACAACTGACTCACTGTCATTGGCGTTCTCGGAGCTTGGCTCTGAGCCCTGTGACAGGGCTTGGGAGGTCAGTACTCCCTGGGCCTGGTAGGGTTGCGGCAGTGGGAGTAGGCCCTGGCTTAGCTCCCGCCCGCTCAGCGACAGTGCCTGCTGATCCAATCGTGTGCCAAGGGGCAGCTTCTGCTCTGCCTCTGTCAGGGATGGTAGGAGATAGATAGGCTGATGATGAAGGTGGAAGCTCCATGGCTGGTCACACTCCCCACCCTTGCACACTGGCCCTTCGCTCCTCTTGTCATCCCAGTCAGTATGGCTCACCTGATTTGGGTACACCACATTTGAAGCACTTCTCGCGGCGTTTGAAGTTCTGGACACCACACTGTGAGGCACAGGCCAGGTGGTCAGGACTTTCCATGATATCCTCCAAATATGGACCCACAGAACAACATAATAATCCCCAGGAAGGGAACTTTCGGGGTCAGGGGTGGCAGGAGTCTTGTGGAACTTTCGTTATCATCTTCAATCCTCTGACTCTTCTCTAACAACTGGTTCCCCGCACCAGCCCTCTTACTTCAGCAATACACAACCCTCGAGTGTTACAGCAGTTGCTTCCCCTGCCCATCTTGTTGAGACTGTCAACTCTCAAGAAGGTATCCCATGAACCTTCTTGCTGAGACATGTTTACCTAACAGAAACCTTTACTGTTTCCTACTGAAGCCTTTGGTCAGACCCTTCCCATTCTTTATTGCTAGGACTAGGTTGAATTTTTGATTTTTTCCCCCCTTGGATAGATATTCCAGCCACCAAAGACCTTGTCCAGCTTCCATCACATTATATCCCTGGTCCAGTCAGGTATGACTGGGTCAGGCCCTACATCATGTGATCAGGAAGTCTGTTTAAACGGTGTTGACAGGGGTCAGGATCACAGAATGGGCTAAGAGGATCACCGTTCACTGGGTTGGGCTACACAGAAGCAGGAAATTTAAACCTGGGAAGCCTTAGAAGTTTAGTTTTGCTGGGAGGGGATCTTAGTGGAAGGACTAAGAGACTTTCTACAGTTGGTGAATGGAGCATGCAGAGAGACAAAAGCCAAGACTGGCAAGGGAAGATGGTGACAGGTAAAGGAGGACATCATGCTGAAACTAGATGTTATTGGAGTTTTAGACAGAAATGGGAGGGCATGGTCAGAGCTGGGTTTCAACTGTAACATTACAGATGAGGGTGGAGAAAAAGGGTGAGGCTAGTGTAACAAGGAGGGCTCTGTGAGAACTGGGTGGGAGGGTGCAGGAATTGGCAAGAACTGTGAGAGAATGGCAAAGAAGGGAGGGTGGCTATTCTGGGATGAAAGTGACAGGATATGGTAACCAAAAGACATGTGGGACACAAAGGAGGGGAAGAAGATAAAGAAACACTGGTTTCAAGGAAAATATGAAAAAAGATCAAGTGCCACTATCACTCTCCTCCTCTTTCCAGAGAGGTTAGATGCCTCTCCTATACAAAGATGGCAGATGCCACTCTCCCACTAACGAGCTTGCTTCTCAGGGAGAAGATAGGGCTCTCCACTAGCTCTCAGTCTTCCTATTAGATTTCCAGACTACAAGATAGCCCTGGTAGATGAAGCTGTAGAATGGCAAAGCTGGCCTCAGGGCAGACCTAAGGCCACTTTGGGAACAGGAGGTGGCCTTGTGAGCTAAAGGCGCATTCAGGTTCCACCTTTCTGAGCCTCGGCTTTCTCTTAGGGAATATGGTGGTGATCACACAACCAACGGGGTGGGCCTTCGAGGCTTAATAGTGACATGGCTATATCAGGGTAGTTTTCAAGGTTGAGTTATCTTCAGAACACTCTGTACTTCTTTTCAATGGTAACAACAGCTACTTAAGAGTTGAATGTGGGCCAGAAGTCTTTCTATGTTGCTCTCCCATCAAGAGTTTCATTCTCCCAACAACTTTAGTGCTCACCTCTTAAAGATGAAGAAAAGTGATGTACATATAGGATAAGCACCTTGACCACCATCAACGCAGACCTGAAACAGTCTGCAAGCAGCCTTGGCTCTGAAGCCCATGTTCTACACACTGTAGTAGGCTTATGTTGTCACTAATTAGTCATTTAATGCTATTATTTCTTTCAAATCTACTGGGCCTTTAGTCCAGGCTGTGTTTGATGAGGGAAGAGCCTTGATGACTGGGGCTGGACAACCTATTTCCAAGAGCACACTTCCTCTCACAGGCTCTGAGAGAGTGAGCTGCTGGGGCAGACTCTTCCCTAGCACCAGCTGCCCAACCACCCCTGTACCTTATTACACAGCCAGTCCTCATTGATCTTGGGCTTGGGGTCACTGTAGTGCATGGATACCTTCTGGCCCAGGATGTTGAGGGAATGCTGTGGGAAAAAGCAAAGCACAGTGAGGCCTAGGTAGCAGTGCCCCACGCACCGTTTCAGCAAAGGAGAAGAGAGTGAGCGAGCCCTTCAGCTGGATGGATGAGGGACAGGGAATGAAGGGAGTTTGGAGAACTGATGGAGGGAAGAAGGAACGGAGGGAGGGAAGGAAAGCACCACAGCTCTCAGGCTACAGCTACTTGTTGCACGAGTGCGCGCACGTACACACACGTACACACACACACACACACACACACACACACACACACACACACACACACAAATCAGGCACATAGTGCTTGGTTGACCAACGACTGCCGAGTTGGGAGTGCTCCCCCAGCTTGGTCCTGACAGTGCCAGGCCACACCCAGAGCCAGCACTACACAGGCTAAACTGGGAATGAGGGGAGATGGGCTGGGAAGAGAGAGGAGGGAAGGGAGAGAAAAAGAGAAAGAGCGCACGAGCGCTAGTGCTGGAGAAGGGGAAAAAGAAAGCCAATTTAAACAGACGGAGGATTCCCGCCATGAGGCCACCTTCCCAAGGTTGGCCAGGTCCTGGGCCCACCGCACTAGCCTATTGACCCACAGAGCCGGCCACCGGGTTGCCTCGACCAGGACCCTCCACTTCACCACGGCTGCCCCTTCCTCCCCTGACACTTCTCTCTAGTGCTCTACACCAGTGATAGGATAGGGCTGGGTAGCCAGTTTAGACCCTTGAGTCTTGGAAGGTCCCAACGCAGTTGAGTTGGGATCCAGTGCCAGGCTAGGGGAGCCAGCTCCCTCCGTTGCTGACAGAGCACAGTTCCTTATTGAGAAGGTAGAGGTGGGGCCTCCTGTGGGTGGGGAGGGTGCTGTGAATGGGAGGGACCAGTGAATTGAGCCTAGGGTGTCAATAAAACTATCACACTTGACTGAAACTTTCAACCAAAAGCAGTGTTGTCCCTCTGCATGGAACTCAGAGAGCCAGATTCACATGCAGGAGAGACCTAGCAAAACAAGTCTTGCTAGTTTGTGTGCCAACATCTAAGTTCCCCAGTGGCAGGATTTCAGTGGTCCTGAGAGCACAACCAAGTTCTGGCTCTGCTAACTTGGGAGCAGAAGGGTCCCGCTGGGGTGTGGGGAGCTAGGGGAAGGAACCTACCCTGGCAGCTCTTTCTCTGAAAGCTCAGCCAGGAGAGGTGAGGGAGCACTAGTACCTGGCAGCAGGAAGGGGCCAGGGTATGGTGTTGAGAGCGGGGCCCCAGATGGGAAGCCCAGTGGGTAGTGAGAGATGGGAAGAGGAAATAGTGGGGGGTCAGGAAGGGGGGGAGAAAGGGGACAGGGGTATGGGGACACAGGGCCACAGGACAGGTAACTGTGTCCTTAAGATTCAGGCGATGGGGAGCGCTCGATTATAAAGTAGTATTTGTTTGGGGGGGGGTTCAAGTGCGGCAAAGCAACCTGATTGGCTTCCATCCATCGTGTAGCGTCCTGCAAGTGACTAAACTCGACGAAGGCGAAGCCCCGGCTCTGACCTGGAGACAGCATTCAGATACAGACGCAGTGGGTTAGTCAACAGCTTTGGACACACGGCGTTCCCGGGGGCAGAACCCGAGGGGAGAGGACCAGGGGCAGAGAGGGAAGGGGAAGAGGAGAAAGGAAGAGAAAAGTGATCAGAGAGAGAAAGAACAGGGAAGGTAGGAGTCAAGGTAGTTGGTTGGGAAGGGCAGGAAAGAAGGAAAGGGGAAGGGAAGAAAATAAGAATAGGAGAGTCAGATCTGGATAGGAGACATATATCCCAACTGTGCAGTGAGATGGGGGGGCTCAGGCAGACTTGCCTAGCCAGCTTGGGGTGATAGATGGAGAACTGAGAGGGAAGTGATACAAGGAGAGATGTGTCTCTAGAAGAGGAGGCTGCTTTGACTCCATATAGGCCAAAGCAAATAACTCATGGGCAAGCCTAGAGCAAGGCCAGGATTACTGGATCAGGTGTTTAATCAAAAGAGAAGTCAGGCTAAGTTGGTCTGTGCGGCTATGGGAGGGAGTATTCCTGGCCAGCACATAGGAAACCAGGGAGTGGTTAGGAACAGAGTCTCAGCTTAACCTTGGTGTAGGTAAAGGGGAAGAAAATCACTAGAGAGCCACTTCAGGGCCACAGTGGGGAGACTAACTATAACCACTGACAGCCAAGATTCTCCTAAATAGGAAGATGGTGGCTGGAGCTGGTCAAAAGGACATTACAGGTAAGAATCAACAGGTGCCTAGGAGAAATGTCCAAAGCCACTGAGAGGCCATACCTGGGATGTCTCCTTAGGGAAAGGAACACAGATTCTGTCAGTGAATGGCACAGCTAGAACAAAGCAGAGCAAGACCTACAATATGTCATGAGACAGACTCCAGGCCTGGCCAGGGCCTCTGGGCTCGCAATTCTGGGAAAGTAACTCATTCTGAGGTAGCAATGGAAGGAGGCTTTGGATGTGGTGGGTCTGGAGGGGCATGCTTGATCTCCAAAAGAATTGCCATCAGGATGCATTGGAGGATGGAATAGTATAGGGGGAGGGCAAGGGAGGATGGAGAGAGGGAGGAGGTGTAAGGAGGAGAGACTGAGATTGAAAAGAGAAGCCCAGGCAGAGTGAGGCCCCACTGTTTCTGCCTTGGGGATCCTGGGCAGTGGTCCTGCAGAGACAACTCCACCCACCCTGCTAAATCCTCAGGCTAGCTCCAAGCAGCCTGCAAGAGGGAGGGAGAAAACAGGTTGAGGCCAGAAACTTCTGGCAGCTCTTTAGGTTACACTTTTAGAGAGAGCCACTCCATCCCCTGCCTCCCCTCGTGGGACATATGGGTGGGTTCATGTGAGACCTACTTTTGGTTAGAGGCTGTTGTCAAAGTGATGTGGAGGAGACCAAGGGGCAGAGGAAGGAGAAGGAAGTATATGTCCTAGGAGGGGTCACCAGCTCAGATACTCAGAGTCCCAAAGAAGAGGTTTTCCAGAGCCTGGCTCTGGCCTTGCCCCTGGGGAATAGTCAGCTCAGCCCAGAGCTGCATCCCCTTCAGGACAGCCCCCCTGTAGAGGCTGCTGGCTAGAGCTTTGCGAGTTGGGGATGAAAGAGAAAAAGAGAGGGTACCCCCCAAGCTGCCCATTCCCAGCTGTGGCAGGAAGGGAAGTAGGGAGGGGAAGAGGAAGGGAAAGGCAGAGGCAGAAGGGAGATTTGGAGGCCGAGGCTAGCTAGCAGAAGGGGAAGGCCCTGGGAACAAAAGCTCACCTGAGGATTTGTTCCGCATCAGCCGGACCTCCCGTGCTTGGACACCATGGGACTGCAGCTGGCCTCGAATCTGCTCAAGAAATAAAGCAGGATGGGTTTAGCAAAGAAAATGGTTAAGTATAGGAGGTCAACACACAAATATACATACACGCACACGCACGCATGCACAGCGCCTCTTCTGCCTCTTTCAAATCTTTCCACAGTAACAACAACTGCAACCCATGATAGTACTCAGTCTTGCTTCCAGCCATGGACTTGAAGAAAGTGAGTAAAGCAAAGATAGAAATAGTACAGGGTAAAGGATGGTAGCAAGATGATCCCCAGGGGCACAAAGACATCAGGCAAGTACGTGAGATAGCAAGTCAGGAATGGTAGGCAGGGTGATCTGAAAAGAGGCTTAATAGTAGCCTGGAAGATTAGAAGCTGGAATGCAATTCTTGTCCACCACAAAGGAATTACTCCCTCTTCCCTCTCCTTGACTTGCACCAAAAGCTACTACCTATGACATAGAGAAGGACAGGAGCCGCCATTTCAGCCATATGAGGAGGAGAAACTTAAAGACAAAAAGGCATGGTGGTTGATCTGGAAAGCTACCTGAGTTAAATGAACCTGAGGGAAACTATAGAGGCAACTTAGGACCCCGAGTGAGGCAATCCCTAGGCTGGGAGTACCTCTTTTTTGCCAGATACTTTTTGCATCAGCTCCCCATCAGGATAGCAGACAAGAAATTAAGTCTTACGCATATAAGTATGCAAGAAGATGAAAAGTATATAAAGACACACAAATCTTATCAAGAGTCCAATCCGGGAGGGCCTGGAAAATAACAAGAACACTGGGCTCTGGGGTCCAGCAGTCCAGGTTTAGACCCCAACTCTACTCTGCCACTTGCTGGAACATGAAGCAAGTCACTTTGCTGATTGGAGCTATGTGGGACTGACTACAATTAATATCTTCCAGAAAGAGCCTCTGTGAGGATTCAATCAACCTGGCACATGGCCTACCCAACCATAAAACCTCAGGTAAAAATGTCAGCAAATAGCCTGATCCTACAAGGATTTCTTAGGTGGGATCACTACTGTCACCAAATGGTCAGCTGGCAGGCTTTCAGGGAAGAACCACTCGGAGAACTGACTGGGACTGAGGCAGTGAGGGGTACAAGGATCAGGGAGGCTAGTTAAAACTCTACTTTAGTAATACTCTTGGATTTTGAATGTGACTTGCCATAAGCCAATTGCATGAGAAGGAAATGAATGAAGAGAGGAAGATGGAAGGCAGAGAATGTCACAAAGGCAAACAGGGTCAAGAAACTATCAAGTGGCTAGGCGGTCACTGCTGACAAGGGAGGAATATGGAATTTCAGAAAAGCCTATGGGCCCTAACACCTCACTCTTATGGGTCTCTGCCACCAAGACCATCCAACACTGGGCTTGGTTCTCTATCCACATATAAGAAAAGGGCCAAAGCCAATGGAATGTGCAGGAGAGATGCTCTTCTCTCACACCCATAGCTACTGCTCCTGGACTAAGCCAGCCTGCCTGCTGCCTTCTCTCTTCCATACCAGGAACTGGTGGGGCCCATCCCAGAGGATGAATAGTGCTGGGGACAGGAGCTGGTGGGGGAGAAGAGAGGGAAGGTGCTGTGGTTGGTTGCAAAGGATGGGTAGAGAAAAGCTGAGGGCCCTGGAGAAGACCCAGCCTGGTCTCCTGCTCTGCCACCTGCCCAGGGCCATTGGGGGGGCACGTACGTCATCCTCAGTGGCTGCCTGTGGCAGCATCCTCAGCATGACGATGTTACTGGCCTTCTCCTCCTCCTCATCCTCCTCATCCTCCTCCTCCTCCTCCTCCTCCTCCCCTTGCTCGGTCCGATAGTCCTGGTCCCGATAGTCGCCGTCTCTGGGGAAGCCTGGCGGGCCAGTGGGACCGTGCCTGTGCCTCCGCCGCCGCCTACGCTGAGTCTCGGAGCCCGGGGAGGCCTCGTAGGAATCCTGGCCGACAGAATAAGATGAGAGACACCAGACGGGCAGTCAGTCTGGGTGGGCCTAGTGGCTGGCCGATGGCTCTCTGAGACAGGCAGGCTCTGAAAGCCAGGGGTGGGCAGGCGGGCTCCGGTTAAAGGCTCAGGCAGGCAGAGTGGGTAGGCCTTGGACTGTAGCCTTTTTAAGGCAGCAAATGTTCCACAGGATACTTTTGGGAGCTGTCTTCAAAGAATGGCAGTTTGGTGTGGAGGAGGCTCCCAAAGGCAAGTTGATAAAAACATAGCTTAAATCTCCTTGGGATAAACTAGCCTGGGTTCAGCAAACTAGACTTTGCTTTCAATTTCTTCCCTTTTCTTCCTTTGCCAGCTCAGCTGGTATGTATACAATTGTTTACTGTACCACTGAAAAACACTGTTCCCACTCTAAAATTGGGCTCTGGAACTAAGCCAACAGTTTAGAAATAGTGTCAGATATGGGTTAGAGGCAGCCAACAGAAGTTGGTGGGCTACTATGCTCCTCCTTGATCCTTGTTCCTCAGCCCTGACAAAGTCTCTCTTCACTATCTTTCACAACAGAGTGCAGTTGCTGATTCTTAATGTTGTTCAATCTACTAATTTCAATACTAAGCAGGTCAGGCCTAAGCCTTTCTACCCACAGAGGATAGGTCCAGACAATTGGATGCTGTACTCTATACTTGTCCCAAGTCTCTTTCCAGGATCCATTGTACTCATGGAGACATTAAGAGACACTGCTCAAGAGCAGGCAACAGAGAAGCCTGGATGCCTATAGAACCTGGCTAACCAAACAAAGCTGGTGGTCCACCAGGGGAATCATCAAATAGCCCCTCCACCCAGAGGCTACAGGATAGCTCAAATACAATTCCTTCTCAGGGCTGGGCTTGCAAGTGTAACCTTTCCATCCTACTAGACAGAGAGCTGTGTGCCTATCTGATTGTACCAGGTCTTTGACTGGCTCCCTCATAATGAAGTTCTCTAAGGCAAAGGTGTTTCTAGCCCTCAGATGTGGGCTTTCTCATGGTGAACATCATGCCTCATCCTTTAGGCTAGAGGTAATTACCCACATGAATTGGCTTCCCCAGAGTTCCTTTCCTTTCTTTCAGTCTAGAGGTTTTGTCAAGACCAGGAACACCCAGTATTAGCTTCCCAGAGTTATTTGGCTTGAATGATATTCTGTACTCAGGTTGTCCTCCCAACCCTAGATGCTGGGTCCCATGGAAGAGATCTTGTGAGTGCCCTAAATGGTGGGGGCAGGCAGTATAGTGCTTGCAGTGAACCAAAGGCCAAAACTGAACAACAGGGAAGAAGGGAAAGAAGTAGTGGCTAGGAGCCCTGAGAAATACGGAATCAAGCAGTGTGGAAGCCAGGGAGACCCAACTTAGGAAAAGACCCCTCAGAGAAGGAGCAGGGACAGATCCTTCCATGGTGATGCAAAGCAACCGAGCAATCCAAAAGGCACAGGAGCAGAGCACTGCCTACACCTGGGCTGCAGCCAGACACACAGGCCTTTCAGGAGCAGTACCCCCAAGGCCTGGCTTTGCTCTCACCTCTGCACTTTGCTCTTCAGATGAGTCGTCATACTCATGCTTGCCTTCCTGACTGCCATACTCTCGGGGGTATGAGCGGTAGTCCATGTCTCTATAATCATGGTCCCGGCTACGGTTCTCTCCACCATCATCCTGGGAACGGTCAGTGGCTCCATAGCGGCCAGTCCTGTCACCACGACCACCTCTAGGAGAAGGATGGAAATTAGAAGAACAATCTTCACAAAAGGCTCAAGATGTGAGAGTTACCTCATAACCCACTCTCTAGGACTTCAGTCTCACTCCCCAAAAAGGACTCTGAAAACCTCACTCTACTGCATGGATTAAATATTGCATGCCTTTAAAGCCAACACACTTATCTCCATCCCTTCCTCACCTCTGGTCCATATGCATCTCAAGCTTCCTGAATGGATTCATCAGGAAGAGATATAGGCTTTTCCCAGTTCTGTCTCTGTACCCAAAAATCTCAAATATGAGTACTTGCTAAGATAACCAACCCAATTGTGTCATTCGCTTTAGTGATTTCTTCTAAACAAACAGATAAACACCCACCCAAATTTCCATCGAGATCCCACCAAGTCTACAGGGTAAGGTCTCTGTAGATCTATTCCTATCTATTCTATGCATGCCACTCTATCTGCTTCAAGCCATCTTGAAAGAACCGGCAGCTCTTCAGTTAAAATTTCTCCAACTTTGAGGATTTTATAGAGAACCTGAGTTCCTGGCACCCAGACTGGGCAGCTCACAACTGCCTATAACTCTAGCTCCACAGTCGTCTTCTGCTCTCTGAGGGCATCTGGATTCACAGGTGCATAACCCCACACAGTCACATATACATAATTAAAAATAAAAAAAAAATCTTCAATTATAGTTAATTGTAAAATAATTATTTCAAAGTTGATTTAATTTGTAAATCTTTTTAAAGATTTATATATATATTTGTATATATATAAATATTATATATATGTGTATATTTTATATACATGTATTCCTGCAGACCAGAAGAGGGTACCAGATCTTATCATAGATGGTTATGAGGCAACATGCGTTTGCTGGGAATTGAACTCAGGACCTCTGGAAGAGCAGTCAGTGTTCTTAACCTCTGAGCCATCTCTCCAGCTCTAAATTGTAAATCTTTCATCAGCTAAAAGATTACTACAGGGGTCGAGTGTTGGTGTACACTTTTAATTCCAGCACTCGGGAGACAGAGGCAAGCAGATCTCTGTGAATTTGAGGCCAGCCTGGTCTACAGACTGAGTTCCAGTACAGCCAGGGCTACACACAGAGAAACCCTATCTGGAACCTCCTCCCACACTCAAAAAGTTTACTACAGTGACTATGGACATAGCTAATGGTAGAGGGTTTGCCTAATATATGAAAATTGCTGATTTCCATCTCAGACACTGGGTAAAATCACTAGAGGTAGTCCCACCTGAGGCAGAAGGCTTGAGCCTGGGCAACATAGCAAGCCCTGCCTCACCAAGACTTCTAAAAAATTGGAGTTGTCGATATTATTCAGTAGTAGTGCATTGACCCAGCATGCAGAAGGCCCTGGGTTCTATTTCACACATTACAAAAAATAACTTAATGGTGGGTCTAGGAAGTACTGAACCATGCCAATCCTTATTCTTGCCTTATTTCTCAAAGCTTAATATAGGACTCAGTGGGTGATCAAGTATCTCATGGTAGGCAAACAGTTCATACCTATAATCCCAGCACTTGAGAGGTGGAGGCAGGAAAATCAGGAGTTCAAGGTTAGCCAAGATACAAAATGAGTTTAAGGTTACATGAGACCTTGTCTTTAAAAGTACTTTAAAAGAACCAATTTAGGCTCATTTAAAAAGAAAATATACTATTATAGCTGTTTAGCTCAGTGGCAGACCACACACAAAAACCTGGGCTTAATATCCAGCATTGAAGAAAAAAAAACATAAAATATAAAAATAGAACATGTTCAAGCAAGGAGAATCACACCCCACAGAAGAATGAAACAAGATTCTACTTATGGGAAATAATAACACTAGGATGTCATTGACACCACTCTTAAACTACATTATGATTGGGGTGTCCTTCGGTACATGTGTTTTTCTTATTGGTTGATGAATAAAACATTGTTTTATTCAGGAGGCAGGAAGATAGGCAGGACTAGGAGATGAGAATTCTGGGAAAGGTAAGCAGACAGCAGAGGCACCACGTAGAGAATCAGAATCTAGAATGTCAGGCATTCTCTGGTAAGCCAAGACCACATGAGACTAAATAGATTAATAGAAATAGGTTAATAATTAAGACAGAGCTATCCAATAAGACCTAGCCATCAGGCAATAGTTTTATAATTAATATAGCATCTCCATGTGTTCATTTGGGGCTGAAGCAGCAGGGCCTGGTGGGACAAAATACTCCAGCAATAACAATATTCTAATGATAATAGCTAAAACAATTAAATAAGGAAAGGAAGAAAGGGCATTAAGAATTGTAAAGGTAGGATTAGAGAGATGGTTCAGAGGTTAGAAGCACTTGTTGATCTTCCAGAGGTCCTGGAACTACATGATGGCTTACAGCCATACATAATGAGATCTGGTGCCCTCTTCTGGCCTGTATGCAGAACACTATATATGTAATAAATAAATAAATAAATAAACCTTGAAAAATAAAGAACTGTAAAGGTAAAAAAAGGTCACCATTATTGTAGCTAATATTGAGAATAACCATGCAAAGCCTAAATGGATCACAAAAAATATTACAAGTAATAAATCAGGAACTGTAGGTATAATTCAATGACAACACATCCAAGACTCTGAGTTCTAGCTTCACCACTTCCATAACATAACAACAGTGATGTTGATAATGAAAATCAGGGGCTTAATGTTTGATTCCCTACACCCATGTTGGGCAGTTCATGCCCACAAGTAACTCTAACTCCAGGGGATCTGTTGCCTGGTCCACAGATTGAGTTCTAGGACAGTCTTCAAAGCTACATGGAGAAACCCTGTCTCTAAAAACCAAAGGAAAAAAAGATAAAAACATAAGCAATAGAAGTACCTAGAGGTGCAGCTTTATGGTGGCTAGCTTGCACAAAGGTCTAGGCCCTGTACAGCACCAAAAATAAAGAAAATGAACCAGTACAAGGAAAACATACTGGGAATGATGACACATGCTGTAATCTCAGGACTCAGGAAGCTGAGGCAGGAAGATAGAAATGTGGAGGTCATTGACATACAAAGGGAGACTAAGACTCAAATAACAACAACAAAAAATCCAAACAACTTAATAAGTATAAAAGAAGAAAATTTAGCACAGGCGATTCCTGTAACAGCACCACTCAAGGAAGCAGAGACAGGAGAATCACAAATTCAAGGCCAACCCAGGGAATTCAGTAACAAAAGATCTAGGGACATAGCTCAGTGGTTGAGAGCTATATCCTCCATCCTTACCTACTGCTGAGTTGGTATGTTTTGTTTTCGTGCTATAAAAGCTTTGTCTTCTACATAGGAATCTCTTACTAGATACATGATCTGCAAATATATTCTCCCATTTTGTGGGGTTTCTTTTCAACTTGATAGTGTCTAGTGATCTGATAGTTTCTTCCTTTTATTCCTTCCTTCCCTCCCTCCCTTACAAGAGTTAGAGAGGGGGAGGGAGGGGGAAGGGGAGAGAAGAGGGGAAAAGAGACAGACTAGATACTGTCTCAAAAAAAAAAAAAAAAACACCCAAAATATAGAGGAAGTGAGGGGCTGGGTTTGACATGGCTGTTGTACTTATGAACTCACAGCAGCTTTGATCACCTAAGCAAGCTCTCCTTATGACTGAGCCTATCACACTCTGTCACAAAAAGTATGAGGACCACACACGGAAGTGTGATGTGCTCATGGGTCCCCATATCCCCATGAAGGTTTACAGGCAATTAATAGTTGATGGAGTGACAAATATTTTCTCCAGTGGTATAGTTACTGGTAAGGAAACAATGCTCTTGTAAACAACCCTGATGAAAAGTAACTCAGGGGAAAGAACTCAGTCTCACAAGTAGTCCTCTGACCTATACACACACACACGCACAAGACCCTCCCCAAAATAAATAAATGTTTTTTTAATATATGTGAAAATAGGGGCTGGAGAGATGGCTCAGAGGTTAAGAGCACTGACTGCTCTCCCAGAGTACCTGAGTTCAATTCCCAGCAACCACATGGTGGCTCACAACCATCTGTAATGAGATCTGGTGCCCTCTTCTGGCCTGCAGGGACACATGCAGAGAGAATACTGTCTAAACAATAAATCTTTTAACAACATGAAGTTGGGCAGTAGTGGCACAGGCCTTTCATCCCAGCATTCAGGAGGCAGAGGCAGGAAGGATCTCTGTGAGCTCGAGGCCAGCCTAGTCTACAGAGCTAGTTCCAAGACAGTCAGGAATATACAGAGAAACCCTGTCTCAAAACAAAACAAAAACTACCCAAATGGGGGAAAAAAAGAGAGAGACATTCTGAACACGTTCCTTTAAGACTAGGGAAAGTGGTCTATTATATCTGACACCTACTACTTTCATCTCTCTTCCATCCTCTTTCATCCCTCCACCTTGTGCTGGCAATGGAATCCAAGGCTTTAGATGCTAAGTATACATTCTACGTGAGTTATAGTCACAGTCAGCCCTCAATATTTTGTTGTTTTATAGGAGTCTGTCTTTCCAGCAGGCTTGGAACTCACTCCATAGTAACTTGAACTCCTAATCATCCTACTTCCATCTCCTGAGGGCTACTATCATATGTGCTACCACACGTAAGGTGACCCTGAATAAACAACAAATAAATACACACACAGGTTTTTTTTTTAAACTTTTTGGGACAGGGTTTCTTTGTGTAACCCTGGCTGTCTTGGCACTTGCTCTATAGAACAGGCTGGCCTTGAACTCACAGAGATCTGCATGCCTCTACCTCCCAAATTCTGGGATTAAAGGCATACACGTTACTGCCGGGCTGAACATTCTTAGATATAAAAATCACACATCTGAGCTAGGCATGATGATGCACACCTTTAATCCCAGCACACAGAGGAGGCAGAGGCAAATGGATCTCTGTGAGTTTGAGGCTAGCCTGGTCAACAAAATAAGTTTCAAGACAGTCAAGGCTGTCATAGAGAAACTGTCTTAGACAAAAGACATGTGTATGATTGGAAAGATGGCTGTCAGTAGAGCTCTTGCTTCTAAAGCACAAAGACCTGAGTTCAGATCCCTAGAACTCAGATAAAAAGCCAGGTGTAGTAGCATTTACTTGTAAATCAGTGATGTCAATCTGGGAGGAGATAAAGGGATCCCTGGAGCTCAATGGTTAGCTAGCCTAGCCTACTTGAAGCTCCAGGTCAATGAGAGACCCTACATCAAACATAATGTGAAAGGTACTCAAGGCTGTCCTCTGACTTAACACAGGTGTGCACAGTCCTACAAATATATACACAAACATTGACATGGACACATACTCTAACAATCATACACATACAAATACATGTACATAAAAATAAAATAAATTGGGGTTGGAGAGATGGCCCATGGGTAAAGAACACTTACTAGACATGGATGCTGGGAACTGAACTCTCATCCTTTTAAAGAATGGCAAGTGCTCTTAAAAGCTAAGCCACCTCTCCAGTTTTCTAGGGATTGTACTTTAACAAAGTAAGATATTACTTAAGCAAACAGGTAGATTTTTGTGCCATTTAAAGGTATGCTTCAAGCACTGGTGGCTCATGCCTTTGATCCCAGCACTTGGGAGGCAGAGGCAGGATGATCTCTTTGCATTCAAGACCTGCCTGGTCTACAGAGTGAGTCCCAGAAGAGCTAGGGCTGATATACAGAGAAACCCTGTCTTGAAAAACAACAAAGAAGTATGCTTCATTGGGTATGGAAAGATGGCTCAGTAGTTAAGAGCACTGACTGGTCTTCCAGAGGACCTGAGTTCAATTCCCAGCATATACATGCCAGACCACTACTGTCTGTAACTCCTGTTCCAGGAGACCCAACACCCTCACACATCCATACAAGCAAGATACCAATGCATATAAAAAAATAATTTTTAAAAAAAATTCTAAGAAAGTATGCTTCATTATAGGTCTTGGAAAAGATGGCTACTTACAAAGACACTTTCCCCCTCACTAAATATAGAAATTTGATGTAATCTTAATCAAAAGTCATGTTTTGAGATGACTTTTTAAAAGCAATTTGCAATGTTGGAGATGGAGCCCAGGGCCTCACACATATTAATTAAGCACATTCAGTATCAGCCCTTAGATTAGTTTTTACATGGAATAAAATGCCACAAATGGTTAAATCAACTTTAAAAAAATAGGAGCAATGAGGGAGCTTGTAAGAAACTGTATAAATCCACAGTAATGCAAACAGTAAGGTTATAGTATAAGAATAAGCAAAGAGCTAAATGGAACAACCTAGATCACTCAAGATGGAGGGAACTTGAACAAAAATGAACTCTTTAGGAGATGGTACTCAACAAACTGACCACTATATGAAAACAAAACTAAAACCTATCTGTACCATATTCAAAACTGGATTCTAAATGAAATAAAGATGTGAATGACAAGGTAAGAACTATATGGTAAAACTTTTTGTGATATAGGACAGGAAGATTCTGGAAACACAAATACAGCAAGATATGGACGTGCAGGCACATGCCTCTAATCTCGGCACTTGGGAGATGGATTTCTGTGAGTTCAAGGCCAGCTGAGTCTACATAACAAGTTCCAGAACAGCAAGAGCTTCATAGTGAGACTCTGTCTCAAAAAGAGAGGGGAGCAAGAAAGTAAGGATTTGTTAAGGCAGGAAGATTACCAAGAATCTCAGGTCAGTCTGAGCTTTACAGTGTGAGATACTGTCTCAACAACAACAACAAAAACAGTATCTATTCTTGGCAGGCACACACTATTATGTAAAATGTAACAAGGGCACCATGAGGTGTGGCAGCAATTACAAACAAAACATTAATATACAAATGGCAATAGAGACAGCTGAAATATAGTGTTGAATAATATTGAGTTTTGGAAACAAAAAATTGTAACACTACAATATTCATAAGAATTGAAAACAGGTACTTGAGATAATACTACCTATTTTAGGAGGATACATATTAAGCACAAAAAGGACTGCTGCCTACAGAGGTGGAAATTTGGGATAAACTGAGAAAAATAAACAGTAAGAAAAGGCCTTGTGATGACTGATCTATGATAAAGCCTATTTAGAACTGGAAAGTGGTAATTTCAAACCTCAGATTCTCAAAAAAAAAAAAAAAAAGAAAGGAAAAGCAGTGAGTTTTTTTTGTTTGTTTGTTTGTTTGTTTGCTTGTTTCAAGACAGGGTTTCTCAAACTCACTCAGTAGACCAGGCTGTCCTCTCACAAAGATCAACCTGCCTCTGCCTCCTGAGTGCTGGGATTAAAGGCCTGAGCCACAACCGCCCAGCTGAAAACCAGTGGTTTTACTTGGCAACCAAGTCCAAGAGTATGGCTACGTAGAGCTCAGTCACACAGTACTTGTAGTGATTATGGTCTAAAATCAAATTAATCTTCCCCTAAGGGAATACTGTATTGAACTTAATACTTCACACATGCTGAGTAAGAGTTCTACCACTGAGAATATTTCTAGCCACCAAATGCCTTTCAAAAGACAGTTTTAAAAGGAGGTCAATGTGGCACATATTAGTCCCAACACCTGGGAGGTTTGGGGGTAGTGGTGGCATTTCCAATGAGTTCCAGGCAGATATAAGGTTTCACTACATAGTGAAACCCTATCTCAAAACAAACAAACAAACAAACAAATAAATACGGGTTGGAGAGATGGCTCAAGAGTTAAGAGCACACTTGATTGCTCTTCCAGATAACTCAAGTTCGATTTCTAGCTGTCTTAACTCCAGTTCCAGGGGATCCAATGCCCTCTTCTGGCAGCACCAGAAACACATGTGATGCAAAGGCACATGCAAGCAAACATTAACACACATTAAACAAGCAAACAAATAAATAAAATGTCTTCATACACTGGGTCTGGTAGTGTAGGCCTGTAAACCTAGATACTCAGAGACCAAATGAGGACAGTTGTAAGGTCATGCCTGCAAATTTGGTCTGGGCTACAGATTGAGTACAAGTCCAAGCTGGGCTATTTAGAGTCTATGTCAGAATTAAAATGTAAAGGGCTGAGGATATAAAACAGTTCAATGGTTTAGCACTTGCTGAGTTGTGCAATCTAGACCCAATCCCCAGTACCCCACTCCACAAAGACTTTTCAAAAACTGCTTTTTTTCAATGTTTCATAAATTCATCGACTATTTTTTCAAGTCAAGGTTTCATGTAGCACAAGTTGGTTTTAAATTCCTAACCCTCCTGCCTCTACCTCCCAAGTGCTAGGATTTCAGGTACATACCACCATGTCTAGCAAATTTATTAAGAATAGACTTGGTGAATGTTAAGTTCAGTTTGCCTTCCTAGGCTTTTACAATATAGTGGATAGGTCATTCGCTTCAGAATCACCTGGGGCAGTAATCTACCAGGGTGCCAAAGGATCCTGTACTTACATCCAAAATCTTTAAATTGTACCAAGTGTCCTAAATGTTTGTTTAGTATCAGAGTTGAAAAAGCCCAATGAGAGGTCACATTTCCAGCTACTCAGGAAAATGAAGTGGGAATAGAATATCACTTATACTCAGGAGTTTGAGACCAGCTTAGATAACAGAGCCAAGACCCAACTCAAATCAAAAAAAAAAAACACCCTATATGAACTAGATATGCTGTCACTCCAGCTCTCTTAGGAAGCTGAAACAACAGGACCACAACTTGGTCAGTATGGACTATAGAGGGAAACTCTGTTTCCAGAGAAAACAAAACCCACCCTCACAGGTCTGGAAAATGGCTTTATCAGTAAATTGCTTGTGGTTTAAAGTATGAGGGCCTGAGCTCAAAACCCCAGTCACTCATATAAAAACACCATGTGTGTGACACACGCCTGTAATCCCAGTGCTGAGGAAGTAGAGAAAGGAGGCTCCCTCAGGCTTGATGGCTAGCCAGGACAGCTAAGTCCATGAGCTCTGTGTTCAAAAAAAAAAAAAAAAAAAAAAAAATGGGGGAGCGCAATTGAGGTAGATAACTGGGATCATTTTATGGCCTCCACAGCCATACTAACAAGAAACTCACCTTCATATACAGCCATGGTACTCATCAGACTGTTTGGCAATCACCTGTAAACTATGTAGTCTTCCTTGTTAAGACCATACATAACAATGCAGTTTCTCATGAGAGGAGACCCACAATCATTATGTCTCATCCATCTCTGCATTCTCAGAGCATAGATACACGTATGCTGAAAAGAATCCACTCCTTTGGCTGTGTTGTTTCTTTTGCCTAGAAGTGCCCCATAGCATCTTCCTGGATCAGTGCTCATATGGGGGTTTGCCTATAGTACTTGGGATTGAAAGGAGTGAATAACTCACCGTCTTTCATACTCCATGTCCTGATAGGATCTTTGGGAGCTGCTGGAGCCCCTCCTCAGTCGCTGGCTCCGTTTCACTTCCCAGCCACCCCCGCTGCCACCATGATCTGCCTGCCTGGGTGATGCCTCATGCAGAGACTCTGCAGAGAATGGAAGGAAGAAAGGGGTCAAAGCAGTTGGTGCAGAGAGGGACTCCTTGAGAGACTCTTTGTCAAGGCTCTCAGCTATCCTGTAGCCCAGAGACATTGTTTTCTACTTCCTTGTGCTCCTGTGAATCACTGCAGGAAGACAGCCCCATTTGGCTTTCTCCTTCCTTTCCCCACAAGATGAAGCAAGATTCCACTGCCCCCCAAAACAGTAAAGCCCTTATCAAACAAAGAGAATCTTAAAGAGATCTGTTGGGCCCATCAGCTATGTGATCAAGGCTTTGCATTCTTAGAACAAGTGCTGAATGTTCTGCCTGGATTAGGTATGTCACAGAGATCACAATAATTGAATGGTGACATAGTTGTGGGGTAGAACACTTGACCCCTAAGCCACATTCCCAGCATCACAAAACAACCAGCAAAACACCAAAGAGAGCAACAAGGTATCATTTCATTCTCCCAACAAGATGCCAACTATACCATGACAAGGCAGTCAGAAACCTTGAAAGGATGGAAGGAATTGAGGGAGAAAGTTGTGTGTGTAGGGGCTAACTTGGCAACAAGACAGCTGCCATCTTCCTGGGCTCCTGGCCAACACAGCTCTGGTCCGTGCAGCCAGGTCCCCAGCTGAATCTCTTCCCCAGGGATCATAGGCTAAGCTTTGCAGAGGCAAAAGGAGCCTCTTTCTGAGGTGGTTCTAAAACATCTTGTTCTACTCAGTTGAAGGGAGCAGTCATTTCATCTAACTTTTAGGGCTGAGAGTGAAGCGACCCAACCAGGGATCAGAATTATCCTTGAATCTTCTGCTGGCACCCACTGTACAGGAACCAAGTAAAGCAAAGCAGGTTACCGTTATGCCAAACACTAAGTTGCCATCACATCTTTTCTCCAAGTACACATGTACCCATTTTCTCTTACACGTCAGACCACCGGGAACCAGTTAACTGCTCCCAGGTGGGGGAAAATAATCAACCAGGAACCCTAGTGGCCGAGAACCTGATGCAAACCCTTCAATGGCAAAAAGGTAAGTTAAACATTGTCAAACACACACCACAGATAAGAATTAAAGTTGCAGGTGAGCCCCTAAATAACCAAGGGCCAAGAAAACAGAAGGAAAACCACAAGACACGTAATCAAACAATCAGTGTCAGATACAACTACCAAAAGAAGAAAAGTAGCATATATCGTCTCTGTCCACTCCACCTTCCCCAGCATTCACTTAATAGGTTGGGGTCGGCCAGTAACACGACAGCTTCCTCACCAATAAGGACCGGAGGTCCTTATTCACTTTCCCTCTCCGCGGTCGTCACCCCCATCCCTGCTACATAAATGAACAGAGGCCGCAGCCAGATCATTTCTCCGTGGATATCTAAGTAACACAGGGCAGCCAGCACACCCCTGAAATAAGAATACCGCCGCAAAGTCGCAGACACACACGTTCCAAAAGATAAAAGTTCAGTGGAGCAAACACAGTAAGTCACAGTACCCCATTCCCATCTGTCCTTCCCTTCCCCCACCCTCGTGCACCCATCCCGTGTCCCAATCGCGCACGCGCTTTTGCTTTCATAAGAAAAAGCCGGGGGGGGGGACACCCCCTCTCAGGTACATCACTTGACTCTGTGTGAACCCCGAGTGTGCAATCCATCCCCGCGCCTCTTCTATGTACACCGTACCCCCGCGCACGCCCCGCTCCCTTGCCTTGGCCCCCACCACCCGCAAAGGTGCTCACCTTCTCGGTCCGGGCTGTCAAGGCAGGGCTCCCAGGCATCACCTCCGCCAGCCGCCACTTCCTCCAGAACTGCTAGTTCAACGGGAGCCGACCAGAGCCAACAACCAAGTCCAAGGCTGGGGGCAAAAGAGAGGAAGGGGGGAGGGGAGACGCGCCCGACGCGCTGCCCTCCCAAGGAAACTCAGTGCCGCCTCCTCCCAGACGGCCACAGTCTCCGACACAAAATGGCGACGAGGAGAAGGCAGTCGGCGCTCCGACCACCAACCACCTACTAAGGGAGCGCGCTCTGGCCGGCTTTGACGATTGGTTGCCGGACGCCATGGGCTGGCCCTGCCCTTCTCTGATTGGCAATCATATAACTACCGCCCCATCCCCCGTGAGAACGCCCCGGGAGTCCAGAAAAAGAGTAGCTATTGGCTACCTCTATGAGGCCCGCTTTTTAGAGCTTGCTTTCCTTTGAAGTTGAAAGACAAGCAGAAGCTCCGCCTCCTTCCCCACAAGGCCATCGGGATGTCACCGCTTTCTTCTTATGAAGAAAATAAACAGACCTCTCAAGACCAAATTTCTCCCAGCCTGACAAAAAGGATAAAGTTGACTTGGTAGCGACACTGCGCAGGAAGTAAAATAGAGTCCACAACTCTCTCGAAAACAAACTTAGACCTAGGATCTATTTAGCGAGGTGAGGGCGGAGCGACAAAAATCGCGCTGGGATCAACCGCAGCTGCGCACATAGCATTTCCGTGTTCCCCCTCCCCCCCACCCCGCGCCGTTCCCCCAACCCCGACCCAGCAGCACGAGCTGTCATGGCGGCCCGGCTGTTAAGTTTGTATGCTCGCCGCCTTTCGGCAGCAGCAGCGGTACGAGGGCTCCCAGGTGCCCGCGTTCGCTGGGAATCCTCCAGGGCTGTAATCTCTCCGTCTGCTGTGGAGAGAAAGCGGCAACAAGAACCGACCATGCGCTGGCAGGAGGACCCAGAACCCGAGGACGAAAACGTCTACGCGAAGGTGAGAGTGGGGGGGAAGGGAACGGGATGCCGCAGGGACCAATCTACGACTGGCAGACCCATGTCTAAGAGGACGTTCTCTGACTCGAGGCTTGCGCCGTGGACAAGATCTTCAAAGATTCACAATTTTGGCTTGTTTTCCTCTTTTTTTGATGTCTTTGGTCTAGAACTCGAAATCACACTTAAAGTGGGCAGCACCCAAAGCGCGTTAGAAACATTATAATCAAGATAATGCTAAATTCTGAGATGGAACGTGCTCGGTGCGAGTCTGTGCTAGACATTTTGTATCTATTAACTCATATAAGTTCCAAAACAGGGCGATTTGGAGGTAAACGCTACTACTGTTACCATTATACGGATGAGGATACTGAAACAAATAGTTGCTTGCCCAAGATCAAATAACTTGAGTAGGTAGAGGAGCTGATACTGGAATTTAAGACTAACTGAATTTCTGTGCTTTATGAATAACAGAGACTCTGTAGTCAGACACCCTGGGTTGGAAATTATTCATTTGTGTGACCTTGGGCAAGTAGTTTATAGTATCTTGATACCTCAGTTTCTTTGTAAAGTGAGAAATGTAATAGGACAGCTAAAAAATAGACCTGCTTCATATGATTAAATGAGTCAGGATGGTCACAACAGTTCCTGCCATTTCAGAACTATTCAATTAGATATTTATTATCGCCTTTTCCACTTTACTGGGATATGTGAGGTTTGTATACTAGCATATGAGTAGTTCATCAATACTAACCTCTGGTTGAGGGGCTTAAATATATAGGGTGTTATAGGATAAGTGGACCCATGGGAAATTATCAGTATTTAGCCATTTTAAATCCTTTATAAATAGCACTTCCCAAGGATGCAACTTGACAGGGAGATTTGGTAATGATTCCCAAACAAGTAGGTGAGGCCAATTTGGAAATAAAGTTAAAACCTTGGATGAGGAGATGGGGATGGATCCAGCTTTGACTTGATTAAATTTGGAGGAAGAGCTTTCTAGGCAGTGGGAGCAGCAAATACCAAAGCCCTTTGGTGAGAAGGAACTTCATATACCCTAAGAGTAAGAAAAGGATTTTATTGAGGAATAATAAATTGGTTTGAGGGCAGATTAGAGACCAACATGAAGATATATACAGAGCCAGCATATATCTTTATGAAACAGTAGGAAGCTCTTACTGACTTCTCCTTCTCCTCAGAACCCAGACTTTCATGGTTATGACCAGGACCCTGTGGTGGACGTCTGGAATATGCGGGCTGTCTTCTTCTTTGGTTTTTCCATCGTCCTGGTCTTGGGTACCACCTTTGTGGCATATCTGCCTGACTACAGGTATAGGGGTTTTCCAAAAGAATAGAGCGGGTAGAGGCAGAGGCAAGGGTAAAGGTTGAGAACGTCTATGACCAGAATCCTTGCCCAGAACTGGTGGAGTATGGGGTGCTGAGGTGGGGAACTGGTGTCTAGTGAGGCTCTTTTAAATCAGACCACACCTGTTGCTGCTTCTAGAATGCAAGAGTGGGCCCGCCGAGAAGCTGAGAGACTTGTGAAATATCGAGAAGCCAATGGCCTCCCCATCATGGAATCCAACTGTTTTGATCCCAGCAAGATCAAGTTACCAGAAGATGAGTGATGAATTACTGAGAAGGGCTTAAGAAGCACACTACTTTGTCCACCTCCTGCCTGTTATTCTCCTGGTTCCTCCAAGCACCTTATTAAAGGGATTGAAAGAAGGACTGGTTACTGTTGCTTTTGTTATGGAAGAGGATATGTGTGAGAGAGTGACAAGCCTTACAAGGGCCACTGCTGCCTTTCTTGGTTGTCTAGAGCTGTGCAACACTAAAGTTTGGTGACTTTGTACTCTATCCTATGGCCCTGTGGGTTGCACAGTAAGGGTATTTGGCTCCTCTTGGATCTCAGGTAGTTGCTCTTATGTAGTAGCTAGGGCTAGAGGCATCAGAAGCACATCTGGTCTGTACAGCCAATGTTTATAAAAACAAAACAAAATGTCTGGCACTTCAGTCTTCAGCATAGTAACCTGGGCTGCTTATAGCAGTGGTTCTCACTCGTCCTTATGCTATGATCCTTTAATACAGTTCCTCATGTTGTGAGCCCCGCCCCAACCATAAAAGTATTTTCGGTGCTACTTCAAAACTAATTTTGTACTGTTATGAATCATAACGTAAATATTTTTGGAGATAGTTTATCAAAGGGGTTATGACACACAGTTGAGGGGTAGCTAAAGGCTTTTCTGGATGGATATACAGCATATAGGAAGAAATTGACAGTAGCCATTTATACTGTAACCTGCCTACATTTGAACATGTGCTGAGATAACTGGTGGGCAAGAGCAGGCAGGATTTTTCTGTTGCTGAGTATGGCTGTTGGACACATTGCTTTCACTGCTTCTCTGGGTTGTGTGGCTTCTCTGCTTCTGTCTTGTGTACTGGTGAATCTGGATGCATCTCTTTTCTCTTCTAATCTTAATTTTGAATGGTCTCCAATTTGACATACATCTAGGGTGGGGATGTAGCTCAAGGTTAGAGTACTTGCTGAGTATGCTTTAGGTTCCATCCTAGTACCAAATACTCAAAAAAGATAGTACATCTCTGTTTGCCTCTCTCTTTCCATGTCCCTCTGCCCCTCTTCTTCCTCTCTCACCACCTTCATCCCTGATAATAATCTGTCTCCTTGCAATTGTCTGTCTGCTGGTCAGTCCGTTGTCAGCTCCTTGCCTTTCATTAATATTATGAAAGCTAGCCAGCATGGAGGGAGCTTTCTGTTCAGTCCCAGCATGATTTTCTGTAACCAAAGAGTAAAGTGTTTCAAAATAGAATCTTGCAGTTTAGCTGTTGGACGACCAAGAGCAGTGATCTCTATAGTTTTGGGGGCCTCTCTGACCATGAACTTGTAAGGAAATAGCCCACCCCTGTTTAGCAACTTATAGCTTATGGAATCATCTTTTTCCACCCATACAGTATACTATCACCTGCCCTATGCTGTTTTACAAAGGCCCAACCCTTACCATTCTAAGCAAGTGCCAATGATCTCAGGAATCAGCTGTTAAGGGGATAGTTAAAAAAAATTTAGCAAGAAGCCAGGTGGTGGTGGTGCATGTCTTTAGTTCCAGCATTTGGGAGGCAGAGGCAGGTGGATCTCTGTAAGTTTGAGGGCAGCCTGGTCTACAGAGTGAGTTCTAGGACAACCAGGGCTACACAGAGAAACCCTGTCTTGAAAAAAAAAAATTTAAGTTAGCAAGGTACAATACAGAATGAAAAGATTCCATTGCTTAATTTATTTCCTCAAAAGATGAGTGGTAGATAAAATGGCTAGGATGGAAGGCAGGCACTACTTGAGTTAGTCCCTCCATAATGAGCATTCTCCATGAGCCTTTTCACCTCAACCTAGAGTGTGCTATGAGACTCCATGTGTGTCTTCCACACCTCTGAAGGGCAAGGTGGCTCTTACTACTTTGAACAGATTGAGGCCAGGGAGATGTAGGGCTATACTCTCATCTGTCTACCATTAGGCAGTTGGCTCCTGTCTCTCCACTGGCCATATTTGGCTGCTGAAAGGGGCCCACGCTAAATAATCTCTACTTGTCACACTTTAAAAATTATTTTATTATTTTTAATTATGTATATGTGTGGGCCAGCAGGCACTCATGGAGGCCAGAGGCATCAGATCTCCCTGGATTTAGAGTTACAGGTGAGCCACACAGCTGAGTGCTGGAAATTGTACTTGGGGACTCCTCCAAGAGCAATTTAATCTTTTAGCCACTGAGCCATTTCTCCAGCCCCCAGCATACTTTTAGAAAAGGTATGTTTATTTTATGTGTATGAGGGTTTTGTCTGCATGTATGTGCAAAATATGTGCAGTGCCCATGCAGGCCATAAGAGAGTGTTGGAGTCCCTGGAACTGGAGTTAGAGCTAGTTGTTAGCCACCATATGTGTGACAGAAGTTGAAGCCAGGTCCTCAGAAAGAGTAGTCATTGCTCTTAACTGCTGAGCCATTCCTCCCATCCCATTCCCTTCACCCCACCCTCCATACTTTCTTCCCTTTTTTTTTTTTTTTTTTTTTTTTTTTTTGGAGATAGGGTTTCACTAAGTAATTGAGGGTGGCCCAGAACTCACTGTGTAGACAAGGCTGGCCTTGAACTCACAGAGGTCCACCTGCCTGTCTCATGAATGCTGGGGTTAAATACATGCACCACCCTCCTAACCTCATTTTTGTTTGTTTACCTTGTTGTTAAAGTGGTCTCACTGTGTAGTTCTGGCTGTCCTGGAACTTGCTATGTAGATCAGGCTAGCCTTATACTTAACAGAGATCTGCCTGCATCTCCCTGTATACTTTCTTACAGACAGGTGAGAAATGTGCAGTTAACTCTAGGTGAATATAATTGCCTACTCCTGGAACAAGCCATGTTGGGATTGTCTCCACAGATTCTACAGCCTAGGGTGGCTTGGCTTCAGTTAGTTTCATGCCTTTTCACCCACAGCAGAGACAATGTAATTGTTCCTCCCCAAATTCACCTTGTCATGTCTCTGGGTGCCAAATGTTGCATCAACTTTTCCTGTGGAGACAAAACAAGCATCTTATCTATTCACTCCAAATAGTTCACCAAGGACAAACTATGGGAGCTGAGAAAGCCCTTAGTGTGTGAAGTCCTGAGTGTGTGCTGTTGACATAGCCATGGCCATGTCAAGAAGCCCAATGTTTCAGATCCATGGGAAAATGGTGATGCCTTCCTCAAGCCTAGGGAAATGGCAAAGGCTTCCCTGTTGGTCCAAGTGTAGATGTTGATAGTGTATACAGAAAATGTCAACTATAGCTTTCTCCACACTTCCATATTTACATCCTGAAGACTACTACTCCTACAGAGACCACTCCTACTGAGATTAGCTAATCTTGT
This sequence comes from Phodopus roborovskii, assembly GCF_943737965.1. NCBI lineage: Eukaryota > Metazoa > Chordata > Mammalia > Rodentia > Cricetidae > Phodopus > Phodopus roborovskii. The sequence goes on along the minus strand of NW_026126010.1, from coordinate 53,210 downwards.
CTTCTTTATCCAGCTATATTCCATAAACCCTGGCTCCTTATTTATCTGGATGTCATAATCCCACCTGTTAATTCTATATGCTAAGCATGCCAGTCTTCCTAGAGTACTATGGTTCCTCCATCAGAGAATCCAAACTACCAGATCTCTCAGCTTTTCTGTGTGTATGGGTTTCTGTTTTGTTCATTCCATTTCTACCCCAGTCAGATCCATCCTTGGAACCATGTAACAGACAGGAGAAAGATTCTCACCCATAAATAGCCCGTTAAACGTATGGATTTAATTGGGGTTACTTACAGGAACATGGGCAAGGGATTTAACTGTTTTCATTTTAAGACATCAATGGCAATTCCATGCCTGGAGGAGAGCATTCCACAAGGATATAAATTCTAGAGGAACAGGAGTTCAGGTACATTCTGCTCTAAGTAGTGCTCACCATAGTGTGTGCTTGAACAATAATTGGTCCATTATCACTTCTCAGCTTTTTGGCAAAGATGAAGTTCTGCATCTAAATCAGTTTACTATATGGCATGTCCTTTATCTGAGGAAAATGTATTAAATGAACTTTTGGAACAAGAGATGGTGTTAAGTATGCGGGCATCTGTATTGGCCTGCCCTTGGGGTCCTGACAGGATACCCCCTCAGCTGCAGCCACTAAGAGCACTGCCTGTGCATATTCACTACATTCCCTTTTAAGATGGCCTTGCCCACCTCCCATCCTTCTCTCTCCCTCTCTGCTGATAATCCCCCTTCTGCTTCTCTGCACATCTGTCTCCTCCTCCCCACTCTGCCTTTCTCTTCTGTTGCTCCTGTCCCTAGAGGCTGGTCTCTCCCCCTCCCGTCCCTCTTTTTCTGTTCCCTTTCCCCCAACTTAAAAAAAAAAAAAAAAAAAAAAAAACCTTCACGTGTGCTCCATGGCATGATGTCTTTTTCTCTCATGCTTCATGCTGCTTTCTCTTTTTTTTTTTTAATTAAAAAATTGGTTCCCTGACCAGCGGGAAAGGCTCTCCTGGCGCGTCCTCCTGCCTGTAGGCAGTTTGAGGCACACCAGGATCCTGGAACCTGGTCCACATGTGACAGCCTCTCTTCTCTGGATCGCTGGGTCCCTCCATCTAAAACTGGCATGATCGGTGAGCCACTTCGCCTTCCCCACCTCTGGCTATTTCCCAAGAGTGAGAACTCTCATGGCTTTTCTGCTTTGGGCCTAGAAAAGCCTTGGCACCAGGCAACCATGGCTCTTTGGGGTTCAGAGCCCTTAGCCCCCACCCTTTGCATGAGGACTCGCTGGGCAGCCTGTGCCTGTCGAAATCGACCCTCTCTGAATTCCTGGGATGCTAGGAATTGCGGATCCTTGGGTCTTCTCTGCCTCACTCATGGGAACTGGATGTTTTCTGGAGACCCACTGACCATTCCTAATCAGCTGTTGTTGCAGGACTACCAGCTGTTGGCCATAGAGCTGGATGCGCAAGACTATCAAATACGTCCAGGTGATGCCATGGTGATGGGAAAGGATCAGGTGCTTTAAGCCCTAGGGAGTCGATTTGGATTTGGATCCATCTCAAACAATTTTGGCAGGTCCAGGCAGTGCCTGATGGTTCCACAGAGCCTGGACAGTGATGTGAAACAGCGTGGCATCTTTTTCTCTCATGCCACTTTTTAAAAATTACAACACCATGAAATATCGGGATATGGAGGGCCCTTAAGCAGCAGTCTGGATAAGATACAGTTGCCACAAGTGAGGTGAAAATAAGATCCAGTGATCCTTTAGTTGAAACATTGATGCAGTTGGAGGTCCTGGCGTGCCTCGGGGCACCAATGTCATGATAACAGTGCAAGAGGGACCTTGGTGGGAAACTCCGAATGTGGGTGGGGGGACAATTCCCCATGTAGACAGAGCTTACATGGGAAGTTTTATTGGGGTAAAAGGGAGTGGGGGAAGGGAAGGGAAAGAGAAAGGGAGGAAGGGAGGGAGGAAAAGAGGGAGGGAGGGGAGGGGAGGGGGGAGGGAGACAGATAGCCACAGGACTACAGGCAGTACAAAGACCTGCCTGCCTCTTCAGAGGAGCAGCAGAAACAGCGGGAATGGGAGGAGCCTGTCCCTTAAAGGGACCTTTTGCACCTGCTAAGGACTGCATAGTGCCTAGCGACCATAGGCCAGGGTACTGCCTGAGTTCCTCCTGCCAGGTGACAGGGGGCAGGCCAGCATACTGCCTGAATCCTCACAGATGGAATAGCTGGTTCTGTCCACTCCATGCATGAGTGTGTTATTACGGGACACAACTAGGAATCCATTCTTTTGGGGGATTAAAAAAATTGGTATGCTACCTCTTGTGTTGATGACTTCAATCTATCCATGGCCTTCTGGCTTGTAGATCAAGACCAAATGCTTCTGTTCTCCCAAGTTCTACTTCATCAAGCTCTCAGCCCTTGAGAAATTTTCATTCTAGCTATACATGAATTAAACCTTAAAACCTAGAGCCTACACTTCAAATAACCCTAAAGTCCATGCTCTAGCCCCTTCTGTTTTGACTGCAAACACCACTTTCTCTTGCTCATTGTAACTCAGCCACACTGCTTGCCTGCTTTGGGTCACCACTGACTTAAAGTATACATATAGGGCTGGGAAAATATAAAGCTCAGTTGGTTGATAAGGCCTGAGGTTAACACACACGTACACCACAAACATGCACCCCCACACACAAATTAGTACATATATATTCTATATACAGTATATATATGTGTGTATACTGTTTATTTTATATAAAATAGTATATAAAACACTAGCATCCACTATATCTTTCATATCTTTACCTATGAAGAAGTACTTCATCTGACTCTAGCAATAAAAAAAAGGCACAGAATGGCAAGTTCCCAGTGGACTATCTGTCAGGCTGATCATAAGCATTTTGTTCTTGTCACAGGATCTACCATACTGATTTCATGGGGTAGAGGAGGAACAATATGGTCAAAGTATATGACATTGCTAGAAAGAAATTGGCTATATATACCTGAACACTATATATAATGAAAAAAGTATATCAATAACAAGTAAAAATGTCAAATCCAAAAGAATTACATATTCATTATGGGAAAAGTACTCTTCTTGCCCCGGTTATCAAAGTACAATTATTGCCAATAAACTTTTAAAATTGTTTTATGCTTGTCCAGTTCCCAAAAAGAAAGGAAGATGTGATCCCCTGAAGCAGGACTTACAGATGGTCATGAACCTCCATGTGGGTGCTGGGACTCAAACCTGGGTCCTCTGGATGGATAACCAGTGCTTTTAACCACTGAACCATCTCTCCTACCCCCACAAAAACTATTTTTCAAGGCAGGTTCTCACTGTGTAGCTCAGGCTGACCTTGAGATCTGTGATTTTTCTTGCCTCAGCCTCCATGTACTGAGATTACAGGCATATAATATCCTGGATCAGTAAAAATTAAAGAAATAAAATGCACATAGAGAATAATGCATACAAAACTCATTTTCTTCTTACAAATTAGCCACTCCTATGTAATTAGCTCTTAGAACAAGAAACAATCAGGTGAATCTCTTGAGTTCAAGGCCAGCCTTGTCTACAGAGAGTGTTCCAGGACAGCCAAAGCTACAAAGAGAAACCCTGTCTCAAAAACCAATCAAACAAACAAACAAACAAAAAAGGAAACAGAATACAAAGTTGACTTATTATTATTATTATTTGTGTGTGTGTGTGTGTGTATGTGTGTGTGTGTGTGTGCAAGTCTGTGAGTGTGCGCACAAGCTTACATATCATGTCCTGAATGTGTAGGTCAGGACAACTTTTTGAAATTGGTTCTCCCCTTCTACTATGGGTGCTTTTGCTTGCTGACATATATTGCAGGCCCACTGTCTTAACTACTTCTAAACTGTAGACCACCTTGTCTGTTTTGAATTTCCTATAAATAGGATCATATTTTGTGGTCAATTATTTTCATACAATGCAGTGTTTGTGGGATCTGTTTATGTTGTTCCATGCATTAGTTTTCTTTCTTCACTGCTATATTCTATTTCATTGTACAAACAGTTCATACTTCATCCATGCAAATATTGCTGTCCATTTAGTTTTTGCATGTATCTGTTAACAGTAATTCTGTGCTCCAAATGGAACCCAAGACCTCTTATATGCTAGGCAAGTGCTCTACCACCGAATAACAATGCTAGGCTCCTATGAGAGTTCTTTTTTTTATGATCCAAAAGACCTTTGGTTTTGCTTTGTAACTGGTGTCAAATTGCCCCATTTTCAGTGGAGATGACTCTCCTCCTCAGGACACAAGAATTGGGATTGGAGTCTACAGAACTCTACAGAGTTCTGATACTTCAAAGGAATTCTACAAAGACCAGGTGTAGGGAGAGGATGACACCTTGCGTGAATGTGTATTTTGACATAGGGATGTCTGAGACCAATTGGCCCATGGTAAATTGACAAAACCAATAACCCTATGGGCTTGGCTCCAAAGAGATGGCAAAGCTTTCTGGGGGACCAAGTATTGGTGTTTATTGGACGATTGATCAGTGTGCAAAGACTAGTAACTGCACCTTCTTCCTCTAAGAATTTTAAAGCCCAAGACTGCTCACATACAGAGACCTCCTACTGAGACTAGCTAGCCCCTCCCCTTATGTATGTGTTACAAACATGCTGAGGTTCCTGGTTGCAGCTGTAAGAAAGCACCTCTTGATTCCAGCTTAGTTGTCTGTATGTCTGTCTTCATTCCCTCAAAGCTCCTAGCCAGTGTTTGGACCCAAGCCTTTCAGCAAGGGTTATTGAGACAAGTGACAAGAAAAGAGTGGTCACAAGTTAAGAGACTAGGATCTGGGAGACACCATTTGTGGGCCTGCTCAGCTTGGGGCTGCCATATGTGTGGAGGAGAAGGAAGCATGAGATTTCCTGTAGAGAGCTGCGAAGTGCTGTGCCTTAAAGATGGCGCTGGCTTCCGCCTTCCACCTTCCCGATGGTGAGTGCTCTCTGTATTAAACAATTCCATATTTAGCTAAGGCTGAGAATCTGGCTTGCTTCCATGTATGTGGACCTGTCTGTTTTTGTTTTTCACCGCATGGCATTCTGGGATTGACTGCCCAAGGGCTTTTAAGCTGTGGGCTGGGCTGCCCCGGGGGTCAGAAGATTGTACAAGGTTCCTTAATAAACTGCTTAAAGAAGAGTCTGAGCGTTGCGTTTTCCTTGCTGGTCAAGGTAGATGGGACAATTTCCCCCAGTTCTCCAAGTGTCCCTTGGCCAGGCATGGTTTAATTCCAACAAGGGCTCAACTGAGAGAGGATCAGGAAAACACTACTTCACAAAGTGCTTGTGCCCTGGAGCCTGAAGTGTTTCAGCAGGCCAATGATAGCAACCAAAGGACTTGGAGCTGCTTCCTGAAGCCACACAATATTGTTATCTACAGCCTAGAAGGCAGGATGCACCTCCTGCAGCTGCATATCCCAGTCATTCAGGACATAGAGACTGGGTTTAGAGATCTCAAGGAGGCTGTTGTTCATGCTGAAAAAGCTATCAGAATGGTTTGAAGGCAAAGAGCTGAAAGGCTCAGCTTCTGTGATTGGAGTGATGGCTCAGTGGTTAAGATCTCTAGCTGCTGTTCCAGAAGACCTGGGTTCTATTCTTACCACCTATATGGTTGCTTACAACCGTCTGTAACTCCAGTTATAGGGGATCCAGTGCCCTCTTTTGAACTCTGAGCACCAGATATCCATGTGGTACACAGACATGCATTCAGGGGAAACACCCATACACATATAGTAAAATAGTTTTGTTTTGTTCTTTTAAAGATTTGGTTTTGGCCAGCCTTTAGTGAGAAATCAGGAGATTTTCAGAAAGTCAGGTGGTAGAAGGCTCAGGCAGCAAAGTCAGTATCCCACTTTCAGTGCCAGGGATCAGATCCCATTACCTAGGGATAACTACAAAGACTTAAAATCCTGAGAGTAGCCTGAGAGTAGCCAGGTGTTGGCAGTACATGCCTTTAACCTCAGCTCTCGGGAGGCAGAGGCATGTGGATCTCTGTGAGTTCAAAGCGAATCTGGTCTACAGAGTGAGTTCCAGGATGGGCTCCAAAGCAATACAGAGAAACTCTGTCTTGAAACCTCCCCACAAAAAATCCTGAGAGTAAGCTAAGCAGATGGCCTGACCTCTAGAACCACCTATATGCCACGTGATTCACTACTAGTGGGGCTAAGAACTCTTGAGACTAGGATGAAAGTTTCTTCAAGTCTTCAGCCTCTTCCCTACCACAGGGTGTTAAAAACTAAATAGAATTTGGAAGCATTGATACTGGTCGTCCCATCTAGATCTGGATGCTCTGTTTGCTTCTTGCACTTCCCAACATAAGTTGCAATAATCCTGTGTCTTAGAGTTTCTATTGTTGTGCTATAAAACATCATGACTACAACAGAACAATGTTCAAAGACTTTACCAAACTCATTCTCTCAAGGCTCAAGGATATACTCAGAAAAGGAGGCAGAAAGATTGTAAAAGCTGGAGGTATTGCAGGACACCAAGAAAACAGCATCTTTCAGACTCAACAGGGCTGATACACATAGAAACTCACAGAGTTCATGTGACCGCATGCCCGGGTCCTGCCAAACAAAATCCCAACACGAAGGTGTAGAGGAATATTCACTTTTTGACCACGCCCATTGGGGGGTTGGAGCCAGGGCGGAAGTGACCTGTAGAAAGAGGTCTGAGGAGGAGCCAGGGAAAGTTCTCTTGCTGGTGGGTCACAGAGAGCAGAGAGGAGAGCATCCGGTGGAACTTGTCTAGGTTGTAAGTTATTTCTCCCTGAATAAACATCTATTCAGCCTATCTGTTTATCCTGATCCTTATTTAACCGCAATACGAAGGGGAAGTGGATGTGAAGTCCCAACTCTTAGTAAGAAGCTATGTGCAATTGATAGCTCCTGGGAAAGGTAAAATCCATTTTCTACAAAGGAGTGTCACTGGTGTAACTGAAGAACTCCAGGGCTTGTTCCCTGGGGCTTGCTCAGCCTGCTTTCTTATACAAACCTGGACCACCTGTCTATGGGAAAAACCACCCATAATGGGCTGTACTCTCCCACATCAGTTGTTAATAAAGTCTGCCCCACAGACTTGCCTGAAGAAGGTAACACAATGAAGTTGTTTTCTCAATGGAGGTTCCTATTTCAGGATAACTGTAACTTGTGTCAAGTTGACAAAAAAAAAAAAAAAAAAAAAAAAAAAAAAACTAACTAGCACAAACATTGAAACAACAATGTTCATACATACATACATAGTAGGTTGTTGTATGATGTTTTATTCTTTTTTCTTTTGGATCTTTTTTTTGGGGGGGAGTACCACCCAGCTCCCAAATCACTCACAGAGGCCCAATTTTAGTTATTAATGCCCAGTTTCGGCTTGCTTCTTGCCAGCTTTTCTAAGCTTAATTTAACTACCTTTTGCCTCTGGATCTTACTTATGTATATCTTACTTTCACTCTTACTCTCTGGCTGGCTGTATAGCTGGCCGCTGACATCCCCCCTCTCTCTCCTTGGTCTCTTGTTCCTCTTCCTTGTTTCTCCTTCTTTTTATAATCTGTGCCTGCCAGCCCTGTCTATTCTTGCTCCTAGCTCACTATTGGCTGTTCAGCTCATTATTAGAACATCAGGTGTTTTAAACAGGCAAGGAATCACAGCTTCGCTGTTAAACAAATGGAGCATAAACAAAAATCACACACCTTAAAATAATATTCCCGCACAGGAGGCACTTGACTCAAGTGTTTTACTGCAGTAGAAAAGTGAAGAGTATCAACAACAGAGTCCCTTGGGAAAAAACAAAAACCAACTTGTCAAATACTGCAGCAGGTTGGCCAGATCACTCAGTAGGTACAGGTGCTTGCCTCTGAGCCTGATGGCCTAAATTTGAACCCTGGGACTTGTTAGTGGAAAGAGAGAACTGAGTCCCACAAGTTGTCCTCTGAACTCACAAATACCTAAATAAATGCAACACAAAAGAATTTTTAAATTACCGCAACAGACTTGCTACGTAAAAGACACAAGTGCTCAGTATCTGTGCTGGCTAGTGTTAATGTCAACTTGACAAACAACCTAGAGTTATCTGAAAGAAGGGAACCTCAATTGAGAAAGATGCCTCCCTAACAATCTGAGCAACAGTGGAAAGGCTACCCTAAATGCTCTTCCCTGAAAATGAGATTGATGACTTACTTATCTACCATCATAGAGCCCTCATCTATTGTTTATCTAAACAGAAGCAGACACCCACAGCTAAACACTGAGCCGAACTGGAATCCAGATGCAGAGAGGGAGGAGTAATAAGAAAATGGGGTCAAGACCAGGCTACAGAAACCCACAGAGACAGCTGACCTGAATAAGAAGGAGCTAATGAACCCCCAGACTGATAGCTGGGAAACCAGCATTGGACCTACCCAGAACCCCTGAACATGGATCTCAGTTAGAAGGCCTGGGCAGTCTAAGGGACCTCTGACAGTGGAACCAGGATGTATCCCTGGTGCACAAAAGGACTTTGGGAGCACATTCCCCATGGAGGGATACTCCCTTAAACTAGAGGCAGGAGGGAGGGCCTAGTCCCTACTCCAAATGACTTGATAGATTTTTTTGATCCCTCCTGGAAGGTATCACCCTCCCTGTGGAGTGGGGGTGGGATGGGAGGGTGGTTGAGGGTCTTGGAAGGGAAGAAGGGGGGAGAGAGGGAGGAAGGGAGAGGGAACTGGGATCGATATGTAAAATAAGAAAAAAATTTAAAAAATACACACACACACACAAAGATTTGGCTGTAAAGTTTTTTGTTTTTTGGTTTTTTTTGTTTTAGATTTTGTTTGTCTGTTTGTGGCTTGTTTTTTGTTTGTGTTTTGTTTTTATTTTAGAGACAGGATTTCTCTGGCTGTTCTGGAACTTGCCTCAAACTTACAGAGATCTACCTACCTCTGCCTCCCAAGTGCTGGGATTAAAGGTGTGCACCACCACCACCACCACCACCACCACCACCACCACCACCACCACCACAACCACCACCATCACCACCATCACCACAACTACCACCACCCAGCTTGTTTAGTATCTTATATAGAGATAGATTGTTGGGCTTAATGAGTGTCACATTCCCCAACAAGTTCTTGAGAGAACACTTGCTGTTGGAGTTATAGCTTACAGGATATGGGTGCACTGAATTTGTTTTCCAAATAGGCAGCAGTGTTATAAAAGTTTTTATTTCTCCCAATTTACCAGGATATATTGAAGCAATGGGCCTCAAACTGTGGGTCATAACCTCCTTTGGCGGGGGGCTCAAACGATCTTTTCACAGGAGTCACCTAACACCATTGAAAACACAGATATTTACATTGTGATTCACAACAGTGGCAAAATTACAGTTATGAAGTAGCAATGAAAATAATTTTATTGTCAGGGTCACTACAACGTGAGGAGATGTATTAAAGGGTCTCAGCATTAGGAATGTTGAGAAGCACTGCCTTAAAGGGCATGTGACCAATCTTACTTATTGTGGTGGTTTCAAAGAAAATGGACAACAAAGGGGGTGGTACTATTAGGAGATATGGACTTGTTGGAGTGGGTATGGTATTGTTGGAGGAAGTGTGTTACTGTGGAAGTGGGCTTTGAGGTGTCATAGATGCTCAAGCCATGCCCATTGAGACAATTCAGTTCTGTTACCTTTAGATCAAGATGTAGGAGTCTCAGCTCCAGTACCATGCCTGCCTACATAGCACCATGACCTACCCTGGTGATAATGGACTGAACCTCTGAAACTGTAAGTGTACACCTCGACTAAATATTTTCCTTTAGCCAGGTAGTGGTGGTGCACACCTCTAATCCCAGCACCTAGGAGGCAGAAGCAGGTGAATCTTTGTGAGTTCAAGGCCAGCATGGCCTACAGAGCTAGTTCCAGGACAGCTAGGGCTACACAAAGAAATCCTGTCTTGAAAAAACAAAAAAGGAGTTTTCCTTTATAAGAGTTGCTATGGTTATGGAGTCTCTTCACAGCAACCCTAACTACAACATTTATAAAGATCACTATTCCTGAGTCTACTCTCCATTGTTGACATAAATCTGGGTATGTTCTTTTGTTGTTGTTGTTTTTGAAACAAGATATCACTATGTAGCCTTAGCTGGCCCGGAACTCATAGTCTTTGCCTCTATAATGTTGGGATTAAAGTTGTGCACTACCATACCCAGTCTGGGCGTGTTCTTAAAGCTTGTGGGAAAGGTACTTGACCTTATTGTTTATAAAATAAGCCCACTTATAATATTATAGTTAATATTGCTATATTCTGGCTATGTCTTCAATCCAATCTAAGTTCCTCTCAGGACCTAGCTGATTTTGTTGAGATCAGGCTCTGCCCTGCTCCAAATTACTCCATATTGTGTGAAAGTCTTTCTAGACTGTGTGTGTGTGTGTGTGTGTGTGTGTGTGAGAGAGAGAGAGAGAGAGAGAGAGAGAGAGAGACAGAGAGAGAGAGAGAGAGAGGCAGGACAGGCAGGTAGGCAGGCAGGCAGACAGACAGACAGAGAATATATGCCACAGTGTAAAGAGCTGGTTCTTTCCTTCTAACATAGTAACATGGAACCCTGGAGTGGAATCCAGATTATCAGGTTTGTATGGCAAACACTTTTACCTGGTGAACCATCTTACTAGCCAGAGAGAGTCCATTTTTTTTCCTGAGACAGGTTTCTCTGTGTAGCTTTGAAGCCTGTCCTGGAACTTGCTCTGTTGACCAGGCTGGGACTCCATCTTACAAGGGGCTCTGGAGTCCATTTTGAGGGGGAGGATAACTACCCACATAGCATAAATCATAAACAGCTTATTCCTAGAGTGGAAAGGGTGCCACTCTATGAACTTGTTGAGTGAACTGGGATTGTAGGGGCACATAAGCATATTAAAATTACCCCAGAAACTCCAAGAACTTAGTGGACACAGCAGACCAAGGAAAATATGTAACTACTTCACCCAGATCCCATAAAGAGGTGGCCATTGTGGTGGCTTGAATAAGAATGGCCTCCATAGGCTTATATACTTGAATGCTTAGTCATCTGGGAGTGGCACTACTTAGAAGGATTAGTAAGTATGGCCTTGTTGGAGGAAGTGTGCCATTGGGGTGGGCTTTGAGGTTTCAGAAACTCAAGCTAGGCCCAGTGGCTCTCTTTCTTTCTGCTACCTGCAGATTTGGATGTAGAACTCTCAGCTACTTCTCCAGCACCATGTGCCTAATCCCTGCCATGGTGACAATGGATTAAACCTCTGAAACTGTAAGCAAGCCCTAAATTAAATCCTTTCCTTAGCCAGGCAGTGGTGTCACATGCCTTCAATCCCAGCACTCAGTAGGCAGAGGTTGGTGGATGTCTGTGAGTTTAACGCTAGTCTGGTCTACAAAGTAAGTTCAAGAACAGCCAGGACTACAGAGAAGCCCTGTCTCAAAACAACAATCAAAAACAAACAAATGAAATCCTTTCTTTTATAAGTGTTGCCATGGTCACGGTCTCTCTTCACAGCAATAGCACATTGACAATGACAGTAGTTGGTATCAGAGAGTGGGGTATTGCTTTGATAAGTCTGACCATGCTGCTTGTAGTGGACTGTGGACTTCGGGACTCTGGGTTGGGAAATCAGTTGAATGCTCTAGGCAGGGCTTGATGGGCCACATTAGTAGTGCTGGGAGCAATGCAGATTATGGCAATCCAGCAGAAGAGGTTTCAGAGGAGAAGAACATTAGTAACTAACATAGAGACTGTTCTTATGAGATTTTGTCAAAGAATGTGTCTGCTTTTTGCCCTTGTCCCATAAACCACTAGTTAGTCACATACCTAAGAAACTAGTTAGCCATAGAGTACAGACAGTGGTGGCCACACATTTAATTCCAGCACTTGGGAGACAGAGGCAGATGGATCTTTGTGAGTTCAAGGCCACCCTGGGCTACATGACAATGAATCAGTCTAACAGAAAAGCAGGTCTCACACCTTTGATCTCAGCACTTGGGACGACATGCCTTCAATCCCAACACTAGAGAGGAATATGAGACAGGAGCTCAGTGCAGTCTCAGAGCAGTCTGAGTTTTAGTGGAGAGCACTGCAGTCTGCAGTCACTCTGAGGACAGGATCACTCCCTTTGGTCTGAGACTTGGTAGAAGTAAGGACTCTCTAGTGGTTTGGCTGCTTTTCTTTTATGGTCTTCATCTTGAACCCCAATATCTGTCTCTGGATTTTTATTATTCATGCTATACATGTCTGAGGATAAACTGAAAATTTTGTATTTACATTGGTGGCAGAGGAGATTTCAAGGCAGCCTAGTATTGACTTTGTCATGTAGTTATTAGTGTTCACTCTCATGCAGATCATAAAGAAAAGGAGAAAGTTGAGCAAGGAAAAATACAAAATGTACAGTTCATGAGAAAAAAAGCACCAGGAAGTATAATGGAACTAAGCCCTAGTACTCAAGGAGATAAAAAGTTAAAAAAAAAATCCCTTATTGAGTCTGGTGCTAAATGGAATAAAGAGACTGGTGTCTTCAGGGAAAGACCCAATTCAGTTCAGCTTCCAACTTATGAAAAAGAATTAAAGGAAAGCTTAAGTAATGAAGAAGCCAATTAACAACAGAAAGCTGATGCAGATGCAATTGAAAGAAGGGGGCCATGTTCCAGCCCCAACAAACAGCAGAACTTGGCAGCTTCAGACCCATGACTCTGGCTTTCGAGACATAGATAGAAAAAAGGGGTTGTGTAATCTTCATCCTTGGCTAAGGAAAGCTACAGAGGCCAGGCATGTGTCAGAAATGTTCCTGCATGGAGGCTCAGAAAGGTCATTGTGTGAAGCTGTGAAAGAGAAGTCATTGGAGACCCTAAGTTACTGGAGATACCAGAGTTATGGGATAGATGTCAAGCAGAACTGCTAACAGAGCATGGAACCAGCCCAAGAGAGAGAAGTATGTTACACTCAACAAAGGTCTGGAGGTCTGTACAGACAGATAGGAAGTGATATGGCCGGGTGGAGATGTGAGGAGACAGGAGATGTGAGGAGACAGAAACTCGGCTTCTTCTGGCTGAGGAGTTAACAATGTAAGAGTTGGTTGTGGCTTGCTCTTTTCTCTCTCTGATCTTTCAGCATTTTCCCTGATATCTAGCTGTGGGTTTTTATTATTAAGACCAACTAAAACTTGTGTTACAGTGTTTGGAGATTTGAAGAGTGCTTTGATATCAGACAGAGATGTAGAGTTTAGAGTTTGCCCAGCTGGCTTTCAGTCTTGCTTTGGTTCAGTATCTCCTTGTTATGTTTCTTTTTCTCCATTTTGGAATGGTAATGTGTATTCTGTACCACTATATGTTGAAAGTATGTGATCTGCTTTTTAATTTTGATTTTACAAGGGAGTAGGGTTAAGATATCGCCATGAATCTCAGAAGAGACTTTGGGACTTTGAAGCAATTTTAAGACTATGGTAGACTATGGAGACTTTTGAAGTTGAACTGAATCCATTTCTAAAATATGGCATGACTACAAGTCTACGGGTGTCATGGAATGGAATGGTGTGTCTTTACTGCAATAGGACACTGACGAAAACAGACCTAGCATGGAGATGGTGACAGCCTTTATTGAGTCGTTATTTGACCACTTGGTATGTGCATCAATGACTGACAAGCAGAGAACTTTTTGCTGTCCTGGGAACTTAAACTCCTCTTGGTTCCTGCTGTTCGTGTGGCTTACTTGAATTACTGTTTACTCATCCTCCTGCTTACCTATTCAGACCTGCCATCTGTTCATCCATCTGCCTGTTCATTCTTCTGGAGCTAGTTCTACCCTTTTACTTCTGTAGCTGGACTCAACTCTACAGCTCATCTTTGATCCCATGGCTCAGATCTAAGGCTTTGTTCCATTGATACCTTATCAATACAGACTCCATTTGAACATTCATCAGCTTCTGTGTTTCTTATTTCTGAAACACTCTTGAACTCTACTGTAGCCTCTGAACTCTTTATAATCATTCTACAACCTTTATATCATATGTGCATATATGTATCTATACATATACACATATATGTATATTTACTGTATGATGTGTAATATATGACCAGAGAGTTAATATTAGTAATAAAATTAGAATAAAATATATTATGGCTGGAGAGATGGCTCAGCAGTTAAGATGGAGTACTGTCCTTGTAAAGGACTTAAGTTTGGCTTCCAGCATACAAATGCCTGTAACTCCAGTCACACAGTATCTGATGACTTCTCCAGAACCCTGAAGGCACCTGCACTCTACAGCTACACATAAATGGAGTTTTTATTTGGTCTAATTAATAAAACTCCAGAGTCAGATATAGAGGGAAATGCTGAGAGATCAGAGAGAAGGAGCAAGCCACACCTTGCCTTCTTAGCTTCTCAGCAGACAATAGAATGAATTCCTGTTTATCCCTGCCTATATCCTGTTTCCACCTAGCCATCTCACTTCCTGTCTGTTTGTACAGATGTAAAGACCTCTATGGTTAGCTAGTGGCAAGCTCCATTCTCTGACCCTCAGATAAGCTTTATTTGTACAAGCAAGGTATCACTACATATCTCCCTTTTTTGTGTAAAAATTTGAAAAGATTATAGTTAATATAAGAAAAACTATATACAATAAGTATAATAACTATATCTAAGGCAATGACTACATGAACAGTGTTTAGTCCATTAGCATTTGACAAATTCAGGGATAACACTCCATTATCTAGTTTTTCTTGATGAGTCTAAAGTCTTGTACCTAATTTACTTTCTATTCTAATTTGCATTATCAAATTATTTTTAATGAATTTTAAACCTACTAAACTTAACACATCTTCAGTGAGTTTCTTTACTGAGTCTGGTAAACAAGGAAAACTATAACTATACTATCTAGTCTTCAACTCCTTCAGAGACCAGAGAAGGAAATAATACTGAGTAAACAAGAAGTACGAGCAAGGGATTTCCAAAAAATGTGAGAAATGACAGAAACATCCAAGGTTGTTCTGGAATATCTGGGCATTCATCTTCGGCCTATAGTCTTAGCATATCTGACAGATATGTCTGTGAAGCAGGATATTCTGAAGGACTGGACTGCTTTGTCTTGGCAAAGTTTGCAGTCATTCTTTTTGGTGTCTTTTTTGTCCAATTTAGACAGCATACTCTCAGCATTTGAGGCAAGGGCAGTTTCTTGCCCAATGGCTTACCTTTGCCACAAAGAAAGTAAACTCCATGTGGAGTTTCTTCAATGCCTTTCATCTTCTCTGACGTAGATTGGTGCTGCCATGAGCAAAGATGTCTCATTGACATAAAAGATACCTATGTTGTTAAAACATATTAAATGCCATATTCTGAACATCTTTGAAGTTTTCGAAGGTGACTTGTCTTTTTAAAATATCTGTTTGACCTAGTAAATATACCTAATGTGACCACAAGTTTGAATGTAATAGTTGACTAATTACTAAACTACACTTCCTATACAGTTGATAATAATAACTTTCAAGGACTAGAAATTTGTATTACATTGTTAAATGTGTTGTATAGGTATAATACCTTGAACAATAATAGAAATATATGTACAGTATGTTTTAGCAAAATTAATTTCAAATTTGTATCAATATACAATATTGATACAATATTAGTATACAATATATAAAATCCAATCCAATATAAAATACTTAAAGCTAGTAGTTGCTTTTTAAGAATAGATTCATTAATCTACCTTTTATTTTATCATATCTGTATCCTCCCTTTATTCTTTTCAGAGTAGATTCAATAATCTACCCTTTTTATCCTATCAGCTACACATTCCCACACAGACAAACATATAAACATAACAAAAATAAAAATAAGCCACACTAGGTAAATCATACCTAGTTCTAGAAAACCTGGCTAATTACAATGAGGTCATGGATCTTGTAGGAGAATCCACAACCACTGCTTTACTAAACCAGCATAATCCCTAATTACTTACATTCTAAACATGTGTTCTTATACTCACAGATGAGTGTATTCCTCATCCCTTATTAAGTAGACTGTGCAATACATGGAGAAAAGCACAACCAGTCAAAATACAAAATTGTTGCACCTAGTCCCAATGGATACATCTACAAAACAGTCCCACACCTAAGGCTCAGGGACCACTGCAAAAGAAAGGACAGAAATCTTCTAAGACCCAGAGGATCAGAGAGTTTGCTATGAAATTGTACCTCCTAGGAATCAGAAGTTACACCCATAAAGTCTCATCAACATGCCTATTCAAACATGAACTGAACAACATTGACCCCAATGGGCATACCTAAGTAGATGGGTGAAAGACCACAGGTCTGAACTATATACAAAGAACTATAGGCAACTTAGAAAAGCCGGGATCAGGGGAAGTAATCTCCCCCAGAAATGAACACAATTTTCAATGTTCAATGTCGAGTGAGCAACCTTGAAAATACATATAAGTGACATTATACAGAATGACCAGGTTATATTTTGGAATATATGTATACACACACACACACACACACACACACACACACACACACACACGTATCATAATCACCACCAACACATTGACAATGACCAACAATGACAAAATAACAGGAAATCAACAATTAATGGTCTTTGATATTTCTCAACATCAAAGATCTCAATTTCCCAATAAAAAGACTCAGGTAGGCTGGAGAGATGGCTCAGTGGTTAAGAGCATTGCCTGTTCTTCCAAAGGTCCTGAGTTCAATTCCCAGCAAACACTTGGTGTCTCACAACCATCTGTAATGAGGTCTGGTGCCCTCTTCTGGCCTGTGGGGATACATACAGGCAAAGCAGTGTAGATGTCACGAATGAATAAATCTTCAAAAAATTAAAAAAAGACACAGGCTAAGAGAATAGACTCAAAAACAGAATCCACCCTTCTGCTGCATACCTCAACATCAAAGATAGACATGACCTCAGAGTAATGGACTGGAAAAAGATTTTCCCTGCAAATGGGCCCAATGATCAAGATGGTACAGCTATTTTAATATCTAAGAAAACAGACTTCCAACCAAAATTAATCAAAAGAGATAGGGAAGGACATTACATACTCATCAAAGGAAAAATCCTCCAAAATGTTTCAATTCTTAACATCTATGTTTCATATACAAGGGAACACATATTTCTAAAAGAAACATTACGAAAGCTTAAATCACATATCAAAACTCACACATTGACTGAGCAGTCTAAGGGACCTCAGACAGTGGAACCAGGATGTATTCCTGGTGCACGAAAGGACCTTACGGATACATCCCCCATGGAGGGATACTGCCTTAATCTAGAGACAGGAGAGAAGTCCTAGTCCCTGTCAAATGACTTGACAAATCTACATGACCCCACCTGGATGGCATAGCCCTACACGTGGAATTGGGGTGGGGGGGTGGGAGGGGAGGGTGGTCAGGGTGCATGTGAGTGGGGAGAGAGGGTAAAAGGGAGGGAGGGAGGGAGAGGGAACTGGGATCAACATGTAAAATTAAAAAAAAAAAAAAAACCTCAGACATTGATAGGAAATTTTAATATTCCCCCCTCACACCAATGGACAGATTATCTAAACAAAAACTAAACAGAGAAATACTGGAGCTAACAGGTGTTATGAGCCAAATGAATCTAACGGAACATTCCAAATACAAAAGAAAGCATCTTCTCAGCACCTCAGGAACTTTCACCAAATCTGATGACATACTCAGGCACAAAGCAACTCTTTTTTTTTGTGAGTTTTCTTTTATTTATTTATTTATTTATTTTATATAACCAAGTCCATTTAAATGAAAACAAACATTTATACACAATATTTGGGAATTTGGGCATCGTTCTTTCCAAACTACTTCCTGCTGGTAAGGGGCACTGTCATGGGGGATTCGAAGAAGATGCAGAAATCCTGGCTGTAGTCTGTAAGGCTGCTTATTCCAGCTGTTTTGAATGTAGGGTCACCTGGTACTCTGTTTCAGGTGGTCTGGCTTGATCAAACCACATTAGTCTGGAAGGAATCCACATCTTTTCATTTTCTGTGGAAACAAAAATAGAAATCCTTTTCCCCAGTAACTTGTCCTTGAACTTAAATTTTGGAGTCAAAGCATTTTTTTAAATTTAATTTATTATTTTACATGTTGATCCCAGTTCCCCCTCCCTCCCTTCCTCCCTCCCTCCTTCCCTCCCTTTTCCCCCCCTGCCCTCTCACATGCACTCTAACCCCCCTCCCCTCCCATCCCCCCACCCCAATTCCATATGTAGGGGAATGCCATCCAGTTGGGGTCATGTAGATCTGACAGGTCCTATGAAGTAGGGACTAGGGCTTCTCTCCTGTCTCTAGATTAAGGCAGTTATCCCTCCATGGGGGATGTGTTCGCAAAGTCCTTTTGTGCACCAGGGATACAACCTGGCTCCACTATCTGAGGTCCCATATTCAGGGGGGCCTGAGTCAGTCCCATGCTGGCATCCCAGCTATCAGTCTGGGGGCGCATTAGCTCCTCCTTGTTCAGGTAAGCTGTCTCTATGTGTTTCTGCAACCTGGTCTTGTCCTCTCCATCTGCATCTGAGTTCTACTTCGACTCAGTGTTTATGTATGGGTGTTTGCTCCTGTTTCCAACAGGCATTAGTTGAGGGCTCCATGGATAAGTTAGTTGTTGATCTCACTCTCCAGGAAGGGCATTTATGGTTGCCTTTCCACAGAAGCTCAAATTGTTATTTGGCAGCAGTCTTGTAGTTCTCTAGACCTTTCTTTGTGTTCAATTTTATCTTCCAACCAATATTGGCTCCCTCTTTTATGTTCTCTCTCTCTCTCTCTCTCTCTCTCTCTCTCTCTATCTATCTATCTATCTCTGTCTCTCTCTCCTTTTCCTGTCTTCTATTCCTAACCATGCTCAATCTTCCTGGTCGCACATGTTTTCCTTTCCTCCCCCTCGTTTTCTCCTACTTCTCTCTCCATTCGCTGCCCCCCCCCCGACTTCCCCTGAGCTCTGGGGGACTTGTCCCTTCCCGGTTCTGTGAAGGACTTTATATGAATCTCTTAGAATACACCTTGTATCCTAGTTCCTCTGGTGGTGTGAATTATAGGCTGGTGATCCTTTGATCTAGGTCTAAAATCCATATATGAGTGAGTATATACTGTGTTCCTCTCACAAAGCAACTCTTAACAGATACAAGAAAATTGAAATAACCCCTGAATCCTATCAGACCACCATGGATTAAATCTGGATTTCAACAATAATAGAAACAATAGAGCACCTACAAACTCATGGAGATTGAACAACTTTGTTCTTTTCAATTTTTTAAAAAAATATGATCTGAGACTAAGTTTCTCATTTATGAAAGACAAATTAAACATTCAAATGGATGGTATCTGAAACCTGATTCTAATCTTTTTTTTTTGAGATGGGGTTTCTCTGTATTGCTTTGCTTTGGAGGCTGTCCTGGAACTCGATCTGTAGACCAGGCTGGTCTTGAATTCACAGAGATCCACCTGGCTCTGTCTCTGGAGTGCTGTGATTAATGGCATGTGCCACCAAACCCAGCCCCTAATCTTTTCTTTTTTTCAGTGTTTCACAGCTTCATCACTTTAATAAACCTCTGCAGTATGTTAAGCATCCCCCTCCCAACAGGGTTGATTAGCAGGCAATCTGGAACTGCTTATACAGAAGACCAGAAGACCTTTACTTTCATCTGCATTTATTTTACGCTGAGTTTATTCCCGTGCCATAAGCTTTTGTTTCTTCAGTTTCTTCTGGGATATCTTCTTCTTCTGTGCAACCTCCTCTTCTGGCTTTGGAACAATCTGCTCCTTTTCCATGAGGATCATCTCGATGTGGCAGGGGGAGCTCATGTACGGGTTAATCCAGCCGTGGGCTCTGTAGGTTCGTCGGCGCATCTTAGGTGCTTTGTTCACCTGGATGTGTTCAATGACCAGAGAATCGACGTCTAGACCCTTAAGCTCATCATTACTCACTGCATTTTTAAGCATGTGCAGCAAAAATTCAGCACTCTTTTTTGGCCACTGACTCTGTGTCCATCCCCACTGTTTGACCTGGGCGCACCTGCCCACTCAACCATTGTACCGCCGGAATGGCACACATTGCTTCTTCAAAGTGACATCTTCCAGGTATTTGGTGGCTTTTTGGATATGCATGCCCTTGATGGCCTGGGAAGTTTCACGGGTGTTCTTAAAGTGAACCCGAAGATTTGATCCTCTTGACTTGCATGATTTCATGGGGTTTTCTGGGTCGAGGGAGTAGCAAACCATCTTCACAGGTCACCTCAGGCCGCCTACAGGAAGAGCCAGCCCCTAATCTTTTTTAAAAGTAATTTTTATTTAAATTAAAAACAATCATATTTTACATACCAATCCCACTTCCCTCTCACTCCTGTCCTCCCACTCTCCCCACCAAAACCCCCATCCCACTCCCCATCAATTACTCAGGGAGAGTGGGGACTTCCATGGTCAAAGTCTGTCACATCATTTGGGGCAGGACCTAGGCCCTCTTCCATGTGTCTGGGCTGAGAGAGTATCCTTCCACAGGATCCTTCCACAGGGAATGGGCTCCCAAAGCCCATTTGTGCACTGGGGATAAATACTGGTTCCACTGCCAAAGGCCCCATAACTGCCCAGGCCTCCCAAGTTACACCCAAGTTCAAGGGGCCTGGTTCAGTCTGATGCTGGTTCCACATCTGTCAGACTTTGGCCTATGAGCTCTCCCTTGTTCAGGTCATCTGTTTCTGTGGGTTTCTCTAGCATGGTCTTGACCCTTTTGCTCATCACTCCTTCCTCTCTACAACTGGATTCCAGGAGTTCTGCTCAGTGAGACGATCATGTGTTGTTTTTTTTTCCAGTTTGTTTATATGGTGGATTACTTTGACACATTTTCATATATTGAACCATCTATGCATCTCTGAGATGAAGCCTACCATATAAACAAAACCCATATGATCACCTCTTTAGATGCTGAAAAAGCCTTTGACAAAATCCTACAACCCTTCATGTTAAAGGTCTTGGAGAGATTAGGAATACAAGGGACATATCTAAACATAATAATGGCAATCTACAGTAAGCCCATAGCCAACATCAAATTAAATGGTGAGAAACTCAAAGCAATTTCACTAAATCACGAACAAGACAAGGCTGTCCACTCTCTCCATATCTATTCAATATAGTACTTGAAGTTCTAGCTAAAGCAATAAGACAACTAAATGAGATCAAGGGGATACAAATTGGAAAGGAAGAAGTCAGAGTATTATTATTTCCAGTTGATATGATTGTATACATAAGCAACCCCAAAAACTCTACCAGGGAATTCCTACAGCTGATAAACACCTTTAACAAAGTGGCTGGATATAAGATTAACTAAAAAAAGTCAGTGCCCTCTTATATACAAGTGACAAATGACCTGAGTAAGAAATCATGGAAACAGCACCTTTCATAATAGCCACAAACAGCATAAAATATCTTAGGGTAACTCTAACCAGGCAAGTGAAAGGCCTGTATGATAATAACTTTAAGTCTTTGAAAAAGAAATTGAATGAAATATCAGAAGATGGAAAGATTTCCAATGCTCATGGAACAATAGTCAACATAGTAAAAATAGCCATCTTACCAAAAGCAATCTAAGATTTAATACAATCCCTACCAAAATTCCAACACAGTTATTACAGACTTTAAAAGAATAATACTCAACTTCATATGGAAAAACAAAACAACAAACCCAGGATAGCTAAGACATCAATATACAATTAAAGAACACCTGGAGGTATCACCAATCCTGATTTCAAGCTCTACTACAGAACTATAGCAATAAGACCACATAAAAATGGACAGGTGGATCAATGGAGTTGAATCGAAGATCTAGATATACAGACACCTATGGACATATATGGACACCTGATTTTTGACAAAGAAGCCAAATTTATACAATGGAAAAAAGAAAGTATCTTCAACAAATGGTGCTGGAATAACTGGATGTCAGCATGTAAAACAATGCAAATAGATTCATATTTATCATCCTGCACAAAACTCAAGTCCAAGTGCATCAAAGACCTCAACATAAAACCAGATACACTGAACCAAGTAATAGCATTGAACACATTGGCACAGGAGACAATTTCCTGAATAGAACACCAGTAGCACAGACACTAAGATCAACGATTAATAAATGGGACCTCATGAAACTGAAAACCTTCTGTAAAGCAAAGGACACTGAACATAGAACTAAACAGCAGCCTACAAAATGGGAAAAGCTTGTCACCAATCCCATATCTGACAGAATGCTTATATCCAAAATATGTAAAGAATTCTGGAAACTAGACATCAACAAACCAAATGATCTAATTAAAAATGGGGTACAGATCTGATGGGAGATGCCATTCTGTATATGTTTTTCATACCGGTTAATGAATAAAGCACTGTTGGCCAATAGGAAAGGAAGATAGGAGGGACTAAGAGACAAGGAGGAAAGAGGAAGGAGGAAGGAGGAGTCAAGATGGAGAGTCTGGAGAAAGCAAAATGCCTGCCGGCTCCCCAGTAAGAGAAGACCATGTGAAAATATATAGTTTAGAAGAAATGGGTTAATACTTAAGACACTGCTAGCTGATAAGAAACTAAATAGGCTAACAGCATCATATCAAATACAGAGAGTCTCTGTCTGTTAATTGGGGCTGGCGCGGCGGGACAAGACCAGCAGCGGGCGGAAAAACCTTACTCTTTACATATGGCACCCACTTGGCTAATTATGGTATAGATATGAATACTTTGTTTTGGAATGGATTTTCATTTATTGATACAATTTAATGTCAATTTTGTGATATGAATATTTCTCCTCTTGTTTAGGTATTGTGTTTATATAGCTCAGTTAGAAATGTAATGTATAGTTAAGTACATATTATAGATAGTTACTTATAATAGTCAAAACTTATAGTTAAGTTACTTAGGATTTCTAGATATATAGACATATATTTGAGATAAATAGGCATTCTTCAAACCTTTCAAAGACCTACAGAATATGGCATTTAAAATGGTTTAGGGTTTTTCTTGACAGTGAGACATAACTGCTCCTGGCAACACCACCTGCATCAGAAAGGAAGATGGACATTGAAGAAACTCGTTATGGAGTTTACTTCCAATATGGCAAGACTAGCCATTTGGACAAGATACTGCTCTTGTCTGACTGTTTGACTTTATGCTGTATAAACTGGACATGCAGGACCCACAGAAAAATGACTGCTGATTCAAGATGGACATCGCTACAGAGTTCCTGCTTCATGGAAGAGTTTGCCAGACAGTCTACAGGACACAGAAAAAAGTGATTGACAAACTGCCAATACAAGAAGACAGTTTAAAGTTTCCTACTTTACTAAAGAGTCTGTCAGACACACTATGGCCTATGGGCTAAAGATGGAAGATTACAAAAAAAACTTCAGGTGACTGATAAGGCAAGATGTCTCTGTCATTTCTAGAGTTTATATACTATCCTTCTATGGTCTTTGAAGGAGTTAAAGACAAATAGTTATGGTTATAGTTTTCCTTATTTAGGATTAAAGATAAGTTACATATAGGACTTTAGATTCACAAATATAGGATAGATAATAAAATAGTTTCTTTTAATCTTGCTAAATGTTAATGGACTAAATATTGTTAACTGTGATTCTTATTTGATAACTGTTATGTTATATATTTTGCTATGTTAAGGTTAAAACCCTTCTTTTTATTTAGACAGAAAAGAGGAGATGATGGGAGATGCCATTCCATAAATGTTTCTCATACTGGTTAATGAATAAAGCACTGTTGGCCAATAGGAAAGGAAGATAAGAGGGACTTGGAGACAAGGAGGAAAGAGGAAGTAGGAAGTAGGAGTCAAGATGGAGAGTCTGGAGAAAGCAAAATGCCTGCCGGCTCCCCGGTAAGAGAAGACCATGTGAAAATATATAGATCAGCAGAAATGGGTTAATACTTAAGACAGAGCTAGCTGATAAGAAACTAGTACCGGGCCAACAGAATTATGTCTAATACAGAGTCTCTGCGTTACTTGGGGCTGGCATGGCAGCGGGACAAGACTAGGCAGCGGGAGGAAAAACCGTACTCCTTACACAGATCTAAACAGAATTCTTAACAGAAGAATCTCAAGTGTCCAAGAAACACTTAAGAAATGTTCAGCATCCTTATCCATCAGGGGAATGCAAATCAAAACAACTTTGATATTCTATCTTATACCTGTCAGAATGGCTAAGTTCAATTAACACAAGTGACAGCTCATGCTCGAAAGGATGTGAATTAAGAGGAACACTCACATATTGTTAGTAGGAGTGCAAACTTGTAGAACCATAATGGAAATCAGTTTGTCAGTTCCTATATCACTCTTGGGCATCTATCCAAAGGATGCTCTATCCTACCACAAGGACACTTGCTTGGTCATGTTCATTACTGAAATTGGAAACAACCTATGTGTTTCATAACAGAAAAATGGATAAAGAAAGGGCTAGAGAGATGGCTCAGTGGTTAACAGCACTCACTGGCTGCTCTTCCAAAGGACATGGGTTCAATCCCCAGAATCAATATGGCAGTCCCCAGCTGTCTATAACTCCAGTTCCAGAGAATACTACATTCTTCCAAAAACATGCATGCAGACAAAACACTAACAGATATAAAAAATAAAATAAAATAAATAAAAAAAGAAACAATAAGCCCAACTGTGGTGGCAAAGGCCTTTAATTCCAGCACTTGGGAAGCAGAAGCAAGCAGATCTCTGTGAGATTGAGGCCAGCTTTGGCCACAACGTAAGTTCCAGGGCACCAAGGGTCACACAGAGAAATCCTATCTCAAAAACTTACCAAAAAAAGGGTCATAAAAAAGAAAGGATAAAGAAAATGTAGTATTATTACTGGGCCCTTAAAAAAGACATCATGAAATTTGCAGGCAAATGCATAAAACTAGAAAAAATCATCCAGAGTGAGGTATCCAAGACCCAGAAAGGCAAATGTCATATATTTGCTTATAAGTGGATATGTGTCTGAAGCTGTCTTTGTGGGGCTGCAATCGGAACCAGCCAAGCAGCCCCAAGTTTGTACCTGAGTGGAGGTGCGTGGATGAGGAAAAGGCTAGCTATAGACAATAAAGAAAAGACAGAGACACAGAATAAAAGTCAGGAGGGCAGATCAGTCAATGCTGAAATGCCAGGAGTTCATTTTTCACCACTCTTATATACCTTAACCAAAAAGGGGAACATGGTATCATGTATACAGAACAAAAAGACTTTTCTTCTTCCTTATTCTAAGGGTTCAGCAACCATTCTTTAGATTCAGCTTCTCCTTCCCTAGTCTTGAGTGTCAGGAGTAGCACACCTCAGATTTAGAATAAGACAATCAAGTATCCTTCTGTAGCCACACCTTTGACCTTTAGGTCTTATGACTTGCTGAGGACAGTTTTGAACTCTCTGTCCTTCTGCCAAAATGGAGTGCAGCCATCTTTATGGGCACTGACAGATATATGGATATTAAGTCAGTGATAACAAAGCTACCATCAGTAGAACCACACAGTGTAAGTATAAAGTAAGGGACTAGTGGGAACAGATAGATCTTGTTAGGAAATGGAAATAGAATAAATTATTGATTGATTGGGAGGAAGTGGCTGGAATGGGAGGATTGGGTTGGGGAAGATGGGATTATGGGAGGGAATACAGGAAGAGAAAACTAAAATTGAGGGGTATTTAAGGGGTTAGTATGGAAACCGAATACAATAGAAGCTTTCATATATATATATATGGATACACACACACCATCTAAATGAAATTGTGAAACAATGGAGGAGACAGAGTCCCAACTGGCCATCTCTTATCACCCAATAAAGCTTCCAGTACCAGGTTTGGGTTACATCTAATTGAGTTTTTGACAAAATGGATCAAAACAACCTAGGCTGTTGCCAAAACTATATAGACTGCTCTCCACAAACTGACAGCAGGACTCCATTACTAAGAACAATACCCACACAACTCATTGAACATGGAGATGTTGAGCTGGTGCTTATATAAAGCCTCTATTCCTTTGTTGTAGCATCTTTGGTACAGGAAGATACTTGGCATGCTATCAAAAGAGAAAGGTAAACACCAACACAGCCACAAAGCCTTTGAGTTATAATTCCTTCTACCTGAAATATACAAGTACAAAGGTGGCACAAAGATTTTGGGAGTAACCAACAAATTACTGGTTTGACTAAGTGGCCACTCTACAAGATGAAACCCACACCCAATACTACTTAGGTATCTAAGAACCTGGGACTAGATAGCCCAGGGACCTAGGATAAAACCAAATAATACTGCTCAAAGCAAAAAGAAAACAACAAAAAGCTCACAAAACAAACAAATAAACCCAAAATTATAGTATAAAATGACTCCTTATGACATTCTGCTATACTCATAGATCAGTGCCTTGTTCAGCAATCATCAGAGAAGCTTCCTCCAGCAGAAGATGGGAACAAATACAGAGACCCACAACCAGACAATATACTGAGAGTAAGAGATCTTGGAACATTCAGCCCTAAGTGGGAGGTCAGGGAACCCAAAGAAAGAGGAGGCAGAGAGATTGCATGAGCAGAGGGGATGGAGGACACCAGGAGTACAAGGTCCTCTAAAATCAACACAAGCAAAGTTCAAGTGAACTCAGAGACTGAGGCAGCATGCACAGTGCTTGCTCAGGTCTGCACCTGGTCCTCTGCATATATAATTATGGCCTCAAGGTTAAGGTTTTTAATGGGATTCCTCTAATTCTTGTACCTTCTCTTTGGTAAAGGTTAACAATTGAACTGTCTGTCACTTATACCTGCTGGTAAAGGGAAATTTGGGTTTTTCTAATCTAGTAATACTGGGTATATCAACCACTCCAGGCTCAGCCTCGTGTTCAGGCAGAGTCCAACACATAATTCTACAGTTTTTTTGTGTAATGTGTGTGTGCTTTTATTTGGTTATTGTTTGGTATTTCCCTTTGTTTTTTTTTGGGGGGGGTTATAGGGATGGATGGAGAGAGGATCCAGAAGGAGTTGGAAGAGGGGAAGGATGTAGGGTAAAAGTCTGAGCTCACTTCCGGGTTTGAAAACCCATCTCCCTAGCAAGGTGGTGGTAGCGCACCTTTAATCCCAGAACTTGGAAGGCAAAAGCAGGAAGATCTGCCTAGTCTGCAGAGTAAGTTCCAGGACAGCCTGTTACACAGAGAAACCCTGTCCCAGAAAGCCAAAAGAGAAAAGAAAATTCATCTCTTTGAACTCGAAAACCCACCAATCCCTGGGCTCGCTCCAAGCTCAGGACTTGAAAATCTATCAATCTACCTTAGAAATCTCCACCCTGGAAAACTCCTCCCACAAAGAAACACTATATAAGCCCGCCTCCAACTCAGTTCTTCTCGCCTGCTGCTTTTTGTCCTAGCAGAGGCAGCCACCCTCTTGTGTCTAGCAATAAATCTCTCAGTTTGTTTTACAGTGTGATTTTGTGGTATTCTTTGGCTCCTGACTGCCAGGATACCTTTCCCCTCTGGGTTAGTCTTTCCTCTCAGAGCTGTAACATTCTGCTATTGCAGAAGATCTGGAACCCACATGACAGTTTATAAACATTCCTAACTCCAGTTCCATGGGGTCTGATGCCCTCTTCTGATCTCTTAGGGCACCAGGTACACAAGTGCTGTACACACATACATGCAGATAAAATAGCTATACATACAAAATAAATCAGCCTAAAACAACAAAATCCCCAAAACACCTGGCAAATTGAAACACCACACCGTGTGAAGCTTCTCCTATTCAATAAATTGTGACATTGTGGAAAGATGCAATTATATTTGGCTATGTTTCTGACATAGGACATTCATGATAGGTACAGAAGATAAAATAGGTGCCTGTTGTGTGGCTATTTCTTCCAAGTTGAAGTATCCCCTCAACTGGGTGGTGGTGGTGCACACCATTAGTCTCAGCACTCAGGAGGCAGGGACAGGTGGATCTCTGTGAGTTCAAGGTCAACCTGGTCTACAGAGAAAGTTCTAGACAGACGGGCTACACAGAGAAACCTTGGCTTGAAAAACCAAAACACAAAACAAAAACAAAAAACACCCCCCACACACAAAAAACCCCAAACTATGGAGTATCTCCTCCTGAAGGGGTGGCTCCTTAAGAGTGAAGAAGTTAATGAAACTTAAGAAGCACAGGAAGCAAAACTCTTAACAAATCTCAAGGAGTGCCTGAAATTCACTCGTCCCTCCACAAGTTTATGTAAACAATAACAATTATTGAGCTGAGGAGTGTCCAACTGGCCCAGCTGTCTCTGAGTCCTGCAGAGAGTGCCAGTAATACATCTTTCAGGTATTTTGGGCTTTTTGGTGATGTAGCTGTCTTCAAATTACCCATGCTCTTGTATGTAATCTCTCATTCATATTCTTGAAAGTAACTCCAGTAAATTCACTGGTTCATTAAACTAGACTTGTATGAAACTATTTTCTTCTTTTTAAATTATTTTTTATTTAATTTCTTTCTTATTTTATATATTGATCCCAGATCTCTCTCCCACCCAGCCTCCCATGTCCCCCACAGATCCCCCTATCCTATTCCCCATCCACTCCCCAGGGAAGGTGAAGCCTTCCACAAGGGATCATCAAAGTCTGTCAAATCATTTGGGGTAGGGCCTAGGCCCTCCCCTATGTCTCTAGACTAAGGGAGTAACCCTCCATGGGGAATGTGCTTCTGAAGTCCGTTCGTGCACCAGGGATACATCCTGGTTCTATTGTCACAGGTCCCTTAGACTGCTCAGGCCTCCTGAGACCCACATTCAGGGGGTCTGGGTGGGTCTTATGCTAGTTTCCCAGCTACCAGTCTGGGGTCCATGAACTGCCCCTTGTTCAGGTCAGCTGTTTCTGTGGGTTTATCCAGCCTGGTCATGATTCCTTTGCTCATCACTTCTCCTTTTCTGCAACTGGATTCCAACAGTTCACCTCAGTGTTTAGCTGTGGGTGTTTGCTTCTGCTTCCATCCGCTACTGGATGAGAGGGCTATGGGATGACATATAAGGTAGTCAGTCATCAATCTCCTTATCAGGGAAGGGCATTTAAGGTAGCCTCTCCACTATTGCTCAGATTGTTTGTTGGGGTCATCCTTGTAGGTCTCTGGACATTTCCCTAGTGCCAGATTTCTCCTTAAACCTATAATGGCTCCCTCTATTACAGTATCTCTTTTCTTGTTCTTTTCTGTTTTCCCCCAACTCAATTTTCCTGTCCCCTCATGTTCTACTCTCCCCTCCTCTTCTCCCCTTTTCTTTCTCCTAACTTCTTCCCACCCCCATCCTGCTCCCAATTTTCTCAGGAGATCTTGTCCCTTTCCCCTTCTCTAGGGGACCATGTACATCTCTCTTAGGGTCCTCCTTGCTTTCTAGCATTTCTGGCGATGTGGATTGTAGGTTGGTAATCCTTTGCTTTGTGTCTAAAAAACATATGAGTGAATACATACCATATTTGTCTTTTTGTGACTGGGTTACCTCACAGGATGGTTTCTTCTAGTCCCATCCATTTGCCTGTGAACTTCAAGATTGCATTGTTTTTTTTTTTTTTTTTTTTTTTTTTCCGGCAAAGTAGTATTCAATTGTGTAAATGTGCCACATCTTCTTTATCCATTCTTCAATTGAGGGGCATCTAGGTTGCTTCTAGATTCTGGCTATTACATATAATGCTGCTATGAGCATAGTTGAACATATGTCCTTGTTGTATGAATGTACATCTTTTGGGTATATGCCTAAGAGTGGAACAACTGGATCTTGAGGTAGACTGATTCCCATTTTTCCTGAGGAAACACTGTACTGATTTCCAAAGTTGCTGTACAAGTTTGCACTCCCACCAGCAATGGAAGAGTGTTCCCCTTTCTCCACATCCTTTCCAGCATAAACTGTCTTTGGTATTTTTGATTTTAGCCATTCTGGCAGGAGTAAGTGGGTAACTCAGAGTTGTGATTTGCATTTTCATGATGGCTAAGGATTTTGAGCACTTTCTTAAGTGTCTTTCAGCCATTTTAGAATTCTCTATTGAGAAGTCTCTATTTAGTTCTGTACCCCAATTTTTAATTGGGTTATTTGGTGCTTTGGTGACTAGCTTCTTGAGTTCTTTGTATATTTTAGAAATCAGCAAGGAAGAAGTTAAACTTTCACTATTTGCAGAAGATATGATAGTTTACATAAGTGACCCGAGGAACTCTTCCAAGGAACTCCTACAGCTGATAAACACCTTCAGTATAGTAGCAGCATACAAGATTAACTGAAAAAAAAAAAAACAGTAGCCTTACTATATACAGATGATAAAGGGGCTGAGAAAGAAATCAGAGAAACATCACCCTTTACAATAGCAACAAACAACATAAAATACCTTGGGGTAACGCTAACCAAACAAGTGAAAACCTATATAGCAAGAACTTTGAGTCTTTCAAGAAAGAAATTAAAGAAGATACCAGAAAATGGAAAGATCTCCTATGCTCCTGGATAGGCAGGATCAACAAACATAGTAAACATGGAGATCTTGCCAAAAGCAATCTACAGATTCAATGCAATCCCCATCAAAATCCTAGCACAGTTATTCACATACCTTCAAAAGACAATACTCAAATATAAGTAAATTATATACATGTCATTAATTACAATTTTTGTCTTATTAACAAAGGCTTATGTTAATCTGAATTAGGAATGTATAGAGCATCCTTGAACTTTGTGATCTATTCCTTTGAGTTTAGTTCCAAAAAAATCTTAGGAACCACACTGAAATTATTTCTTTAGTCAAAAACAGAACTTAGTGCTGAGTTCTGGTATTGCAACCTTAATCTAATATAGGAGAAATACACTGGCTTTGTAACATATACAATAGGGACAACCAGGGATCTCTGCATGAACATATTTATACTTCTTTTAAAATTATTAATTTTTTTCATATAATATATTTTGGTAATATTTCTTTCACCTCCCCAACTCTTTCCAGGTCCTCCCCATCCTCCTACCTACCCAACTCTGTATTCTTTTTTTAAAATTATTATTTTATTTAATTTTATATAACAAAGTCCAATTAAATGAAAACAAACATTTATACACAATATTTGGGAATTTGGGCATTGTTCTTTCCAAACTACTTCCTGCTGGTAAGGGGCGCTGTCATGGGGTGTTCGAAGAAGATTCAGATATCCTAGCTGTAGTCTGTAGGGCTGTTTTGTCCAGCTGTTTTGAATGTAGGATCACCTTGTACTCTGTTTCAGGCGGTCTGGCGTGATCAAACCACATTAATCTGGAAGGAATCCACATCTTTTCATTTTCTGTGGAAACAAAAATAGAAATCCTTTTCCCCAGTAACTTGTCCTTCAACTTAAATTTTGGAGTCCAACTCTGCATTCTTTATCTCTCTGTAAAATAAGAAAACAAAATTTAAAAAAAATGAAAATCAAAGCACACAAATTAAAACAAGAGAATCAATAAGAAAAATATCAAAGCAAAATGAAAAGTGCACACACAAACACGGAGTTTGTTTTGGCCAACTATTCTTGGGCATGGGGCCTCCTGAAACTGGGACACTCCATTGGAAAAAAAAAAAACCCAGCCCTTCTTCTCCTGACAGGTATCAATTACAAACAGCGTCTTGGTTAGTTGTGGGTCTTTCTGTCAGGTCCTTTTACCAATGCTAGGATTTTGCTTGGTTTGAACCTGTGCAGGTCTTGTGTGTACTGCTACAGTCTCTGTGGGTTCATATTGACAGGATCTAGAGACACAAGACATCCAAAGACCAAGGTCTTAGCACAAAGGAGATTTATTTCCCCCAGAGGAATAAAGGGCAGGGAGTAAGAGACAAAGGTAGGAGACAGACAATGAGGAAGAAGGGGAAAGGAACAAGGGAGGGGGAGGGATATTTGCCCAGAGAAGTGACGGACTGCCTCTGGATAAAGGAAATACGCTTGGTGTTTAGATAAATGCCAGTTTATAAAGGGAAGAGAGGAAACCCGTGTTAGGATGAGTTGGCTTGTTTTGATTGTGCTTGTTAATTAGGGGAGCCAAGGGGGTGTCTTAGTTAAGGTTGAATTGCTGTGAAGAGACACACAAAGCTGCTAGCTTTGTGTGGGGTCTGGAACAAGATAAGGCTCTTCAACAGGTCTAGGCTGCTATGCAGGCTGCTCTACCACTTGGACCATATGATACAACAGACCCTATGGTACCTGAGGTGTCAGTGGGAGATAGGGATGCTGTTTGGAGCCTTTGGCAGCCCCTATAGGAGAAGAGACCTTTGGAGCAAGGCTCTACCAACATCTGCAGGCAACTATTCTCCCTTTGTGAGGCAGCTCTTGGCCTGTGGAACCTGAACATTTGACAATTGTCCACCAAGTTACCCATGCAGCCTGAACTGCCATTCATGAGTTGGGTGTTAGCTGACCTACCAAGTCATAATATAGGATGGGCACAGCATTATCAAATGAAAGTGGTATATATGTGATTAGACCTGAGCAGGTCCTGAAGGCACTAGTAAGTTATATAAATAAATAGGTTGTCCAAATGCCTTATGGTTTATATTCCTGTTACAATGCTGTCTGCTGCCAAGCATGTGTGCACCTATGGCCTCACAGGGTGTTCCTTATGATTGGTTGACTGAGGAAGAGAAGACTAGGGCCTAGTTTACTGATGGTTCTGCCTGTTATGCAAGCACCCAGAAGTGGACAGCTGCAGCACTCCAACCCTTTCTGGGACTAACCTGAAAGATACTGGTGAAGGGAAATCTTCACTGTGCACAGAACTCAGGCGGTACACATGGTCATACAGTTTGTTTGGAAGGAGTAATGGCCAGACACATGATTGTTCACTGATTCATGGACTGGAACCAGTGGACTGGCTGGAAGATCAGGGATTGGAAAGAGCATGATTGGAAAATTGGTAAGAAAGACATCTGGGGAAGAAGTATGTGGATAGATCTCCAGACTGGCAAAGGATGTGAAGATACTTGAGTCTCGTGTCAATGCTCATCAAAAGTTGACTTTAGCAGAGGAGGAGTTCAGTCATTAAGTAGATAGGATGACCTGTTCTGTGGACAATCAGCCTCTTTCCCCAGCCATTCCTGTTATTGCCCAGTGAGTCCATGAATAAAGTGGCCATGGTGGCAGAGATGGGTAGGCATGGGCTCAACAGCATGGACAGACCTGGCTATAGCTGCTGCTGAGTGCCAGAGATGCCAACAGCAGAGACCAGCACTGAGCCCCAGGTAACACACCATCTCCTGGAGGGATGAGCCCTTGACCTGGTGGCAGGTTGACTATACTGGGCCACTTCATCCCTGGAAAGGACAATGCTTTGTCCTCACTGGAGTAGATATTTTTCTTGTTATGGGTTTGCCCTTCCTGTACATATGCTCCTGAAAAACCACCATCTGTGGACTTATCAAATGCCTGATCCACCAACATGCTTCTGATCAAGGAACTCACTTCACAGCCAGAGAAGTGTGACAGTGGGCCCAGGATCATGGAATCCACTGGTCTTACCATATTCCCCACCATCCTGAATCAGCTGGCCTGATAGAAAGATGGAATGGCCTTTTAAAGACACAGTTAAAGTACCAATTAGGTGGCAGTAGCCTGGAGGGCAGGAGCAGGGTTCTACAGAAGGAGGTATATGATTTGAATAAATGTCCAGTATATGATATGGTTTCTCCCATAGCCAGGATCCATGGGTCCAGGAATCAAGGTGTGGAAAGGGGAATAGTTTCACTCGCTATCACTCCTAGTGACCCACCAGGAAAAATTTTGCTTCCTGTTCCTGTGACCTTAAGTTCTAGAAGTTTTGGTTCCAGAGGGGGAGCACCCCTGCCAGGAGTCATAGCAAAAATTCCATTGAATTGGAATATCAGACTTCCCCTTGGCCACTTTGGGCTTCGGACTCCCTTAAGCCAACAGGCTAAGAAAGGAATAACTGTGTTAGGAGGGCTGCTTGTTCCAAATATATTATGTTTAGGTGTTATTATAGTCTGGTTATTGTTTTCATTTGGAAATTAATCACAATATAAGGAGAAATGATTGTGGGTCAAGTTGACAAGGGGTGGATTGTAATGGCTATTCTTGGTTGACTTCATCTAGAATTAACTAAAACCCCCAAATGGAAGGCATACCTGTGAGGGACTTTTGCTTATTTGAAGTAGGTAGATCTTTGAGGCAGGAAGACACATGCCTTTAATCTTGGTGACACCTTCTGCTGGAAGCCTATATAAGGGCATGGAAGAAGGAAGCTTTTGATCTTTACCTGCTTGCTCTTTCTCTCCCTAGGAAGTCCATTCCTTCATTGGCATTAAACCTAGTTATTCACAATTCCAGTGTACACTGAAGACCAGCTGAGACATTCACCCTGCTAGACTGAGCAACTACTGGATCCTTGGACTTTCTGTTCACATCCTATAAGTCATTGTTATATATATATATATATATATATATATATATATATATATATATATATACATATATATATGTATGTATGTATGTATGTATATATAATATTGTAGTCAATGTATATATACATATATATGTATAGATGTTTAATATGCAAGTTCTGTTCATCTAGAGAACACCAACTATACACCCTGTCACAATGTGATCCCCACTAAGAAAGGACAAATTGTGTCAAAGCTAGAAGAAGAGGCTTCAGAGAAGAAAAAGATATCCTAGAAGAAACTGACAAGACAGACACTTATGGCATGTTGATAAATTCAGCATAAAATAAATGCAGATAAAAAGTAAAAGTATATATGTACACAGAATTAACATATAGAAATTTCCAGTTATATATAATAAGAACTTTGTGGCTCTGAAGAAAGAAATTAAAGAAGATATCAGAAAATGGAAAGATCTCCCATGCTCTTGGATAGGTAGGATAAACATAGTAAAAATGGCAATCTTGCCAAAAGCAATCTACAGATTCAATGCAATCCCCATTAAAAACCCACCACAATTCTTCACTGACCTTGAAAGGATAATAATCAACTTTATATGGAAAAAGAAAAGACCCAGGATAGCCAAAACAACCCTATACAATAAAAGAACTTCAGGAGGCATCACCATTCCTGACTTTAAGCTCTACTACAGAGCTATAGTTCTGAAAACAGCCTGGTATTGGCACAAAAATAGACAGGTAGACCAATGGAATCGAATTGAAAATCCTGATATTGACCCACACACCTATGAACACCTGATTTTTGACAAAACAGTTAGAAGAATGCAATGGGGCGAGGACAGCATCTTCAACAAATGGTGCTGGCACAATTGGATGAGGCTGTGTAGAAGACTGCAGATAGACCCATGTCTGTCGCCATGCACAAAGCTCAAGTCCAAATGGATCAAAGACCTCAACATCAATCCAGCCACACTGAACCTCTTAGAAGAGAAAGTAGGAGGTACCCTTGAACAATTGGTATAGGAGACCGCTTCCTGAACATAATTACAGAGGCACATACACTGAGAGAAACAATTAATAAATGGGAGCTCTTCAAACTTAGAAGCTTCTGTAAGGCAAAGGACACAGTGGACAAGACCAAATGGCAGCCCACAGACTGGGAAAAGATTTTCACCAATCCTACATCAGACAAAGGGCTGATCTCCAAAATATACAAAGAACTCAAGAAACTAGTCAACAAAATACCAAATAACCCTATTAAAAAATGGGGTACAGAACTGAAGAAAGAATTCTCAATAGAGGAAATCAAAAAGGCTGAAAGACACTTAAGAATGTGCTCAACATCCTTAGCTATCAGGGAAATGCAAATCAAAACAACTTTGAGATACCATCTTATTCCTGCCAGAATGGCTAAAATTAGAAACAAAAATGACAACTTATGGTGGAGAGGATGTGGAGAAAGGGGAACACTCCTCCACTGCTGGTGGGAGTGCAAACTCATACAGCCATTTTGGAGATCAGTATGGCGGTTCCTCAGGAAAATGGGAATTAGTTTGCCACAGGACCTGGAAATCTCCCTCTTAGGCATATACCCAAATGATCCACATCCATGCAACAAAGACATCTGTTCAACTATGTTCATAGCAGCACTATTTGTAATAGCAAGAACCTGGAAGCAACCTAGATGCCCCTCAATTGAAGAATGGTTAATGAAGATGTGGCACATCTACACAATGGAATACTACTCTGCAGAAAAAAATAATGGTATCTTGAAATTCGCAGGCAAGTGGATGGGACTTGAAGAAACCATCCTGAATGAGGTAACCCAGTCACAAAAAGAGGAACATGGTATGTACTCACTCATATATGGATTTTAGACCTAGAGCAAGGGATGACCAGCCTATAATTCACACCACCAGAGGAACTAGGATACAAGGTGTATTCTAAGAGATTCATATAAAGTCCCTCACAGAACCGGGAAGGGACAAGTCCCCCAGAGCACAGGGGAAGTGGGGGGGGCAGTGAATGGAGAGAGAAGTAGGAGAAAGCGAGGGTAGGAGAAAGCGAGGGTGAGGAGGGTGTGACTAGGAAGATTGAGTCCAGTAGGAATAGAAGACAGGAGAGAGAGAACATAAAAGAGGGGCCAATATTGGTTTGAAGATAAAATTGAACACAAAGAAAGGTCTAGAGAACTACAAGACTGCTGCCAAATAACAATTTGAGCATCCGTGGAAAGGCTACCATAAATGCCCTTCCCGGATAGTGAGATCGACAACTAAATTATCCATGGAGCCCTCATCCGATACCTGTTGGAAACAGGAGCAAACACCCATACATAAACACTGAGTCGAAGTAGAACCCAGATGCAGATGGAGAGGACAAGACCAGGCAGCAGAAACACATAGAGACAGCTTACCTGAACAAGGAGGAGCTAATGCGCCCCCAGACTGATAGCTGGGATGCCAGCATGGGACTGACTCAGGCCCCCCTGAATATGGGTCTCAGCCAGAAGGACTGAGCAGTCTAAGGGACCTCAGACACTGGAGCCAGGATGTATCCCTGGTGCACAAAAGAACTTTGCGAACATATCCCCCATGGAGGGAAAACTGCCTTAATCTAGAGACAGGAGAGAAGCCCTAGTCCCTACTTCATAGGACCTGTCAGATCTACATGACCCCAACTGGATGGCATTCCCCTACATATGGAATTGGGGTGGGGGGATGGGAGGGGAGGGTGGTTAGGGTGCATGTGAGAGGGCAGAGAGGGTAAAAGGGAGGGAAGGAAGGAGGGAGGAAGGGAGGGAGGGAGGGAAAGAGGGAGAGGGAACTGGGATTGACATGTAAAATAATAAATTAAATTTAAAAATTTCCAGTTATAGGTACATATCTTCCAAAAGTTAACCATAAATATATAGGAGTAACAGTATTCGCATAATCAACAAGTACACACAACTCCTATGTCTATCAACAGAGCAATACACAAACTGAATGAAGTATTTCTCTACAATGGCTAATAATTGGTGGCAACAGGAAAGTATATTCTGATATGTGCTGCAAGACACTGGCAAGTGGGACTTGTATCTAAGATCAAGTGCCTGTGGTAGCCACTCTTATCATCCTTGAACATTCCTAGCTCCTAGCTTCCGGCTTACCCTTCCCACCACCTGCTTTTACCACAGGCTTAGATAAACTTTCTGTATTTGTTAGCTGTTTTCAGACTCAGCAATGATTTAAAAGTCTGGGTAATGCTTTAAATGCATTGTCTTGGGTCAGCCCCAAGTATAGTGTGGTTGGTCTTCCCCACCCCATCTTATGTCCTTCCCTTGGGTCCTTTGCAGATCCCAGGTTTGGTCTCACGTCTTAGAGGCTGGCTCCAAGTCTTTATTTACATGGTGTGATGGCTAATTTTAATTGTTAATTTGACTACAACTGGAATCAATTAAAACTTAAGCAGGTAGGCATGTCTGTGGGGTTTTCTTGATTGGCTCATTGAGGTGGGAAGACCCACCATAACTTCTGATGGTAGCCCACATAAAGCACACAGAAGAAGAAACCTTTGCTTTTTGCCAGCTTTTTGCCTTCATTCTTCCTGGCAAATTCATCTACCCTGCTGCTGAGACATTTATTCACTGGTGTTAGAATTTACTTCTTTATGGTTCCAACATAGACTGAAGACTAGCAGCTCTAGAAATTCCCCAAGACTCCAGAACCAGATTGGGATTTCTGATATATACAATCTAGTGGATTAAACAACTTCAAGATTGTTTGCCTTTCTGTTTTGAGACAGCCATTGTTGGACTGTATGTGTGTGTCACTTCTATAAATTCTGTTCCTTTAAACAACACAAACACATGGGTTCCCTAGGTCTGTCCTCACAGCCCCATCTCTGTTCTTTGAAATTGGGAACCCTGTTGTCACTTGTATACTTTATACTCTGTACTGGGTGACGAGCTTGATGGGCAGGGATGCACCATGAACTGCCAGCCACCATGGATCAGCTTTCTTTTCTGTTACCAGATGGTATCCTCAAACACCCACAAATGTTCATGCTCAGGAGGAAATGAATAGGCCTGGCAGCTCAGATCCTTTGGATACAAAGCAGCTACTAATTCCTTTGTGAACCCCTACTCAATAACTACCTTCCCTTGTTATGGTTACTATTGCTGCAAACAGGCACCATGACCATGGCAACTCTTATAAATGAAAATATTTAATTGAGGCTGACTTATAATTTCAGAGGCGCAGTTCATTATAGTCATGGTGGGAAGAAGAATGGTGGCATGCAGGAAGACATGGTGCTGGAGAAATAGCTGAGTGTCTTGCATTTTGACTTAAAAACAACAAGAGGTTGACTGTTTATCACACTGAGTGAGCTGCAACAAGAGAACTCAAAAGACACAGCGACACCCTTCTTCTAACACAGCCATACCTTCTTCAAGAAGGCCATACCTTCTAACAGTACCACTCCATATGGAGGTCATTTGCTTTCAAACCACCACAGTACCTATCTGGTCAATATGAAATCCTGCTTGTGTTCTGTGAGGATCTAAGTTAAAAGAGCCACTACACTGAGCTGTGAGGGGGCAGTGTCAACATTTTCCAGGCAGCCATGGGGCATTATTGGAAGTTAGCCAATTCTGATTTTGCAAATATTTATTATTTAAAGCACATTAGGATGGACCACAGGAAAAACCTAACTTTGGTAAGTTCTGATGTCTCCTGGGTGACAATTGTTGTGCTATGGTTTACTTCTATTTGCACCTGTCATGGCTACATAAGATGGTTAGCTTGTGTCTGGCAAACACTTCCTGTACAATTATGAAGTATCTCTATGAGGAGCCTCAGTGCCCACGGACTTCTGCACCAGGCAAAGATATCTCACCAGCAATGTGGAAAGGTGGGAAAAATTCAAGGCCAAAGGGGTCAATCCAGGATGCCAGACTACAAGTAGTTTGTGGTGAAATATAGTTGGTGATCTA
This sequence comes from Phodopus roborovskii, assembly GCF_943737965.1. Classification (NCBI taxonomy): domain Eukaryota; kingdom Metazoa; phylum Chordata; class Mammalia; order Rodentia; family Cricetidae; genus Phodopus; species Phodopus roborovskii. The sequence continues at coordinate 13,826 of NW_026126010.1, read as the reverse complement.
ATAAATCAACTGGAGATCAAAATACAAAGCTAGTCACAGTCATAGAGCCAGGCAGTGGTGATCACACTTATAATTACATCAGCCATACAAGTTAGCCATAGAAGCTAGGCAGTGGTGGCACACTCACCTTTCATCCCAGGACTCAGGAGACAAAGACAACTTGATCTCTGTGAGTTCAAGGCCACCCAGGGTTACATGAGAGTGAATCAGTCTACAAGAGAAACAGCTCATGCAAAGGAGATCTCAGCAACTTGGGATCCCACATCTTTCATCCCAGCTCTAGAGGGGTATAAAATAGGAGCAGGGCATTCAGTTGTCAGTCTCAGAGATTTGTTCTCCAGCCACGCTGAAGACAGGACATCCTTTCAGCCTGAGGTAGAGGCAGGAGCTAGTGGTCAGATGCTTTGCTTCTCTGATCTTCAGCTTGAGCCCCAATATCTGTCTCTGGGCTTTATATTCATGTTATACTAGTCCAAGCAAATAATGGTCTCAAAGAAGCACAGGTAAAGTCTGGACAGCTGCCACAACCCCTCACCTGGGCCCACCTGCTTCACCCCAGTTGCCTAGTGTTCTGTGGCCTTGAATTGCCATCTCTAAGTGAAGTGCCCTGCCACCCTCAAAATAAACAGGGCACATGTCTGTAATTCCAGAATGTGGGAGGCTGAAATGGTTGATTGAGGCAAGCCTGGGCAATAGAGTAGGATCTGTGTCAAAAGAAAAAAGATAGCATATTGGAAAATAGTATCATGCACATTTTTCTATAAAATCAATGTTAAGGCTAGGGTAGGGTTATATTGGGGTTGTAGCTAGATTTAGAATCAAGGTTAGAGAAAAAAGTTAATTCCTGGTTAGGGTTACGCCAGGGTCAGGTTCTTGGTCAGTTAAAGTAAATTACAAGTTCAGAGTCAAGGTAAGAATGGGTAGTTTATTGTCAAAGATAACATTAGGGTCTTACTTAATGTTAACATTAGAGTCAAGGCTAAAGTTAAGCATTAAGCCTAGTTCAGAGTCTGTGTCGGTGTTCTGACTTGGGTTAAACCAGGGTCAGTTTCATGCTTAGAGTAAATATCAAGTTTGGCATTAGAGTCAGTCAGTTTAATGATGAGGTAATGTTTAGGATCCAGTTCATTGTTAGGTCCAGGGTTAGAGTTTAGAGTCAAATGTAAAAGGAGTTTCAAGGATATGGTTAGTGTGAAGGACAGGTCAGGCTCATGATCAAGACCAGGATTATGTATTGATTGATGTCAGCTTTCAAATACTGATTCCAGAGTATGGGTCAGAGTTAGGTATGAATAAGAAAACAGTTGGAAAGATCTACTTGACATTGGTTTATTAGCTGGCTGTTGTAGATGGTGTTGGGGAAGTGTGTTTTAAGGACTTTGGACATTTTATTTGTAGGAAAACCTCTTCTAAAAGGCTTCTTAGCCCTCTGCATTGGTCCCTGTGAACGTCTCAGAGGTGTTCTCTCCTGAAAAGCCTCTCAGAGGTGTTCATTCCTAAATATAACATGCTCAGTCTGGATAATGCATAATGTGTGTATGTTTTTTCAGGGCTGTACATTTGTGCTCTTTTCTGGGGAGGACTATTTCTCCCACTCTTAACCATTCCTTAGTTGCCTGTAGTTCTTTGTGTAGGGTTGAGGGCTTTCTTTCCTCAGTCCACTTTAGCTTTCCACAGTCCTCTATTGTTCTTGTTCATCTCATTTTTAGGTAGTCATAGTGATGAAACACGCCTGTAGCTTCTGACATTACTAGGAAGATACATTGTCACAGCAAACTGCTTGTTCCTCTGGTTCTTACATTCTCTTCTGAAATGTTCCCCCAGCCTCAGGTGCAGGAGTTCTGTTGTAGATGCATCAGTTGGGACTGCTCCACAACTCTGAATTTTGATTGGTTATGGTTTTCTATAATGGTCCCCTTCTTTTGCAAAGAGAAGTTTCCTTGATGAGGAGTGAAGACAACTTATCTGTGGGTACATGGGCAAATATTTAGACTATAGTAAATATTTCAGATTTAGTAAAGTAGTGGTTGTAGGTCATTCTCCAAGAACCATGACTTTACTGGCCCTGGGTAGTTGTCCACGTTTGCAGTATTAGGTATGATTTCCTGATGGTGACTTTAAAGGAGTCCACAAAACCCAGATAAATGATTAACAGGTATTTACTATGGGAGCACTCATACAATGATGGTAAATAACCGGGTCTTCCCGCTCCTGAAGATGTTCTCTAACCTTCTGCATGCTCTGACCACAACTGAAGAGAGTGATCTAGCCCCTCCTCTTCCTGAAGCCACGACCCTAGGATGCAGCCACCACGCCAAGTTCACTGGTGAAACAAGATGGCACTACAATTTCCTTCGTGTTGAATGGGTCCAATTAGAGAGCTGTCAGCTACTGCCAAGTTATATGTGCCATTACTGCACCTATACTGCAGTTGTTGTGATTCATACGGATCACAGCTGGGTAGGATTGTTGGTTGCTCCCCTCCTTTGGAAGCTTACATGGTGCCTTCTGGTACCATGAAAGGTACTCCCCAGGGAGGAGACATTCATGTCAGTTACAGCTCAGCAGCCTCTAGGCTCTGCTTTCAAAAGAATTGGTGTCATCAGCAATGGGGACTTATTTTCCATCTCTGGGAGAGGGTGCCAAGCAATAGTCTGTAATGTTTGGGAGTTGTTTAGACAACCTGGACTAACAACTCAAAAGGGGGCTCCTCATGCCTGGTGTTGGGGTTTTTGTTAGGTGGTCTTTGGTTCTTGGAGGGAATCCAGATGAAAAATTTTTATTTAAACTATTTTTGTTTATACAGAGACTTAAACGTATTATAGTTGTTATTTTCAGGTAGATATTATAGTAGATATATATTATTCCTTGTGACATTTTCAGGCATCATCACTGTTATTTTACTATTCTCCTTCCTTCTTTTGTAGCCCCCCACCCCCCACGCCCCAGCAGCGGTCCCTTTTTACTTTTCCAGTTTCTGTAGCTATGTCAGGAAATGTATCCACAACTAAAGATTTGGAGCTAGAAGCCTCTGACAACATGCAACATTTTTCCTTCTGGGTCTGGGCTACCTCACTCAAGATCTTTTCTAGTTCATCCATTTATCTGCATAGTTTTTGATTCATTCTTCTTTACAGCTCAATAGTGTTCCATAGTGTATATGCACCACATTTTCATTATCCAGTCACTGGTTGGAGGACATTTCAGTTGATTCTGTTTCCTAGCTAATGTGAATAGAGCAGTAGTGAACATGGTTGTATTTGTGGAGTAGGATGCTGAGTCCTTCGGGGTATATGCCAAGGAGTCATATAGTTTGGATCTTATGGTAAATTTACTTTTAGCTTTTTGAGGATTCTCCATACTAATGGAAGACTGGCTGGACCAGTTTGCAATCCCATCAACAGTAAATGAAGCCTTTTCCATACACCCCTCCAGCATTTGTTGTCAATTGTTTTGTTGATTCTGACTAGTGTAAGATGAAATTTCAAAGTTGTTTTGATTTACATATCCCTAATTGCTAGGGACAATGAACATACTTTGAGATATTTCTTAGCCATATTGTCTTCTTTTGAGAACTCTCTGTTCAGGACCCAGGCCCAATTTCTGGATAGGTCATTTGTTTTTGTTTTGTTTTTTGAATTCTTTATATATTCTGGATATTAAACTATTTTTAGATGTATAGCTGGCAAATATTTTTTTGCATTCTGTGGGGTTCCTCTTCACCTGGTTGTTTCTTTAGCATAGCATAATTCTTGGGCAAATGGAGTCCTATTCAGAAAGTCCTTTCCCACACTTATATCATGTTGGGTACTGCCCATGTTTCTCCTAGCATTTTCAGTATTTCATATCTTTGATACATTTGAAGTTTCTTTTTACGGAGTGAGAGACCCAGATCTTCTTGCACAAGGACATCTAGTTTCCCCAGCACCATTTGTTGAAGATGCTTCCTCTTTCTCCAGTTTATGTTTTTAAAAAAAGATTTATTATGTATACAGTGTTATGCCTGCAAGCATGCCTTCAGGCCAGAAGAGGGCACCAACTCTCATTACAGATGTTTGTGAGCCATCATATGATTGGTGGGAATTAAACTCAAGACCTCTGGAAGTCGAGCTAATGTTCTTAACCACTGAGCCATCTCTCCAGCTCCAGTTTATGTTTTTGGTATCTGTCAGATATTAGGTGGAAGAAGTTATGTGTACTCATGCTTGGGTCTTCATTTTCTTAAAATAAATTTTATTTAAACTAAAAACAATCTTATTTTACTTACCAATCCCAATTCCCTCTCCTTCTGTTCCTCCCATGATTCCCACAAAGCCCCCATCCCACCTCCCATCCACTCCCCAGGAAAAGTGAGGCCTCATATTGGGGATCATCAAAGTCTGTCATATCATTTGGGCCAGGACCCAGTCCCCCCACCCCCACATGTATCTAGGCTGAGAAAGAATCCCTCCACAGGGGATGAGCTCCCAAAACCCATTTGTGCATTATTGATAAAAAGTAGTTCCACTGCCAGAGGCCTCATAGACTGCCCAGCCCCCCCCAACTGACACCCATGTTCAGGGGGCCTGGTTAAGTCCTATGCTGGTTTCCCAGGTCCATGAGCTCCCACTTGCTCAGGCCAGCTGTTTCTGTGGATTTCCCCAGCATGGTCTTGACCCCTTTGTTCATCCCTCCTCCCTCTCTAAAACTGGATTCCAGGAGTTCAGCTCAGTGCTTGGGTGTGAATCTCTGCTTCTTCTTCTATCATCAGCTACTGGATGAAGGCTCTAGGATGGCATTTAAAGTAGTCATCAATCTCATTATAGGGGAAGGGCATTTAAAGAAGCCTCTCTAGTATTGCTTTGATTCTTAGGGTCATCCTTGTGGATCCCTGGAGATTTCCCTAGTGCCAGACTTCTCTTTAAACTTATAATGGCTCCCTCTTAATAAAGGAATATAAAATGGCTGAAAGACACTTAAGAAAGTGCTCAACATCCTTAGCCATCAGGAAAATGGAAGTCACAACAACTCTGAGATACCATCTTACTTCCATCAGAATGGCTAAAATCAAAAACACCAAAGACAGTTTATGCTGGAGAGGATGTAGAGAAAGGGGAACACTCCTCCATTGCTGGTGGGAGTGCAAACTTGTACAGCCATTTTGGAAATCACTATGGCGGTTCCTCAGGAAAATGGGACTCAGTCTACCTCAAGATCCAGTAATCCCACTCTTAGGCATATACCCAAAAGATGCACATTCATTTAACAGGGACATCTGTTCAACTATGTTTATAGCTGTATTATTTGTAATAGCCAGAACCTGGAAGCAACCTAGATGCCCTTCAGCCTAAGAATGGATAAAGAAAATGTGGTACATTTACACGATGGAATACTATTCAGCAGAAAAAAACAAACAAAACAATGAAATATTGAAATTCGCAGGCAAATGAATGGAACTAGAAGAAACCATCCTGAGTGAGGTAACCCAGATACAAAAAGACAAACATGGTATGTACTTACTCATGAGTGGATATTAGACATAGAACAAAGGATAACCAGCCTACAATCCACAATCTGAGAAGCTGGGAAACAAGGAGGACCCTAAGAGAGGCATACATGGTTCCCCAGAGAAGGGGAAAGGGACAAGATCTCCCAAACAAATTGGGAGCACTGTGGGAGTGGAGGGGGGAGGAAGAAGAAAGGGTAGGGGAGAAGAGGGAGGACAAGACATGAGGGATTAGGGTCTTCATTTTTTTCAATTGCTTGACATGTCTGTTTGTGCCTGTAACATATTGTTTTTATTACTATGGTTTTGTAATGTATCTTAAGATCTGGAATGGTAATTTTGGTAATTTCTCCAGCATTGTTCTTTTTGCTCAGGATTGTTTTGGATATCCAGGGTTTTTTTTTTTTTGTAGTTCTGTAAGAATTTTAGGATAGTATTCTCTATTTTTGTGAAGAATGAGATGGGGATTTTGATTGGGGATGTTTTTAATTTGTAAATAGCTTTTTGTAGAATGGTTATTTTCATAATATTAATTCTATCAATTCATGATCATGGAGTGTCTTTCTATTTTCTAGTGTCTTTTTCTTTTTCTATTTCTTTCTTCATACATTTAAAGTAGCAAAACCATTGATTTGTGCAGGTTGATCCTGTGTCTTGCCACACTGCTGAATTTATCATTTCTAGAAGTTTTCTGATAGAAATTTGGGGATCTCTAATCTATAATAAGTCATTTGAAAGTAGGCATAGTTTGACTTATTTCCCTATTTGTATCAATTTAATATTGAAAAGGAGTGGGGATAGTGGATATCCTGTTTCCTGACTTCAATGGGTTTGCTTCAAGCTTTTCTCCATTTAGAATGATCTTGGTTGTGGATTTTTTCATACATAGTTTTATTATGTTGAGGGATGTTCCCTTTTGTGACCTTTTCTATGACCTTTTGCTTTTTGTCTTTTGTTTTTCAAGACAGAGTTTCTCTGTGTAACAGTTTTAGCTGTCCTGGAACCAGGCTGGCTTTGAACTCTCAGAGATCAGCCGGCCTCTGCCTCCATAGTGCTGGGATTAAAGTGCACCACCACTGCCTGGCAAACATTCTTTATGACTTTTATCATAAAGGCGTGTTGGATTTTGTTAAAGGCCTTTAAATTCATATGTGTTGCTTATTACACAAATTTACTTGTGTATGATAGACCATCCCTGCAATTCTGCGATAAAGCTGAACTTGGTCATGGTAGATAATCTTCTTGGTGTATGTCTGTATTGTGTTTGCAAGTATTTTATTGAACATTTTTAGTCTATGTTCATATTCGATACTGGCCTATAGTTTTCTAACCTAGAGCTGTCCAGTGTCAGTCTTGTGGCTCTCCAAACTCTTCTGTCCAGGATATTGGACTATTAGTTGCCTGGGTTATTATCCAAAGGTGGGTCAAAATCAGAGGGTGGTGCTACACTCAGGACCACTTACTGTTCCTGCTTTGCCCAGCGTATTCTAAAATGACACGGTATCCTCTTTGCAAGCTTCCAGTGCTACCTCTGTGGGCCTCCCCTTCTCCTTTCTTTCCTACATGAGAAATAGGGGGTGGAGTTTTCACTTATTTTCCTGTTCTGTGACAAAGCACCTTTTAAAAAGCAACTTGAGGGAGAAGTTTATTTTAGCTCACAATTCAAGGTATAACGGCAGGGAAATCAAGGTGCTAAGAGCTTAAAGTAGCTGCTCACATGACTTCCACAATCAGAAAATAGAGAGGGAGAAATGCATGCATGCTAACACTCAGCTGCCTGTCTGTTTTATACAGTGCAGAATGCCTAGCCTAGGGATGAGCCCATTTACAATTAGGATGTGTACACCTGCACCAATTAACACAAGCAATATCATACCCATACAAGCACAGGTACACCCAGAGACTGGTCTCCCAGGTGACTACATTGTGTCAAGTTGACAAGGAACACTGAGCATCACAGGTAGGATCTGCACGGTCAGTGACTACTTGTGAAAGCTGGTATTTTGTGGAGAAAACAAGAGAGTAGGGACTTAACTTTTGGGCTGAAACTGGGAATTAGCATCAGGAGAGGGCATGCAACTTTGGTCATTGGAGGAGGACTTACTGGCACAATTTGGAACTTGTTCTCTGAAGGCAGAGATCATGACTTGCCTTCTGGCTGGAGAGGCAAGGATTGAATCTTTGCAAGGAGAGACTAGAACTCATTTTCTTAAGCAAACAGTGATGGGAGAGGTCATTCTGTATGTTTCTCATACTGGTTAATAATAAAGCACTGTTGGCCAATAGAAAGGAAGATAGGAGGGACTAGGAGACAAGGAGGAAATAGGAAGTAGTAGGGAGGAGTCAAGATGGAGAGTCTGGAGAAAGCAGTTGCCGCCGGCTCCCCGGTAAGAGAAATACATAGATCAGCAGAAATGGGTTAATAATTAAGGCAGAGCTAGCCGATAAGAAACAAGTAACAGGGCCAACAGTATTGTACCAAATACAGAGTCTCTGTGTATTATTTGGGACTGGCGGCGCAGCGGCAGGACAATACCAGGCGGCGGACGGAAAAACCGTATGCCTTACAAAACAGTGAGGCTCCGTGCAGCCTTTGTAAAAGAAGGTAAGTTGAGAGTTGAAATCTGGCAGGGAAGACAGGACTGTGAGTCAGGTAGAGTCAGTTGCTAGCATCTGGTTTGAGGACCTCAGGTCAATGTCCACAACTCTATGATCTAGCATCTGAAGAGTCGGAAATTTCATGAATAAGCTGTTTTGCTTCATGGATGCAAGCAAAAACCTGAGATCCTGACTGATCAGAAAAAACAAACAAACAAAAACAAACAAACAAACAAAAAACCAAAAAACAAAAGAGGACTTTAGGATTTGGAGAGATGGTTCGATGGCTAATATCACAGAGGACCTGTGTTTGATTCCCAGCACCAACACCAGATGTCTCATAATTAACTATAACCCCAGCTTCAGGGCTAATGCCTTCTGGCCTCCACAGGCACCTGCACACACATGCACACAGACCTATCCATACTTAAAAATAAATCTTTTAAAATGAAAAAAAAAAAAAGAAATGAAGGATTTACCATATATAGTAAAAGCAATAGCCAGAGTATTGGTAACATGTTCAGATCAGTTTTCCACACCCCTTATCTCTCAAGGGGGTGATACAAATGGGTGTATGTGCATCGCTGCACATGTTATAGTTGGGCTATAGGAGAGGCGCACTGAAGGGGAAATTTCATGATGAGCAGGTTTCTATAGAAGTTACCCCATTTCCCAAGGGCACTCCCTGAGAAATGACCTGTGTAGTGTAGTCAGGGCTTTGAATTTTTGGTATGCCTAGTCAAGAAGGTACAGACAACCATGGGAATTTTTGAAGATTGTCAATTTTAGGAGGTTGATTCATGTACTGAGGAGATACCTGAGTTGATAAAGTGCTAGACTTATAATAAGGCCCTGAATTTGATCAGAATTCACTTAAAAAGCCATGCATAGGGGTGCTGGAGAGATGGCTCAGAGGTTAAGGGTACTGGCTACTCTTCCAAAGGTCCTGAGTTAAATTCCCAGCAATCACATGGTACCTCACAACCATCTATGATTCGATCTAGTGCCCTCTTGTGCCCTCTTCTGGCCTGAAGGCATGCAGGCAGGCAGAACACTGTATACATGTGAAAAAGCCATGTGTGGTGTGGACTTATCATCTCTGCACCGAGGAGTTGGAGATGGATACCCACCCAGCCTAGCCTACTTGGTCAATTCTAGGCCAAGAAAGACCCTGATTTTTTCCATTCCTTTTGTTTATTTTTATGTGTACAGGTGTTTTCCTGCATGCCTTTACACTATGTGCATGCCTGGTGTTTGAGGAGGCCAGAAGAGGTCATTGGATCCTCTAGAGTTACAGTGTTATGAGCTACCATGTGGGTGCGAGGAATTGAACCCAGGTCCTCTAAAAGAGTATTCTTAACCACTGTACTATCTCTACAGCCCCAAGGCCCTGTCTTAAAACAAAAGAAAGCCTTCAGTAGTGGCACACACCTTTAATCACAGCACTAGGGAGGCAAAAGCAGGTGGATCCCTGTGAGTTTGAGGTCAGCCTGATGTACAAAGCAACTTCCAGGACAGCCAGAGCTGTTACAAAGAGAAACCCTGTTTTTTATTTTAGATTTATCTATTTTATTTTATGTGTATGAGTGTTTTGTCCACATTTGTGTGCGTGTGTGTGTGTGTGTGTGTGTGTGTGTGTGTGTGTGTGTGTGTGTGTGTGTCTAGTGAGGTCTGACCATAGTGATCAGAAGAGGGTATTGTAACCCCTGGGACTAGAGTTACAGATGGTTGTGAACTACCATATGGGTGCTTGGAAATGAAGCTGTGTCCATTGCAAGAGCAGCAAGCATTTTTTTTTCAGATTTTTTTCCCTTTTACTCACTGACCTTTTTTTCCATTCCACCCTCCTTTTCTCCCTCCTTCCCTCCCATGCCTCCCAACCACCCTCCCATCTCATATCTCCCCACTCCACATGGAGGGTAATGCCTTCCAAGAGGGATCAACAAAATCTGTCAAGGCATTTGGAGTAGGGACTAGGTCCTCCCTCCTGTCTCTATGTTAAGGCAGTTGTCCCTCCATGGGGAATGTGTGCTCAAGGTCCTTTTGTGCACCAGGGATACAGCCCAGTTCCACTGTCCACGGTCCCTTAGACTGCCCAGGCCTTCTAACTGAGACCCATGTTCAGGGGGCCTGAGTCAGTCCCATGCTGGATTCCGAACTATCAGTCTGGGGCCCATTACCTACTTCCTCCTTGTTCATGTTAGCAGCAAGCATTCTTAACCACTAAGACAACTCTCTGGTCTTGTTCTAGTTAGCTTTAACTGTTGACACAGTCTTGACTCACTTGAGAAGGGAGTCTCAACTGTGGGTTGCCTAGATCAAATTGTCCCATGTGCATGTCTATGGGGGATTTCCTTGATTGTTAATTGATGTAGGAGGGCCCAGCCCACTTCAAAGAGTACCATTTCATGGGCAGGTGGTCCTGGGCTGTATAGCAAAGCTAGCTAAGCATGAGCCTGAGAGCATCCTTCCATCATGGTTTCTGCTATATCCTTGGCTGTGAGTTCATTCCCTGCTCAAAAGTAATGCTACACGGACTAGCAAGCAGTCCTGCCTTCAGGTTCCTGCCTTGAGTTCCTGCTCTGACTTCCTTTCATGATGGACTGTGACCCACAAGTGTAAAATGAAACAAATCCTTCCCACTCCTAAGTAGCCTTTGATCAGAGTGTTTTGTTGAATCAGAAAAGCAAATTGGACCAATAACTGACATGAAAGACAGGTAGTGTAGAGGCATTAATATTTGTCATGAGTTCCATAACTAGGGAAAGGGCTGTAGTCTGTGTCCCACTATACTGTTTCCATATAACAGATCCTAGTCAAGAAAGTTGGGCTAAACTGGAGGCTTTTCCTGGAGGTCTGTTCTTCAGAATTTCCAGAATCCTTCACCATGGCCCCTAGAACTCATCAGCCATTCCACTGTGCTCTGACCACCTTGCTGGGCAGACTTGGCAGGTGAGGCACCTGTACTAGGAGAGATGCTTGTGACATGCTTCTTCCATTGAGGGTTCACAATGAAGTTCTTTTTGCCATCTTTGGAGTCCTGGGTGTGTGACAACTCTGTTGCTAACTGAATTCTCTTGATTGAGGAATAGGGTTCAGAAGGAATCAAGTAGTGACCAAATAATATGTGGACAAGAGTAGGGGAAGTTAGAAGAGGCAAGTCTGGTCTCCAGATCTACCATGCTCCCTCAAAAGTCCCAATGAGGAGGCATTTGTGGGCTGGCTTCGAACCCAACTGTTCATAAATAACTGTGGAGCTGCTTCCCATAGCTCCTGACCTGTGTGTGCGGTGACTAGATCCTTAGTAACATATCAAAGACTGAGAACTGAGCTAAAGTTGGACCTCCTTGTAACTCCAGACTGCCTTCTGGTTGGCACACACATAGGATACCTGAACAACAATGTAAGCCTATGAAAACTGAATTGACATTGAAACCACAACTGCAGGAACTCGTGGCTAGAAGCTAACTCTACAGATTATTTACTGAAACAGTCATATCAACATTCTTCATAGGATTTTCACAAGTTCGGCCTCATAATGTACTATTCAAAACACCCAGGGAACAATCCAAAATTACTCAGCATACAAAAACAATGAAATGGGGAAAGATTACCAATGGATGTCAAGAATGAGCTCATGCAGGTATTGGAATTATCTGATATGTAATTATTATACAGCAGCCACTATAAATGATCGAAAAAGCAATTGTGAAAATTCTGAGGAGAAAAGATGCACATCCATGCAACAAAGACATGTGTTCAACTATGTTCATAGCAGCATTAATTTGTAATATCCAGAATCTGGAAGCAACCTAGATGTCCCTCAACTGAAGAATAGATGGAGAAAATGTTGTACCTTTACACAATGGAGTACTACTCAGTGGAAAAAAAAAAAACAATGGAATCTTGAAATTCGCAGGCAAATGGATGGCATCCTGAGTGTGGAAACCCAATCACAAAAAGACAAATATGGTATGTACTCACTCATATATGCTTTTAGACACAGAGCAAAGGATCACCAGCCTACATTCCATACCTCCAGAGAAGCTAGGAAACAAGGAGAACCCTAAGAGAGACATACATGGTCCACCACAGAAGGGGAAAGTGACAAGATTTTCTGAGAAAATTGGTAGCAGGCAGGGGAGGGGGAGAAGTTAGGAGAAAGAGAAGGGGAGAAGAGGAGGGGAGAGTAGAACATGAGAGAGCAGAAAAATTGAGTCAGGGGAAGAATAGAGACGAGCAAGAAAAGAGATATAATAATAGAGGGGGTCATTATTAAAGAGAAATCTGGCACCAGGGAAATGTCCAGAGATCTACAAGGTTGACGCCAACTAAGAATCTGAGCAATAGTGGAGAGGCTACCTTAAATGTCCTTCCCTGATAATGAGATTCATGACTACTTTATTATGCCATCCTAGAGCTTTCATCTAGTAGCTGAGGGAAGCAGAAGCAGACACCCACAGCTAAACACTGAGCCAAACTCCTGGAATCCAGAGAGGGAGAAGTGATGAGTAAAGGGGTCAAGACCAGGCTGGGAAAACCCACAGAAACAGCCGACCTGAACAAGGGGCAGTTCATGGACCCCAGACTGATAGCTGGGAAACCAGAATAAGACCCACTCAGACCCTCTGAACGTGGTCTCAGTTAGGAGGCCTGAGCAGTCTAAGGGACCTCTGACAATGGAACCAGGATGTATCCCTGGTGCACGAACGGATTTCGGAAGCACATTCCCCATGGAGGGATACTCTCTTAGTCTAGAGACATGGGGGAGGGCCTAGGCCCTACCCCAAATGATTTGACAGACTTCGATGATCCCTCATGGAAGATCTTACTTTCCCTGGAGAGTGGATGGAGGATGGGGGATCTGTGGGGGGCATGGGAGGAAGAGGGAACTGGGATTGATATGTAAAATTAGAAAAAATATTAAATAAAAAAATTTAAAAAGAGAAAATTCTGAGGAGAAGTATTCAAATGGGTTGAAGAGTGTAGCTCAAAGTGAAATACTTGCCTAGCATGCTCAAAGTCCTGCTTTCCATCCCCAGGATTTCTAGACAGACATTATTTAAGGCAGATAGGGCAAAGTATGCCTATAATCCCAGCACTCGGGAGACTGATTGGGGGCTCTTGTGTTTGATACATACCTAGGATATCCACCAAGACTCTGTCTAATTCATGATGCACACCTTTAATCCCAGCACTCAGGAGGCAGAGGCAGGTGGATTTTTGTGAGTTTGAAGCCAGCCTGGGCTACAAATTAAGTTCCAGACCAGCCACAGATATACAGTGAGATCTTTCAAAACCAAACCAAACTAAACCAAAAAGAAAAATTAACTCTGTAATTTAAAATCCATAAGGCACTCATTAAAAAATTATGTAAGACTGGAGAGATGGCTCAGTAGTTAGGAGCACTGGCTGCTTTTCTCAAGGCCTGGGGTTTGTTGCCAAGAAGCCACATGGCAGCTCACAACTGTCAATCTAGTCTCTGGGGTATCCAATATTCTCTTCTGGCCTCCACAGGCACTAGGCATGCACAAAATGTCAACACACACACACACACACACACACAGAGAGAGAGAGAGAGAGAGAGAGAGAGAGAGAGAGAGAGAGAGAGAGAGAGAGAGAGAGAGAGGAAGAGAGAGAAATGGGGGAGCAAAACACCCATACACACAAAAAATTTTAAAAGAACAAAAAAATTATACAAATAGGTATAATTAGAATCAAGAGTCAAGAATCTGTTTTAAAA